>NW_027069524.1:1536422-1653822 GCF_002906115.3 Quercus suber | reverse complement strand
TAAAAATCAGATGCCCAAGATTTGTAAAAGGCAAATTTTATAAAAGTTTCAAAAAATATTCAAACTTTTTTATTAAAGAGTGGAGCAAAATAGTCTTTATTTTTATCATATTTGAATGGAAAAAAATTATATTTACTTTTTAGCTAAATGTAAAACTCAATTTATAATCAGAGTTTAAGTAATAATTTAGTAATAACTAATAATGACATTCATTGTGTTGTTCATGTTTGCGGTTTGAATCTAACCTCCCCTCCTTCATTATCTACAACAACAACAACAACAAAACCATAATATCAAATTTCGGATCAGCTATTTATTCTTAACAAATTAATTAGGATAGACTATATGTTTTTTTTTTTTTCCATTTTATTCTATTTGACATCATATCTTTTATTACTACCTTAACCGACATATCATTTTTTTTTTAATTACTTCTACTTATGTTATTTTTTGTATTTCTTTACTTTTTTTTTTCCTTTCTCTTAACTTGAATCAACTCACTTTTTCTTACACGTATATTAATTGCTTTTTTTGTTTTTGCTTTTCTGAACCTGACTAAATCAATAATTGCAAACGACTATCTCTCATCTTAGAGTGACTACATTTTATGATGACTGTTAACTTATTTCAACCGTACTCCTTTTCTCAGATTTGGGACCAACTATGAACAAAATATAACGCTGGGTACAAACGTCGGTGAAGTTCTTTTTTGACAAGTCCATTCTTCAACTTTGTTATTTGTGCTAAAATGGCCTTGTGCGATTATATGATTTTTTCTATATCAGAGATTGGTACAGCTCCTTTTTTGGCTTTCAGCAAAAAAACACAAAAGTTCGTTTTTTTTTTTTTTTTTTAACCCCAAAAAAAAAAAAAGGGTTCGTTTTTTGGCTTTAGCTACTGGCCAGAAAATGATCACAAGAGCAGTCGAGCACCATGGGTCAATTGTGATATCTGCAACCAGATTTATTTTCCAAGTTAAGGACAAGTTAGTTAAGTGTTTTGAGTTTCTCACTCAAGCACTCGGGAATGGCAGTAGTGATTGATTTTGCCGTGGATGGAGTCCATAGATCAGAAACTAGCTAAGATAGTTGGGAAGCTAGTATTTGATTATCTCTATTCTAAAGTGAATTTAAGAAACTCCATTTTACTATTCATTTTATTGTTAAAGTTATATTTTTTGAATATAACAATATACTGGATGCCGTGTTTATTTAAAAAGAATTTGACAGCATAAATGAGGTAAAAATAGATATAATTTATTATTATAATATTTAATATATTGAATCAAGAAATTAATTCATTTAAAAATGAGATAATCATTTTCCATATTTTATCCTTAAAGGCCAAAGAATCGTCATCCAATCAATTTACTCTTGTAGTACTTTAGCAGGGAGGTTTTTTTAAACAAAACTTTATGCAGGGAATTGCACCCTATTAACATATGCAATGAAAATGAAATAGACAAAGCCAATAGAAAATTTTCTCGTGTGATTCAAACCTTTAACTAAGAGCAAATAAAACATCATTGTGTAAAAGAGAATATTATATACATAATTTTGTTTCATAATTTTTTTACAATTGTTGACATGATTTGTTGCGATGAGCTATATTAATCATAATTAACTATATTAACGGTTGTGAATTTTTATTTTTAATAATCCTATTTGTGAAGAATGTTGTGCTCATGTACTTTTTTTAATTTTTTTTTGAGAACTGTATTCAAATACTTCTTGAGATAGTGTTCATATATTTAATTGTTTGTAATCTGGGATATGGCGTTTGGGCCTTCTGTATCTCGGCCCACCTAGTAGAGGCAGTATACATGCAAATTAATCAAGTAGTAAAGAAAGTCGTTAGTTTCCACGTGATCACGTAGATTGTCACGAGTGGCACGTGACCCTAGCGTTTTCACTTTTCACTCCATCAAAATTTTGACATAACCACATCTCATTCCCTGCATTAAATTACTTTCGGCAGTGTCTGTGACTGTAATATCACGTTATATACCCCAACTTTTTTTTTTTTTTTTTTGAGAATCAAGACTTTGAACTTTATTAAATAGTAGGCAAATTACCTGATAAGTAGTAATGGTGTATGATGGACATCTTTCATCCACATTTAAAACATGGCGGCTCTAGGATTATCTTCAGGGAGTGAATGGGAAAATAAATTATATAAAATCTAAAACAAAAATGAAGTTGAATATATTGGCATTGAAAGGAAAAAAAAAAAAAAAACCCCAAATGCAATAAGTTTTACGATTACCTTATTTGAGGTTTCATATTTTGAAATCATTACATGATATTTTCATTATCAATTCTATCAGTTACATTTTTTTTAATGTACATAGCCAAACAATTATTCATCAACTGGTCTCCATTTGATTGATTGATTTCAATTTTTTAAGATCTAAATGAACTTTTTATAAGGCTTAAGAATTAAGATTTACAGATTTATACTTTTGTAGTTGGGCTTTTTTTTTTTAAAAAAAAAGATCAAATTAGTTTGTTATTGGACTTTTTTGTGTGTTTAAAAAGGCAAGATATTGTTAAGAGCATCAAATTCAAACTTATTTCATTGTGTTTAACAAAATTTTAGAGTTAGGGTGTTTCGTGAATTAACACGAGTCCAACGGTCTACGACCTCCTTGGAAATTGGCAGCTTCATTATTAGCCCAGCTGATAATTCTCTTTTCGAACTCTGCATAAATTAACTCTCACCAACCCCCAACCCCTATATAAAGTGAGGAGATGGTTCCCCCACAATCCATGGACCTCTCAACGCAAACAGAAAAAACACATTCTTCCAGCTCCCCAAGCGCTTTTAACAACCCCGCCGGAATTGTTACCGGGATTGACAAAAACCGGTATGGCCGCAGCCCCCACTGGGCTTTCGGTGCGGCAGAGTCCAGGCGTAACCCTGATGGCGCCCTTCGAGGTGTCCCAGAGGGGTGTTGTTAGAGAACCTAACGTCTTTCCTCGGAGCACACCCCCGACGAGGAAGATGTGCGAATTCACCTCATGGACGGTGCTCGAGTGTTGCCGTCTCCAACGGCCAACACTCATGAGGATCGGAGAGAATCGAGGGAACATCATGGGGGAAGGTATCCCGGAGCCCCTGCATCTGCTCCTCTCTTTGTTCCAGCTCCGCCTAGCCGAGAAGGGAGTTGTTGGTGGCCTGGAAACATGATTGCCCTTCCCCTTCTCCGCCTCTTGTCAAACTCTCCCATTCTCTTTATACCAATAAAGGGACGGCTTGACACTTCCCACCGGCTAGTTTTTTCTTAGGGCAGCTCCACCTGGGTCTCTGATTGTAGAAATAGCTGGTAGTATTAGCTTGTAAATTTGTATGTACAACACACCTGCCTGAGCCTCTGATTGTAACTTGTACTTTTTCTATTCATGAAATAATAAAATCAAGATCTTTTTTTTTTTTTTTTCTACTGTCAAATCTTCTATTTTTTTTTTCAACCTATTGTAAAACGAATACTTAGAACACTCGCCTGGTGCACCGGCCAGCGCCCTAAATCCTTCCCACAGACGGCGCCAATTGTAGGGACTCAATTTGGATTGACCCTGAGTACGAATGGGTTTTCAGCCCAATCAAGCCCAAACAATAAATTTATAGAGAGTGGGTTAAAAGTTTAGGCGCTGGCCGTCGATCACCAAGCATGAACTTTCTTTATAAAAAATACTAAGAGTTTCTTTACAAATGGGGGAATGCTCCTCGGCCTGTGGCTGAGGAGGCCTTTTTGTTCTCTCTCTTTCTTTTTTTCCCCCCCCCTTCTTTTACTTTACTTGCTTTTCTTATATAGTTTTCATCTGCCTATCTCCTTATTCCATCTGTTGATCATCCATTTGCCTCTCTTCTGGCCGTCTGTCCCATCAGAGGCCTTATCAGTACTCAAGTAGTTCACTCTGACCAACGTTGCCCTGCTAAGGGGTTATATCCTCATTAATGCAGCCAGAGGGGTTAGGTGAATGCCTTAAGTGCGAATGTGACAGCTTGCTCTGAGCTTGTCCCCTCCCAAAGATTATCCTTAGAATGCCGAGGACGAACAGGTCCTTGGCGTGGGTCACAAAAGAGGCTTTGTCTAACTTAGCCTTGGCTGGTCAGTCTTCCTCGGCGTTGGCCTTGGACCTAATACCCGATGGGCCGAGGCTATCGGGCCCACGGGCCCCACAGAATACATTTACAATATAAATTATAATATAAAGCTTAAAATAATAGAACTTGATTTGTCTAATGCACTATTGCAGTTTTACTTATTATTTATCAAGATAATCATTCAATAACCTTAATCTTCACAAGTACTGAAGAAGGATTCACTTAAAATCAAATTAATATTAGACTTTTTCATAGCAACTATATACAAAGAGACATGTTTAGGTTTTAGTATGGGAATCAACATTTCTAAATAAAGATTGGGGTTAAAATTACCTATCAATTACTTTTGTCAAACCTTATAAAAGTGGCCATTTTTTACACTATATATATGGCCTTAACAGGTGATTCTTGAGATTAACTTTAACAGTAAAAGAGATAAAGTGGGTTTGGTGGTAACTGGCTGTCAAAAAATGTTTAGAGAGAAAAAATGATGGTGCACAAATTTTTCCATATTTTAATTAGACATAAATCACATTTCCAAACAAAAATGTGAGTGGGTATGTGATATATTTAATTTAGAATAAAATAAAAACATGTTGTATATAAGGCCAAAGATTATGGGGGGGGCCTAATTGGATAAGAGATTTGTTGTTTTTGGCATATGCAAGATGTAAATTTAGGTTATTCATTTGAAAAGAAGAGACTTTACTAATTGAACTAATTAAATTTTATAGCTCATCTCTTTAATAAAAAACTAATTATATCTGATTTTTTTTTTAATTTAATAGTTACAATAATAAGGAAGTCATCTCTTTTATTGAACAAAGAAAGAAGTGATTTGTGTTTGATTTATTATTATTATTATTATTTTTTATATATAGTATAGTAGTAAAAACAGATAATAAGTACAAGGTTTTTGGTCATCCAAATGAACAAGAATAAGTAATGCCACTTATGTTTGAATTTTGGACTTATATAAATTAAGGAAAGAGTTGATGGTGGGAAAGTAGAGTACTGAGTGAGAATAAAAAATTAATTGTCTACCTCTATAGGTATGGTTCTTAAATAGAGCAAGGCTTGGGTTATTAATATCTAAAAAGTTTCTTTTTTTTTTTTGGTAAACTTATCTAAAAGTTCTCTTTATAGTTTATACTATTATATTTGGATAAGGGGAGATAGGAGGACAAAAGAGAGGAATAAAATAAGACTAAAAAAGTTAATTGTCTAACCATATAGAGGATGTAGGGGTTTTGTATTGATAATTTATATATAGAGGATGTAGGGTTGTTTTCATTACATTAATATATAAGTTCTCTTATCCTTTGATAAGATTAGAGAAGACAAGAGCTAAAATCTAATAAGTTCTCTTATCCTATGTTTAAAATTGAGAAGACAAGAGCTAAAGGATTAAGGAAAGAGGTATTCCTTCTCAAAAAAATTTAGGTTATGTTTGGTAACCGTTTTTGTTTTCTATTTTCTAAAACTTGTTTTTTGAGAATATAAAGAAAAAAATAATTTTCTTGTATTTTTGAAATAAAAAACATATTTGGTTAGCTGAAATTAAAAAGATAGTTTTTTGAAAAAAAAAATAGAAAATACTAAAATATGTTGTTACTAGAATTTGAACTCTAATGCTAACTCATTAAATGAGACAAATTTATTAAATTAAATACGTGTTTTCATTGACTTTTGAAAATTAGATATTGAAAACAGTTTTTTTTTCATGTTTTCAGTTTCTTTCACAAATTGAGTTTTGAAAAAAGTTTTTGTTTTTTGTCCATTTTGAGTTGCCAAATAAGTTTTTTAATCTCAAAAATAGAAAATTGTTTTTGAAAACAAAAAATAAGGAAAAAAAAAGTTACCAAACATACCCTTAGAGTTTACGATAAAGCTAAAGGATTTGTGCCGGAGAAAACTTCATTTGTTGACCAAGAAAACATCAATGAGTGCAAGCGAGAACGTCAGAAAAGGCAAAGCAATAATATAGATTGAAAAGTTTGGTCTCAATAGTAATCGATTAGTCATGAGGACTTTATATTTTAGGTGTTGGGTTTTTTTTTTTTTTTTTTGGAGGGGGTGGGGGGGGTCCGGAGGTGTTTGTTGAGTGTCAAATAATACCTCCAAAAATTATGCTCTAATGAGATTTCAAGTGTTAGAAAAAGCAATAATTTTCCAAAAGCACAAAAAAATAAAGATATTGCATAGCCATCTGACTATCCTGCCACAATTTGCTGAAAAAATAAATATTTTGAGTTTATTTGGAATCCGCTTATTTTGTTAAAATTGAAATTTTTTGCTAAAAATATTATAGATAAAAGTAAAAGTTAATTGAAATAGTCCTATGAGACCTATGAATAGTATTAAAAAATGTAATGAGATTCATAAATAATAACAAAAATAAACTGAATAATAAAATAAGTTAGCAAAAGTAATTTTTGCCGGACACACACATAACTAATGTGATAATAAATGCACATAGTAAATATCAACAACATAATTATAATTATTAATTTATAAATCTTATGCAATACAATTATGGTGTAAAATTTGTAGAGTCTCTCCCAAATCATTCTTTATACAATAAAATTATGGTGTAAAATTTGTAATATATATCTCTCAAAAAATTATATCAGCAAAAGGTACAAGCGGTTCAAAGAAGCAAGCAATGGTCTTTTTTTTTTTTTTTGATAAACGCAAGCAATGGGATCTTTATGATTGGAGAAAAGTGATTTTTCTGTGTAGTTTTGAGATATTCACCAAAAAGGAAGTGGAAAAAAAAGTCTATTGACCTTTTGAAGGAGAGCCTTGTGCATTTCATATTCTGTGGTCCGCAACACACGATGGCAACTGTACAGTAATTCACAGAAACAGACACCCCTTCAAAACTCACAAGTGCATCTCTCTCTCTCTCTCTCTCTCTCTCTCTCTCTCTCATATACACAGCCAAAGGATAATAAGTAATAAGTTGTAAGAAGTGGGAAGAAAAGAGCCAGGGTAAGAAGAGGAGTTTCAGTGTTCATTAGAGGTAGTTGAAAAGAAAGAGTGTACTTCTGTGTGTACCGTTTGATATCTTGCTTTACCATCTGCATGCTGATTACCAATATTTTTATGTTTATTGTTACATAGATTTACAGTGCATTTTCTGTTGATTTTTTTTCCTGTTATGCGCATGCATGTATTTGACTTGGAGCAGATTATCTTCTTTGTTTTTCTAGTTTCATTCTGAGACATCCCAAGTTTCTTCTTTTTTTTTTTAAGTGTTCTTTAATTTGTCTTAATTTTTTGAAAAATTTATGGTTGAGTTTTTCTTGTCGGTTCCTCTGTATTTTGTGGTGAGTTTAGTTTCTTGTTCTGCTCAAATGGCACTAGCTTATAAGATCTTTACAAAATCTTTCCCAACTTCTTGTTATCTTACATTTTACAAACTTGTGTCAGGATTTTGATTAGTTTCTCATATGGGTTTTTTTTTTTTTTAGTACCTTTCTTGCAAGTAAGTTGGAAATTATTGAATGATCTAATAGTTTCAGCGTTGCACGATGCATAATCAAAACTTGTTCTTGCACTATAGTTTAAAGAAGATTTTTGTGTTCAAAATAGCCTTTTCATGACTAAATCTTTAGAGATCAGTAAATATATTGGTGTTTCATAGGTCATTATTGTGTAAACATGCTCAACTTGCATGAGATATGATACCCTCAATGTGTTTACTTTTTCTTTCAATCATCAAAAAAAGTGTTTTACTTTTTTTTTTTGTTTCTTTCTCACTTCTTTTTGTTTGTTTACTTTTAGAAGTACTTTTTTATAATAGAAAAAGTTTGGATTAACAGTATAGATTATTAGATCAAACAAAGATAATTCTAATGTGTAATTCTTGGGGGTCATGCAGACCTGTTCAAATGTTGGTAAGCAGTGATCTGCAAGATTTGTTGGGGGCCTGAGAAACGATGCCAAACCAGCTATGGTTTGCTCTGCTAATGATTTACAGGAGTGGAAAGACTTTCCTAAGGGACTCAGGGTGCTTCTTGTTGATGGAGACACCAATTCAGCTGAAGAGATAAGATCAAAGCTTGAGGCAATGGATTATATTGGTTAGAGATTTTGAATTCCCCTATTTGTTCTTAGCTTTTTCCACAATATTCTCTTTCCCAAACTAGAAATCTTGGTTCGCAACTTTTCTTACTTCACTTTATATTCCATGAATGCATTGGTCCCCCACCCCTAATCTTTGCCTTCAAAAGGCATCTTTTAGCGCCCCAATTCTTTACATCTTCGGGATTTCTGTTCTATGTATAAATGTGGTTTTGGATGTTAGTTTTATTGAGCAAAGAAGACATTTTGACTGTATAGTGTTAGAGATCAATCAACTTTTCACACAGCATGGTTTTAAATGATAAACAAAAGAGATTAAAATTCTTAATACATTAGAACTTTTGTACTATTTGTTAGTTGCATGTGGTACAATGGTGAAATTAATGTGTTGTTATCTTTGGCAATTTCTTGTTAGCCTTTTCAACATGTTTCTTTTGATTTCTCTAATCTCTTGCTATCATAGTTTCTTTTGGTAAAACTTGAATTTGAAGAATAAGTGATTTAAAAGTATTGTGTTAAGATACTTCAAGCAACTCCTCTTCATTTTGTTTTTCTTTTCTTTTTCATTAGTAACTCATTTTATCCTTCACTTTTTTATTGGATATTAGTAAAGTTCTTGTGTTTAATTTTTTTTACCTATCTTCACTCATCTGTCACTTTTTGTGTTCTTGTTAACATATATGTGACAACCCTTCCGTGTCTGTTACAGTTTCTACATTCTGCAATGAGAATGAAGCTTTGTCAGCAATTTTAAACAAGCCTGGAAGCTTTCATGTTGCTATTGTAGAGGTAATAACCTTTTTGAAACGGAAATTCATCTAAGTCTTTCATTATTTCTTTAAAATTTTCAAAATGACATGCATATATGGAAAATAATGTGTTATTTACCATACGTTGTAAATATCCCAGATCAAGAAAAATGATTCCCTCTATTTCCTTCTAAAAATTCATATTCCAGAAAATGCATCCATAAGTAAACATGCTTCATTCATCTCATCTTGTCTCTAACATCATCATAATGCACACTTCATCTATCTGCATTAAGGTAATTGCTTCCTTGACATGTTTAGCATTGAGATAAATGAGCCTTTGTGCTATGTTGCACTCTTCCTACACATGTATGTATCTTTTAAAAACACATGTGGTCACAGGTGGGAACAAGCGACAGCCATGGGAGTTTCAAATTTCTCGAAACTGCTAAGGACTTGCCAACCATTAGTAAGTTCAGAAATTAGTCCCAACTGGTCTATATTCAATATAAAGTTTTCTTTTTAGGTTATCTTTCTAGTCAATTTTTTTAACTTTGTTTCAGTTCTTATACTTATGTCATTTACCTCTATCTCTGTTTTATCCTTTACCTTTTTCTTTTTCCCTTTTTATAATTTTTGTTTTCGAACTTTTTCAAAATTTTGTTTCACAAGAAACCAGATTACTAGTTTACCATCGATGTCAGTGTAAAGTATAGTTAGGGAAAAAGTTATGGAAGGACTCTTCTTTCCAACGTCATGTACAATTTCTTATGTAAAGCAATATGATCTTCTTGTTGCAGTGACTTCAAACATTCATTGCCTGAGCACCATGATGAAGTGCATAGCGGTAAGGTTTTAAGTGCAAATTTGCAATAAATAACCGTGCACATCTAATCATACAATCTTTTAAATGGCTTTTCTTTTGTAATGTTTTGTTTTTTGGTCCTTTATAATCATAGACCAATATTTGAACGTCTCAGTTTAAATTCCAATGCTTCCATAAAACGATCTTTAACTTTTGGTTATTTCTATTTGATCTTTACTGGGAGTTTGATGCTAAACTCATATGTCAAAACAACCCCGAGTGCATTTCCAATCCATCATAAATGTTAATGGGTCTATGTTATTATAATTTGTCAGCAAGGTGCAGTTGAATTCTTGCGGAAGCCACTTTCTGAGGAGAAACTCAGGAATATTTGGCAGCATGTGGTTCACAAGGTCTGTCTGAATTTCTGGAGCATAGTGTTTGGACTTACTATTAGATGTATAGTACAATTATTGAGAGCAGAAAAATTATTATATTGTAAATACTGTGCAGGCATTCAATGCTGGGGGTAGCAACCTCTCTGAATCACTAAAGCCTGTCAAAGAGTCTGTAGTGTCCATGCTGCAGCTACAACTGGAAAATGGAGAACCTGAGAATAGAATATCAATGGAAACTGAAAATGAGTCCCTTGTTCATGAAAATGACAAGGAGCACTCAGCAGGAAGTGATAAGTACCCAGCTCCTTCGACCCCACAATTGAAACAGGGAACACGGTTACTGGATGATGGGGATTGCCAAGATCAAACAAACTGCTCAATAGAAAAAGAGAGCGGTGAGCAAGATGGGGAATCTAAATCTGTCGAAACTACTTGTGGTGATTCAATTGGTGTAGGCACTCTTCAGGAGGACAAACTTCAAATACCAGAAAAGAATCTGATCAAAGAGGAAGAGGAGTCTGCTGATGGTTTTAAAAGTGAGAGAAAGGTGTCTCATCATCTACATAATAGAGATAGTCTCAGCAACAAAGGAGATGATTGTGCTGAAAAACCAATTAAACCATCTCAACCTCATAATTCATGTGGGACTAGAGCTAATCGGAAGAAGATGAAGGTAATCTAATTTATGAAAGTTATAACAACTTTTTGAAGAACTCCCCGATATTGCCTGATGTTTAGAGTACATAGACTAATTTGTCCCATACGATCCAATAATTTGAGAATAATTAGGTGCTCATAAGTCATAACCACAATAACTTCCTAAACAACTAAAATTCACTTAAAAGTTCTCAAAAATTGTCCAAGTACTTGGTTTTATGACAGGAATACGAAGTCATCCATGTAACAAGCCAATAAGTGAATGCCATCAATAGCATACCCCTTTTTGTTTTGGTTTTTCTTCTTTTGGTCATATCTTCATGATCAGTTGTATAGGTACTACTGTAGTAGAAAATATTCACTAATTTAAATTTGTGTTTGGTTAGCATTTGGACATGGAAACCATCAGATTATATTTTGATATGTATTTTTTGTTTTGGTTTCAGGTAGACTGGACACAAGAACTGCACAAGAAGTTTGTGCATGCAGTGGAGCAACTAGGTGTTGATCATGCCATTCCTTCTCGGATACTAGAGCTCATGAAAGTGGAAGGTTTAACAAGGCATAATGTAGCAAGCCATCTCCAGGTTGGTATTCTGTATTGCTATTACCACCCAATCAGGTTCTGTTTCAATATGATTGTCATTTTCTTGATGAAAGACTCGAACATAATTTAGTAACCTTTCCAGATATTGTATCTAAAACTTGTTCCATGGTAAACCTTTTATCACATCATGCCATCTTTTAGACATTAATTTAATACTGAGATTCATATTGACATGACAATGAATGAATGTGATTGGAAAATACTAAAGCTATTACCATTATTACTATAAAATGCATACAAATTGATATGACATTCATATTGACATGACAATGAGTTTGATTGCTACCATTTCAACAATTTGTCAAGTTTATGTAGTAAAATATGCAGTGTCGGTATCCCTAACATATTACTTCATAATTTTTACCCTGCATGACATGTTTTCACATATTATTGTTAGTGGTCAAAGCGCCTCTCTTGGCTAATCAGATGGATTAAGTATTTTTTGCAAAAAGAAATATCAAATGCATTAATCAAATGAATAACCATTTGTTCTCAAACAGAAATACCGAATGCACAGAAGACATATCTTGCCCAAGGAACAAGAACGGAGATGGCCACGTTCAAGAGATCTAATGCAGAGAAATTATTATCAACAAAGACCAATCATGGCTTTCCCTCCCTATCACTCTAATCACACCCTCTCCCCAGCTCCGATTTATCCCGTATGGGGACAACCTGGCAGTCAACAAGCTGGAGCCCAATTGTGGGGTCAACCTGGCTATCCTGCATGGCAACCAACAAATAATTGGCATTGGAAGCCTTATCCAGGGGTAATGCATGTTTTTGACATGACTATATGTTGTATTATTTTCTCAACAGTGAACATACACAACTGCAAAACCCTTGAATTTTAGTTTTGACTAGGTGGTTGTATTATTGCATGTTTGATAATGTGGGATATTTTGATGTTTCAGATGCCTGCTGATCATGCTTGGGGCTGCCCTGTTGTGCCACCTACACATCATCCTTATACTTCCTACCCTCAAGTGAGTGTGCTGATGAAGAGCTTTTGATCTTGTTCATGCATTACTCAAATGTGTCATATGTCCAACTATGGTTCTGAAGATACATGCTTTTATATGATCTCATAAATTGCCAAAAGCCTAATAGTTTAGTCGCATTGATCTCTTTTATTAGAACTAAGGTTCAAATTTTCTTTAACAATTATTGTAACTATCGAATTATCAAGAAAAATAAATCACTTTTTATATCTTAATTCCCATTTCCCATAATGCAGAATGCTGCAGAATTTCATCATGCTGCAGAATTTCATCATGCTGGTGTAGTTGATAATAGCTGTGGCATGCCACCTGTTGACCATCATCCGGTAATTATTAACACACTTCCTTTTCTTGCCGATTTTTATAAATTTTGAGGTTGATGCATATATTTTTACAACAAATGTGGGTACCGAGTCATAATTTCTAAGAAATTGGAATTGGGATTCTGTTTAGTTTTCAAGTTATGAAAAATAACGTACCTAATTTTAATTTTATTTTTTGAAAAAAAAAAAAAAAAACCTATTTGGTAATTTTATGTTATATCTTGGTGTATACTTCGTACAAACTGTACAATGCTTTTCCTCTAAATAAAAATGACTTTTATAAAAAAAAATATGGTTCAAAAGGTATGAGATGGAAGCTAGATTATAATTTGTACCAAGATGGTTCAGTACCATGAACATTAAAATATTAGCTCCCCATGTTGTGACCAACAAGATGTTAACACGAAAGTGTGATCAAATCAAATGTGAAAAATGCCCTTATATTTACATTAAATTATTGCTTTGAAAGCAGGAAGAGGAGGTAATTGACAAGGTTGTGAAAGAGGCAATTGGCAAGCCATGGCTACCCTTACCCTTGGGGCTCAAGCCTCCTTCCACTGATAGTGTACTAGCTGAGCTCTGCAAGCAAGGCATCTCCACCATCCCCCCTAACATCAAGAGCTCAAAACTCAGATGACGTGGCAACATGTCACCAAGTCCCACCTACAGTTATTATATTAGGCGATTTCAATGCAATCCTTAACCTATTAGTCTCCCTTGTCTTCAAATTTCACAACAGGTTGATGTGTGCGATTGTGAGTGATGAACTATTTTCGTTAATTTCGATTTACAAACCTACTAATAATTTTTTACCAAACGCTTACAGTCGTATAAGTCAATAAGTTGGGAAATTGGGCCGCAGGTGTATTTGTAGTACCAAATTTTGACAGGTGTCAAAGGTCCTGATTGGTCTGGTCTGAGCTGAGCACCGTCTGATTCTGATCACCAGTTGTTCCCCTCACCAAACACCCCCAACAAAAACACCACACGCCCCCTTGCTGCGCGTGGGAGATGCGCTGAGAGCTAACGTAAGGTGCCACGTAGACACAAGAAGAAAAGGACATTGACCGTATCCATCGCCACAGCATTAAAATCAGATACGGCAGCCTTTTAATTTTGGACGGTCCAGGACCGGCCACGTATGTATGTGAAAAATCTGTGGTTGTAAATAGACAATAGTTGGCTGACAAGAACTGTTGTTGAATGTGGTGGGATCCGTGAGAATTAATCTGATCTGATATGATCTAACGTGCAGAGTGTTGGACGGTGATTGATCATGAGTGTCCTTTTTCATTGTGGGGCCCACTCTATCTAATAATGAAGGGGTTTTTTCTTTTTCTTTTTTTTTTCTTTTTTGAATTTAAAGGGGTTTTTTGATAATGCTAGGACCAATGGGGTAGGGACTCTTGTGAATAAAAAAGTTTGACTTTGATTGATGCTGGAGAATTGAGTGGAATGCTGGCTTGTTTCGGTCTCCTCAAGAAATGATGACATATGATATGACAAATGCAGGCCATTTCTTGTAGATGTGCTATGTTGTGTCGTGTCGTGGCCTAAGAACACTATTTTCACAATTTTATTTTGTGCGATGATAATTGATAAGCATATTACCAATTTCATTAATGGTTTGGTTAACGTGCGTTCTAAAGGCATACGTTAAATTTTTTATTTTTAAAAATATTTTTTTAAAAATTAAAAAAATTGTTATTATTTTTTTAATTTTTAATTTTTTTAAAAAATAAAAATTAATATGTGCCTAAAGACACATATTAAAAATTTTTTATTTTTAAAAATATTTTTTTAAAAATTAAAAAAATTGTTATTATTTTTTTAATTTTTTTTAAAAAATAAAAATTAATATGTGCCTAAAGACACATATTAGTAAAATCATTTTATTAAATGTCTTACAAAATTGATTAGTCATCAAATTATAATGAAGTAATTAATCATTCATTAATTTATTTATTTGTTGTATGCCACTAAAAAGTAAAAACATTTATTCTCATATTAACCTATAAACATTCTATAATAAAATTTTGTATAACTTTAGGATTTTCCTTTTATTTTTATGTGTATTCATCAATCGCTGCTAATATTTTTAGGGTTTGACTTACTTCTAATATTTTTTAAATTGAAATTTTCTTTTATTTAAATGAGAAATTATCACATTATTCATTAACTAAATAAAATGTGAATATTAAAACTCATTACTACTTGTCATTGTGTATTTGAGATAAGTCAAACCCATATTTTTATCATGCCTTTGTTCATTTGTGCCTTAAGGACATAAATGTGTATTTAATGTTTTATCAAATACTCCTAGTATTTTATATACTTTTAAAAATAAAAGATAAATTGTGCACATCTGTCAAGAAAAACATAAACAATCCTAATAGTAAATTTGAGCATGTAAAAATTAATTAATAATGAAAGAAAATATTGAAAAAAAAAAACCACCAGTCTTTGTGGGGAGTTTCCAATGCTGACTGCTGAGTTAGGTCCTATTTAGTATACCTACTCAAACACATGTTTTCAGTTTTTAAACAACATTATACGTATTTTCATACATTTTTTTTTTCACTCACACGTATTTTCATATATATTTTTAAACACATGTTTTTCAGTTTTTTTTTTTTTTTGAGAAACCATGTTTTCAGTTTTTAAGTGCATGTACGAAACACTTCCAGTATATATAGTGGATTAGGCCCATTAGGGGTGTTTTTCTCCTCACCACTCTTGGTATGGATTTCCCAATATATAGGCATAATCATATAATAATAATAATAACTATTATTATTTTCCCTTCATTTTAGTTAGGAATGGCAACGGGTCGGGTTCGGGCCTGGTTTTTCTATACCCGGACCCGACCTGCGGGCCAAGACCCGCGGCCCGGACCCGGCCCGTTTACTAAACGGATTTTTTTTCCAGGACCCGGACCCGCCCCCGGCAGGCTCTGCGGGCCCCGCGGGGCCCGTCGCTTGTGAACAGCCCAGCCCAAAATCAGAAACGAAAATTTGAATTTATGATTTTCAGTCCTAAATCACAAACACAATCACAAACATAAACACAGAAATCACAAACACAGAGTTCAGATCTACGATTTTCACTTTCAAAATCAAAAACCAAACACAAATTTTAGATTTATCACAAACACAAACTCACATGATTGAGGCAAACTAAATCCAGAAAAAAAAAAAAAAAAATTTGTCCACAAATTATTGAAATCCACAACTCCCTTCTCTTCTCTCTCTGCAAAGTGAAACTCTTCCATGGCGCCTACGCCTTAATCCGCTGCATGGTTCGGAAAAACCTCACTCCGAACAAGCGAACCTACGCCGTCCTCGTCAATGCCTGGTGTTCGACTGGGAAATTGAGAGGCGCAAGACTTTCTCGAGGAAATGAGCCAAAAAGGCCTCAATCCGCCGGTCCACGACCACGATCTCCTCATGGAAGGCCTGTTAAACGCCGACCATCTCGAGGCAGGCAAGGATATGGCCAGAAAGATGGCGAAACAGGGCTTCGTGCGGCGGCGGCGTGGGGTAAAGGTAAAGCCTGTGCGGCGGCGACATGAGGAAGATGAGAGTGGCTGGTTGTGGGCTTGTGGCCGTATGTGTGAGAGAGCTGAGAGATGAAGAGGGAGAGGCAGAGGTCTGAGCTGAAATGAGGAGAGGAATAAGAAACTTTAGGGTTTTCAGCTATATATATATATGTGAGGGTAATTTAGTAATTATTTATATAACCGGGTCTTATACGGGTCGGGTTTCGGGTCGGGTTTTAGGGTTTTTTAATAAAACCCGGACCCGACCCGGACCCACTTCGGGTTTTTTCTTAAAAAACCCATACCCGACCCTATTCTTTATCGGGCCGGGTAAAATCCGGCCCATTAAGGTCGGGCCGGGCCGGGTATCCACGGGTCGGATCTAAATTGCCATCCCTAATTTTAGTCATGTTCTTTGTTTATAGCCATAATTACCCATGATGAGAGGTATAACTGCATTCATCTTGGACTAGATCTCAAATTCCTTTCATTATGGATGAGACTTTACGCATGTAACTACATATTATGAAAAGTTGGTAAGATTTTTTCCGTACACATCAATTACTAATGTTCTCTTGCTTATTTTTTTTTACAATGAAAAGTAAGATTTTTCATTCCTTGATTCAATATTACGATTCAATAGTCTGATTTAGGAAATCTAGCATTAGATTATAAGACAAAATGCCCTGAATTTCTTTCTTGACAACGTCCCCAACAATGAGACAATACCTTCGAATAAATACAGCACATCAGCACGAATCCCATTTAGGGTTCGTTTGATTAGGAGGATGGAAAAGTGAGAGGATAAAAAATAAAGAAAGGATGGAAAAGTGGGGAGATAGAAGAGATTTTAATTTCTCTCATTTGTGTTTGGTTGGAGGGTGGAAAAGTGGAAGGATAGAAAATAGAGTTTGTATAAATTTACTCTCATACTCTTATTACATAACTTATTTTATATAAATATTTTATAAAGGAAAAAAACTGGTTCTATGTAAATGTGAGTATCAAAGAAGCCAGGAAGAAAAATGTTCAACGAAACCAAAGACAAAACCAAAAAAAAAAAAAAGGATTTTAAACAAAAAGAAAAAAGAAACAAGGTTCAACATCAGACAAATAAACCATAAAAGGGAAAAAAAAAATAATGTAGCAAAGGAAAAAAAAAGGGTGTTAACATTGAATTTACTTTAGGAGAGTAGAATGGGTAGAAATGTTATTTTCATTAAATCACTTCCCCTTCCCATTTTCTCTCCAATTTGGAGGAGCTGAAAAATGGTGGGCCCCACCATTTTCTCTCCTCCAAAATCACTCCAACCAAACACCCTTTTCACCTAATATCTCTCATATTTTCTCTCCTCTATTTTCCATCCTCCCTATTTTCACTCCAACCACACATAGCCTTAGACTAGGAACCTAAAAGGCATGGGTCCCGAAAACTTTCATTGTTTTCTCATAATAACTAATAAGGTGTTGCATAAAGCATTTGGTTTTCCTCCAATGTTAATTTGTAACATCACTTAGTAGAAAAGATCCTGCAGATTGATGTTTGTAATATGCTCCAAGGAATAAAACTCACAAAACCTACCCGAATGAGCTTAACATGATCTCAATCAACCCATTTCCCAATTGATAAGCTTTTTAGTCTTACAATTTTATTCCTTCATCTCTAATTCAAGGTTGTCAATGATAGTAGGTGGTGGAGGATAGAGTTATTTTCAATAGCATGCTATACCAAGAGGTTTAAAAGAAACTAGTTAGGAGCAATAACTTAGTTAATTTCTTTTTATTACAATTGGGTTACAAAAAGTCTAGAATCACACACTTGTCACTTTATCACAACTTAAACATATGGCAATCAATAATTGAATTACTTTTCACTAAATACCAGTGATGGATCTATGTGTAAGTGGTGTAATCCAATGACAAGTTGACATTTACACAAACTGTGGCAAAGTACATGGTCAAGTGCAAGGTCATAGAAGATGAGAAGAACTAATCAGGCTAACCTTCTTTTCTTAACCAAGATGTTTCCTATTCCAATTGGCAGTAAGTGAGACAAGAAAAAGTTTATTAGGTTTGGGGGGGACAAAGCCTTTAAAAGTTACATTAGCCCAACAACGGTAGGGCCTTTCTTGAATTACTTTGTAAAGTACCACTAGGATTGATCCATGTGAATTTAGGGCCACAGAATTCTAGGTCCAACACACCACAAACATTCAACCCTAGGTCCATTGCCTATCTCTATACTTTTCTTTCATCTCTTGAAAGAATCTCATTTAAAATCTCCCACAATGACCCATAGCAAGTAATGCAACTAAGCCTCTGTTTTCTAAATTTTCCAGATGAGCATTGTTCCTTAAACCTGGGATTGGCATAAACTGTAGTAAAATTCCATGAAAAATTTAGAGTTTGTACCACAAACATTTCATAAAAAACGTTGGGGTTTAGTTAATCAGTGCATTTAGGACATAATTTAATAAATCATTTTAAGAAAATTTTAATACTACTTTTATGAAAAATATAAAAGATTGTCAAAAAATCAATTATTTTTTTCTTTTCTCATAAAAAATTTCTAAAAATATTTCTTAAACCAATATCCGCATCCGTTAAATTTCCCAAAAATATTTTAAAAATCACTTATTTATAACAATGACATCATAAAATATTGTGTTATGTCACATAATTCTAATGAACTCAGCTACCTTGAAAATTGGAGTTGCTACTTGCTAGCCATTCAAAAGTGGAGAAAGTAAGTGAAAGCAAATTATTAGTCTCATTTTTTTTTTTTGAGAAAGAAGTTAGAAGTTAAGTTAGAACACAGCAATATGCAGTGTACTCACAGGTTTAACTCAATCCTTACTGGAGTGAGCATAGTGACATTGATTTTTAAGTGGTACCGGGGATGTGTGGCTTAATTTTACATGGCGATTGGTTCAAGTCTTCAAGAAATTTTAAGTGCTCTCACATCTAGATTTCCAAGAATGTAATATGGGGGATTGCACCTAAAGATTTTTATTTTCTTCCAAGCTAAACCTGGGTACTTCCGGTTAAGGCCAACACACCGTATCAAAGGCCATTTTGGTTTACCATGTGAGCAACATATTTTGATATGGAACAATTACCGTGTATCTTTTTGGGATTATCCTTATTTCATATAAATGATACAAGGAAATTTTGCAAATTTGTATGAAATATAATAGGGTAAAATACTATTTTGATCCTTAAATTTTATCAAAAGTTTGTTTTTCACTTCTGAACTTTAAGAAGTTTATTTTTCGTCCTTAAACTATTGAAAAGTTTGACTTTCATCTCTAAACTATTGAAAATGTTTTATTTATGTCATTAAACTTTACTAGAAGTTTGTTTTTTCATCTCTAAATTAATGAAAAAAAAATTCTTTTTTCATCCCTATTTTTGTCTCTAAACCATTGAAAAAATTCTTTACAAAGTTTAGAGATGAAAGAATAACTTTTTAAAGTTTAGAGATGCAAAACAAACTTTTGTTAAAGTTTAAGGATCAAAATAGTATTTTATCCAATATAGTATTATTTAGCTAAACATGGACCACTTTTAAAAAGTCAATATGTATGAAATACATTTTATTTTAGATTAGTGTTACATTAATATTATATTATAACACTAAAATGATTGGGCCTGAACACAAAGTTTTCACTAAAGCTATAGGCTGGGCAAGTAGCCTAGAAGCTGAGCTATGGGCAATGAGACATAGTCTTGCCTTTTGTATACACCTTCTAATTAATCCAAGCTGTCGAAATTGAAATTAATGCTAACTCTGTTGTTAGTTTGTTGTCCAATAGAAAAGACAGCAATAGAAAATTCTATGTAACTGTTAATAAATTTCAGTAAGTACAGCGGAAGTACAACCATATAAGAATGTAAAGATTTATGTGGAAATTCTTTTTCCTTGAAGAGAAAAACTATAGAATAAACTCCAAATAATTTCACTATATTAAATAAAGATTACAACATTTAGGGTTTGTTTGGATATTACTTATTTTGCTGAAAACTGAAAACAGAAAATTCTGTAACAAAATAATTTTTAAATGTGTGAATAGTGCCATGTGACCCATTTTTAATAAAAATTTTGTTGAAAAAAGATGTTTGTGGGTCTCGTGAACAGTGTACAGGATCCACTAGAATCTCTCAAAAGCTGCGTTTACGTGCTTCTAAAAAAAAAAAAAATGCAGATGCTGGACGCGCATTAGTGCTATCCAAACGCTACTTTAGAGATACAACTTGGAGCAAAGAAAAATTCTCTTTTTCTTTTCACTCACTGCTCTCTTCTTCACTATGTATCTCTCATAACTTTATCTTGCTCTCTATATTTTCTCTTCTTTTTTGCTTGCTCTCACTCATGTAGTTCTTCAAGACTGCATCAACCCTCAATCTCTGGGACTTCTCTCTTTTTTCTCTTCATTATTTTCTTTCTTCTCTCTTTTCAACGTGTCTCACAAGCTTAACATCACATCTAGTGCTGTAAACGAACCAAGTTGTTTATGAACAACTTGGGCTCAGCTTGATAAAAAACTCATTCATGTTCGTTTGTTTATAAATAAGCCAAGTTTGAGCCTTAGTATTAGGCTCGTTTGATAAACAAGCCAAGCCCAAGCAAAACAAATTGTTCATAAACAAGCTCATGAACAATAAGGCTTGATACAAAACATGCTAAGTTTAGGCTCGTTTATAGCTTAATACATGTTTACTAACTAAACTCATTATTATGGCATTACACGTATCTTAATAATAACATAGTCCACATGAGACCACTTATCACTAGCCATTAATTTTTCTTCTTTCCTCTAATTTTTTTAACACTTTCTCTAAACTGACCATGAAACACTTTTAGACTTAAGTTACATTTTTTTTAATTACTCAAATTATAGACCATGAATGGTGAATGGGTGAATTTAATTATGTAAAGTTGTAATTTGAACAATTTCTAATTAAACCTGAGCTTAGCTTAACTAATTAATCAAGCCAAGTCAAGTTAAGCTAAAACTTTTTGGCATTCTCACAAGCTCGAGTTCAAATATTATTTTTAGATTTGTCTCAAACTTGAACCAAATTTGAGTAGTTGATTTTTATTGACGAGCCAAACTCAATCACGCACTACTCAGCAAATTTGGCTCGGTTACAGCTCTATTCACATCTTCATTCACGTGGCTGTACATCCCTTCATAAATTTTGCTGAACTTTCTGTACATAAAAGCTAACTTCATTTTCTTCTTGATAAGCTTTTCTCACAAGCTCATTTAATGAGCTTTGACAAAATGTGTGGGCTGGACTTGTGGGTGTCGGCGCCCAACAATTTCACCAATTGTTGATGATTACAGAAATTTGTTGAACCAAATCCTTGTGTGGAAGCTAAGCCATTGCTACAAGAAGGCAAACTTTTGTGCTGATGCTCTCACAAGAAAGGCAGTCCAAATGCAACAAAACTAACTTATTTTGGACACTTTGCTTGTGGAGTTGCACCAACTTTTGCTGTATGACCTTATATGAGTTGAAACGGTTTTTGCATCGATACAACCTTAATATGGCTGCTATTTAGCTTTTCTATATATATTCCATTTGAAGGCATTAGGAAATTGCCTAAATGGTTATAAGAAAGAACTATCACTCTACTTTTGGAAGAATTGTGGAATTGTGATTATGTTCTGTTGAATTGCATTATTTGATCAGTAATGCGAGGACCACAATAAAGTCAAAATTTGTTAAAACTTGTCACTTAGACAAGTTGTGGCAAAAGTTGTGATTTTAGTTGTCATCGTATCATTTTTGTTATTTGATCTATTCACTCAAATTGTTGAATTACATCATCTGGATCTTGATGGAAGTTGGACTGGTGTGTTTGTCACTTTGTCTCCCTTTGTATGGATAAGAGGCTGAGCTTAAGATGCCCTAGTAAGAGTTAAAGGAAAAACCCACTAGCGAGAGACTGGTTTGGCTCCTCATCAAGAATCTAGGTCCAAAAAGTGTGGATTCCATTCTTAACCCAAAGCAGCTCAAATCCGAAAGTAACTCACATTGGTTATACATTGTAATTGCTTATAAATATCAACAAGAATTAAGATGATGATGGAGTGGTATTTATTTTTTTAAAATTGCTAACATATTTGTCTTATTTTGGAATTGAACGATTTCTTCTAATAATCAAATGTGTGACTTGATCGTAGAGACTAATATGGATGATTAGTAGTTGTTGGTTGAGCATATTTATTATATTGTGCAATAGCCAATAGTGGCATATAACGGCCCCTATATGCTACTTGTTATGAGCAAACTAGAGTTGGAAAAGATGACCTGACAAAATTAGACTCGGACCTGATATCCCACTCGGACCTAAAGGATAAAAGTGGGTATGGATAAGAATTTTATGGACTCGTGAAAACATGGATCAACTTGAACCTGGACTTGCTAAACAACATGTTGAATCAAGTCAACTCATGAGTTAGATGGGTTGACCTATATTTTTAGGAAGAATAAAATATCAAAATTTTTTTTTTACTTTATTTTATAAATTTGCAGAAGGAAAGAAATTTTATTTAAAAGAAACAATAACAAGAAACTTTAATTACTTATTTATTTTATTTGTTTTCAAATGCAATTTATGTATAAAACAAGAGAAAGTACTTTTGCTGATATTTTATTATGAAAATTCACTATTAAAAAGAAGGTTATAAGCATTAAGATTTGTGCAATATGGTATTGGTGTTATTTATTTTCTATGAGATATTATTTTCTTTTTAAAATTCGTGTTAAAGTTATTTAAATTAGTATTTGGGCTAAATAAAGTTTATCCTTCACAATTAATGCATAATCCTACCATAATTATATCTTTCTGGCTAAGTTCAAAATACCAGTTATTATTATGTTAACTTTATCTCACATTTTATATACTCCAACTGTCCAACATGTGCACCCGAGGTTTATATTTGGTAATGACCCGTTTTTTCCTTTATAAAATTATTAGACTAGTAAAATTTTAAAATTCGTGTTAAAGTTATTTAAATTAGTATTTGGGCTAAATAAAGTTTATCCTTCACAATTAATGCATAATCCTACCATAATTATATCTTTCTGGCTAAGTTCAAAATACCAGTTATTATTATGTTAACTTTATCTCACATTTTATATACTCCAACTGTCCAACATGTGCACCCGAGGTTTATATTTGGTAATGACCCGTTTTTTCCTTTATAAAATTATTAGACTAGTAAATTTTGGACTGAAAGTTTAAGATTTTATGTATTATTTAAATTTTATTTTTTAGTATTATCATTTTTTTTTCTTATTTGTATTAAAAAGAAGATAAAAATAACATGCTCATTTTTTTTTATTCTTTTAAATATTTTATTATTGTTATTATTATGATTTTTTTTTTTGTATGTACAAAAAGGTTAATCTTTGTTTTGAGAGATTAACTAAAATAAAATTTTAGCCTGATCCTAGTTTGATCCATATCCAATTGGGTCGAACCAAACTCATTGGACCCGAAAGGTATTCAACTAATATGCTTGTCACGTTAGGTCAAGTATATTATAATTGTTTTTTTTTTTTTTAATAATTGTTGAATTATAACAAGTATATTATAATTGTTGAATTCTGATTCTTTGTGCCTAATAATTTATTTGACTGGCGGTTGATGACGTTGAAAGACCGTTAGGGGGCCTATTTTCTCCCGCCAATTTTTGGATGCGGGACCTATTTCCTTGGTTTGCTTAGCCAAGCATCAAATTATATATATAATGCATCAAAAAAAAAAAAAAATTATATATATAAAAATACTAAAAATACTGATTGCCGTACAAATTAAACTTTAAACCGCTCTCCAACAAAAATTAAACTTTAAACTATTTAAACTTTGCAATTTTGAAACGTTTTGGGTAATAAAATAAAGGAAGCAACCTGCAACCTTGAAAAGTGAGGATATTCATACGAATTAGTTTTGGTGCAGACAGAGTTTGACTTTTAGACCTTAAAAAAAAAAAAAAATTCATAATTGATTTTGGTGAAGACTAGATTTGGACTCGAGATATCTTATTCAAAAATAAAAAACTTTTTATCAGTTGAGATATTTGAAACCCAAAAATTTTATAGTTACTAATTAATAAAATCTCACTTCTTTTCAATAAAAAATTTATAGTATGAAAAATTATTATTTACAATATATATATTTTGAATCAAAGACTATAACTATTGTTTTTTTGAGTAACAATCAAAGACCATAGCTGTGTTTTCATTATAAATCAAATTTTACAATGGGGAAAAAGAATTGGAGGGCATTACTATTGAGGATTCCTCCATCTCTTTAGCAAGGCCCCTAAGATTACTTTAGTTTTATTTCATGATCTAGACACTGACCAAAGAGATATATATATATATATATTTTTTTTTTTAATTTATTATTATTAGTGGAAGACTATTGTTATTATTATATGATGATGATAATATTAATATCATTTTATTTTATTTTGTAGTTGTAGTTGGGAGAAATGGACAATATTAATGTGACGTTAATGGAATTTCTTAAATGGAGAATGGAGATAGACTCAAAGAAGGCAATGGGCGGTGGACTAAGCAGCCAATAGAGAATCACTATCCCACCGCCCTATTACTTTTTTTTTTTTTTTTTCTTTCTCCCCAGTACTTGTTCTTGAATCTCAGCCGTCCGTTGTTACTTACCCAATCTTGGTGCCGACATGTGCAGCTTGTCTTTAATTTTGTCATTCTATTCTTAGATTATGATGTTCTTGAATTTTTAGATTTTTATTGAAAGCCGATTTTTTTTTTATTAAGATTACATTTTTAAAAATTTTATCTATTTTTTTATTAAAAAATTTTTATCCATTTATTTTGATGTGATAAAATCTATATTATCATTTGAATGGATAATATTTTAGAAATAACTTGTTATCCTAAAACTCTTAAGAACCTTCGTCATGTTTCTTAACGCAATTGTAATAAATTTATAATTGTAAAACAAGCTACTGTATTATCCTTCTCAAATTGAAAACCAATGTATTCTTCTTCTTTTTTTGGGTAGGAACCCATGTAATACACAATGCTTACTTGTGTTTGGTTTGACGAAAATTGATTTCTAGAAAATATTTTTTGTATTTTCGAGTAATTGGGGGTGACTGAAAATGTTAGTGAAGCGAAAATCAATTTTTAGTTGACTGGAAAATAATGACACTTATGGTGGAAATTGATTTACACTTTTATATTCCATAAAACATTTTTCACTTCATCCAAAACTCATCAACCAAACCTCCACCCACTATTGTTCTAGGAAGCACGGGTGCGTTTTGGGACTCGGGTGCGGGTGCGGGACTCGGCAATTTTTGAAAAAGGTGGGTGCGGGTGAGGCGGGACTCGGCGATTAAAAAAGTATTAAAAATATATTTATTTATATTTTTAATATATTGCTAAGCACACTTTTTCACATTATATAAATATATATCAAATTTAAGAGCAATAGTAGATATATTAAGAGCAACAAGTCACTGCTAAAATTTCATAATAAGTAGAATAGCAAACTAAGATTCACAATCAAACACAACAGAGAGGGACGAAACATTATTTGATCAGTAATGCGAGGACCACAATAAAGTCAAAATTTGTTAAAACTTGTCACTTAGACAAGTTGTGGCAAAAGTTGTGATTTTAGTTGTCATCGTATCATTTTTGTTATTTGATCTATTCACTCAAATTATTGAATTACATCATCTGGATCTTGATGGAAGTTGGACTGGTGTGTTTGTCACTTTGTCTCCCTTTGTATGGATAAGAGGCTGAGCTTAAGATGCCCTAGTAAGAGTTAAAGGAAAAACCCACTAGCGAGAGACTGGTTTGGCTCCTCATCAAGAATCTAGGTCCAAAAAGTGTGGATTCCATTCTTAACCCAAAGCAGCTCAAATCCGAAAGCAACTCACATTGGTTATACATTGTAATTGCTTATAAATATCAACCAAGAATTAAGATGATGATGGAGTGGTATTTATTTTTTAAAAATTGCTAACATATTTGTCTTATTTTGGAATTGAATGATTTCTTCTAATAATCAAATGTGTGACTTGATCGTAGAGACTAATATGGATGATTAGTAGTTGTTGGTTGAGCATATTTATTATATTGTGCAATAGCCAATAGTGGCATATAACGGCCCCTATATGCTACTTTGTTATGAGCAAACTAGAGTTGGAAAAGATGACCTGACAAAATTAGACTCGGACCTGATATCCCACTCGGACCTAAAGGATAAAAGTGGGTATGGATAAGAATTTTATGGACTAGTGAAAACATGGATCAACTTGAACCTGGGCTTCCTAAACAACATGTTGAATCAAGTCAACTCATGAGTTGGATGGGTTGACCTATATTTTTAGGAAGAATAAAATATCAATTTTTTTTTTTACTTTATTTTATAAATTTGCAGAAGGAAATAAATTTTATTTAAAAGAAACAATAACAAGAAACTTTAATTACTTATTTATTTTATTTGTTTTCAAATGCAATTTATGTATAAAACAAGAGAAAGTACTTTTGCTTATATTTTATTATGAAAATTCACTATTAAAAAGAAGGTTATAAGCATTAAGATTTGTGCAATATGGTATTAGTGTTATTTATTTTCTATGAGATATTATTTTCTTTTTAAAATTCGTGTTAAAGTTATTTAAATTAGTATTTGGGCTAAATAAAGTTTATCCTTCACAATTAATGCATAATCCTACCATAATTATATCTTTCTGGCTAAGTTCAAAATACCAGTTATTATTATGTTAACTTTATCTCACATTTTATATACTCCAACTGTCCAACATGTGCACCCGAGGTTTATATTTGGTAATGACCCGTTTTTTCCTTTATAAAATTATTAGACTAGTAAAGTTTGGACTGAAAATTTAAGATTTTATGTATTATTGAAATTTTATTTTTTAGTATTATCATTTTTTTTCTTATTTGTATTTTTTTTGACATTCTTATTTGTATTAAAAAGAAGATAAAAATAACATGCTCAATTTTTTTTTTATTCTTTTAAATATTTTATTATTGTTATTATTATGATTTTTTTTTTTGTATGTACAAAAAGGTTAATCTTTGTTTTGAGAGATTAACTAAAATAAAATTTTAGCCTGATCCTAGTTTGATCCATATCCAATTGGGTCGAACCAAACTCATTGGACCCGAAAGGTATTCAACTAAGATGCTTGTCACGTTAGGTTAAGTGTATTATAATTGTTTTTTTTTTTTTAATAATTGTTGAATTATAACAAGAATATTATAATTGTTGAATTCTGATTCTTTGTGCCTAATAATTTATTTGACTGGCGGTTGATGACATTGAAAGACCGTTAGGGGGCCTATTTTCTCCCGCCAATTTTTGGATGCGGGGCCTATTTCCTTGGTTTTCTTAGCTAAGCATCAAATTATATATAAAAAAATACTAAAAATACTGATTGCCGTACAAATTAAACTTTAAATCACTCTCCAACAAAAGTTAAACTTTAAACTATTTAAACTTTGCAATTTTAAAACGTTTTCAATAATAAAATAAAAGGAAGTAACACAACTTGACACTTAGAGGCTGCAACCTGCAACCTCGAAAAGTGAGGATGTTCGTACGAATTGATTTTGGTGTAGACAGAGTTTGATTTTTAGACCTTAAAAAAAAAATTCATAATTGATTTTCGTGAAGACTAGTTTTGGACCCGAGATATCTTATTCAAAAATAAAAAACTTTTTATCAGTTGAGATATTTGGAGCCCAAAAATTTTATAGTTACTAATTAATAAAATCTCACTTCTTTTCAATAAAAAAAATTTATAGTATGAAAAATTATTATTTACAATATATATTTTTTGAATCAAAGACTATAACTGTTGTTTTGTTGAGTAACAATCAAAGACCATAGCTGTGTTTTCATTATAAATCAAATTTTACAATGGGGAAAAAGAATAGGAGGGCATTACTATTGAGGGTTCCTCCATCTCTTTAGCAAAGACCCCTAAGATTACTTTAGTTTTATTTCATGATCTAGACACTGACCAAAAAGATATATATATATATAATATATATAAAAAAAAAAAATTAAAAATATTATTAGTAGAAGACTATTGTTATTATTATATGATGATGATAATATTAATGTCATTTTATTTTATTTTGTAGTTGTAGTTGGGAGAAATGGACAATATTAATGTGACGTTAATGGAATTTCTTAAATGGAGAATGGAGATAGACTCAAAGAAGGCAATGGGCGGTGGACTAAGCAGCCAATAGAGAATCACTATCCCACCGCCCTATTACTTTTTTTTTTTTTTTTTCTTTCTCCCCAGTACTTGTTCTTGAATCTCAGCCATCCGTTGTTACTTACCCAATCTTGGTGCCGACATGTGCAGCTTGTCTTTAATTTTGTCATTCTATTCTTAGATTATGATGTTCTTGAATTTTTAGATTTTTATTGAAAGCCGATTTTTTTTTATTAAGATTACATTTTTAAAAATTTTATCTACTTTTTTATTAAAAAAATTTTATCCATTTATTTTGATGTGATAAAATCTATATTATCATTTGAATGGATAATATTTTAGAAATAACTTGTTATCCTAAAACTCTTAAGAACCTTCGTCATGTTTCTTAACGCAATTGTAATAAATTTATAATTGTAAAACAAGCTACTGTAATATCCTTCTCAAATTGAAAACCAATGTATTCTTTTTTTTTTTTTGGGTAGGAACCCATTTAATACTCAATGCTTACTTGTGTTTGGTTTGACGAAAATTGATTTCTAGAAAATATCTTTTGTATTTTCGAGTAATTGGGGGTGACTGAAAATGTTAGTAAAGCGAAAATCAATTTTTAGTTGACCGGAAAATAATGACACTTATGGTGGAAATTGGTTTACACTTTTATATTCGCAGTCAGCAGCGTTTTTGCCGCTTCCTGCCGAGTCTAACTCCGGTGCGGCTCCTCTGGAGCCGTGTCGGTGCTTCACAGCTATTGTTAGCTACCCAACTACCACCTCTCACTAATGTTCCTATGCTTCGATCGGCAACCATTGTCGCCGCTGTCAATCACCGATCACTACCACTTCTAGTGACCAATCTTCATCATTGCCAGTTGCCTTTGGTCTCTGCCACTGCAAGTTGCCGTCGATCTCCGTTCTCTGCCACCATCTATTTTCGGCGATCTCCGTCATCATTGGTTTTCCATAGCATTTTCTAGAATGTAATTAAAAGTAAACACTTGAAAGTATTTTTCAAAATATTTTTTAGAACGCATCCAAACACTTGAAAATATTTTCCGTTGAATCAAACACTCCAATACATATCATATCGTATTATATAATATAATATACCTCTTTGCAAGTGCATTGTGCTAGTCTTTTTAAAAAAAATTTTTTTTCATTTTCTAGAAGGAAAAAACTTTTCATGCAATGAACGTTTGGATAGAGCTGAAATGATTTTTCAGCTGTGTCTCGGTCCAACTTAGTGGGTCCTGTGCATTGTTCACGGGACCCACAAGTATTTTTTTCAACAAAATTTTCATTAAAATTGGGTTCTATGACACTATTCACATATTTAAAATTTATTTTGCTACAATGTTTTCAGTTTTTAGTAATAAGTAGTATCCAAATAGACTCATATACTAATTTGGGATTGTTGTATTTTTCAATCACCAAAATTCCTAGGGGAGTAATGAGATTTAGGTTCTTTTCTTTTAAAATTAAAAAAAAAAATTTATTTGTATTTCTATATGAATAGATAGTTCCTCACCATTAATTAATGTTTGCTCTTCTCCTTCATGCAAAGGCTTGCATTTTGAATTGCTCCACTCCAAATGTTTGCGTTTTTCATGCCTTGCAATTGTTAATTGTCTAATACCAACTTGAAAGGTCGAAAATTAAGCTCATTGCTTAAAAATTAGACTCAAATTCATTGCTTACCATTAGAAACTTTTTTCAATCTATGTTGTTGTAGGGACAAGGCCCAAAAACGGTATATACGGCCTTGGGCCTTACACGAGGACGCTGGTATGTCCGAGGAGAGACAAATAATAGGGGGTCACTCTAGCTCAGTGCCACATAAGTAAGAAAAGAGTTGAAGACGGTCTGAGGAGCAACGTCTCCTCAGACATTACGAACACTACTCATTTACATATCCTAGTCATAAAAATGACCTCAATAGAGGCACCGATGTCAGAGGCATGTTGCGTAAACTCACGAGAAGGAAGGAGACCCAAAAATATCTAGGTAAAGGGTGTTACCTCCACATTAAATGCACTGCAGCTACTTTTCTGATCGTATTTATGTGGAGAAGACTCCTAAACAGTGTTTCCTTGGTTACCGTAACTCACAGAGGGGCCAGAGGAGATGGGACAAGTATTCAAGTAGTAACCCAAATTATCGACAAGTGGAGGGTAAAGATTGCCCATGAGGGACTATATAAGAAGGGAGACCCTCCATAAGAAAGGGAGGAGAGGGAGAAAGAACACGGTAGCAACTAGAACTATGATTGTATTCAGTTTCATTAATCTATACAAATATCTGCCTCCTCGGCAATATGTTCACACCAACCTTACATACTTTGTTCTTGCATGATCGTCTTTCAAATACTTCCTAACCGTTGTTAAATTCACTAGGGCCTAATTCTTGGATTCTTTCTCTACAAATTTATTGTGTTGGGCTCATTCACCCACAACCTCATATCTTTTGGGCTTGAGCTGCAAACCGTGCCCATACAATTGTATTCATAAAATAAGCTACTTTTGAACAAAAACATATCCTAAAAAAAGAAAATTAAATATCACATAATCTGAAAGAAAACATATTAGAGGGAGAGAGATCGAGATTGCGGTATTCAAGAATATCTGAAGCATTTACCAATCTCCTCCAAGCAATAACATTAAAAATAACTTTTTAAAATGCTACACATAAACAATTAACCCAAGTTTATATATATATATATATATAAAACCAAAACTATAACTTGCCAAACAACTATGGTGTTCTCCCAAATCAACCAAACATTCCTACGACCACATTGAATCAAAACGTGAAACCATAGAACAATATCAGACAATTAAAGAATTTAAAAGAATACGGTTACAGAATACTTATGTTCAAGCACACAACTCTATGAAGTTGTAGGAATGGTAGTAAATATTAGAACTACGGCTACCATAAAATTGTAAAAAACATTTTTACATGTAAAACTCATGGCCCATCTATTCAATTGTAGCATTTATAGAGAAAGGGAAAGACAGACTATTTTACTGAACTAGGCGAACTGCAAACTTAGAAGTTTTATCCAAAAAAGGAGAGTAATAACTAATAAGGACAATATTTTGTTTTATTTTGATAACTGAAAAAAAAAAATGACAATTATGCAAAATTTTCGGTGGTGATAAGGATGATTGCTATGAGATGGTGAGAGAGAAGGGGAAAGCCAAAATCTTAGGATCAGGTTTTTTCGGTTAGTTTTTAACATTTCTTAAAGGTGTGATCATATTGAGGAAGTTTAGGATTTTAGAATGATTTGTTGGAGGAGGGAGAAATAACATGATGGAAGAAATTATTGTTTTTTAAAATTATCTAAAATTTATAAATTTTTATAGTAATTTTAGGTATCTAATCCTATTATATATTCTTTCTAAACATTTGATTTTGAGGATATTTTGATATGTTAAAGTATGAAACCCAAATAAGAGATTTTGTTATTAATAACATAGAAAGGTGATACAAGTTGATTTTAAAGTCTTAGTTGTGTGAAGTGACTATCTTTTCTCTATAAGAAGAAAAAAAAGCTACAAATTTACTTATTTTTAAAACCTAAAAATTAAATTATTTAAAATAGATTTAAAAAATAATGCTAGAGTTATAAACTATTTTATATAAAATTTTACAAACTATCAATGTGATAAGTAATTATTAGTAAATAAAAAAGTGATATTTATGATAGTTCTAGATAAAAATCAATAACAGATTAATTACGTCAATATTTTATAGAAATATTATAAAATTATTTGTGATCATAACATTTTTTTTTTTTTTTTTTTTTTGCACAACGTGCAAATAGTAGATAATTTAACCTTAAAAAAAAAAACACGTAAATGACTAGTGAAGTAATGATGGATCCATGGGTAGATAGATTCCACTCCAAAGAAGACACGTAAAACTGGGCGCCACTATCCAGTTTGGAAAGACCGACAACGCCATAATGACACTCTCAACCCCACACACTACTTAGGAAAAGTTTTGATACTTTTAATAATTTTACACACGTCGGTTCCTTAGAGGGTACAAATGTCAGATGCGTTCGCTTTTATGTAGTCAAAAATAGGAGTGGAGACAGCGAAATAGCAGCTGAGCTGGCCATTAAGAAAACAAGCAGAACAAAAGTGGACCCCATTTTCTTCCACCTTTGAAATTCCAGACTCACCCTGACAAGCCCCCTGTCTCTCTCTCTCTCTCATCGTTTCTCTCTCATTTTCTCTGTTTTCAGAATCGTAAGAAAAAAAAATACAGGGAAAGAAATTCAATATTTCTTTTGAGCTATCGGTTCTATTTGTAAGTACTCAATTTTTCTAAGCTCTCTCTCTCTCTCTCTCTCTTTGTTGTTTTTCTTTCTAGTTTTTTCTTTTTCTTTTTCTTTTCTTTAAGATCGACAAGGTTGGATTTTTATTTATTTATTTGCTTAAATGGGTTATGGAAAACTTTCTGGATAATAGGAGTTTTAATTGAGAATTCGCGTGCATTGCATCGTGAGCTGGATGATCAGAGAACTTATTGGGGGTTTGGGGGTCAGAGTTTTCGTTCGGCAATGTCAGATTTGATGGTTTTGGGGGATTACTAACATATTTACATATTGTCTTTTAGATTGCTGAGAAAATGTCAAGGGAAAAAGGCCTAATTAGATTTTGAATTGGTCTGGTTGTGATTCTAGCTCAACTAACTTCTGCTTCATTGAAATTTGCTTAATGGGTATTTTTCATATTAGATAGTGAATTAATCTACAGTTACAAAATTTAGTTACGCTTATATTACCCTAACATCTTAAGCAACAAGAGCTGAGTTTTTCTGATGTTTTCATTCATTATTCAATTCTTAATCTGGGTTTTAAGTATTTTGTGAAAGTTTTATGTTTAAGTTATTGATATTTTGGAGTAAATGTGGTACGTTTGTGTGCAAGATATTGGCTATTGGATGAAATAGGAGAGACCCATTTTGGATTTTGACTTGAGGGAATTGGAGGAATTGTAGAGAATGGCATGCAGAGGGTGTTTGGAGTGTCTATTGAAGCTTCTGAACTTGTTGTTGACCCTTGTGGGTCTGGCCATGGTGGGCTATGGGATCTACTTGCTGGTTGAGTATGAAAGAACCACCACTAATGCTCTTGTGTCCTCATCGGTGAGCGGTGATGGAAGTTCGGTGCAGCTTGGTCGACCACTGCTCATGGGTGTTTCCCTATCGGCTAGTTTTCTTGATGACCTGCCCAAAGCTTGGTATGGCTGCTGATCTCATTTTGTATATTTTTTTTGTTTTGTGTTTCTCTGTTGTTGCTAGTTTGTCATGCTTGAACTCATTCTTAAGAACAACTGGTATATATTTTGAATTTGAAATGCTGTTTTCTGGGAAATGAAGAAATGGGTTCTTGTGTCTGATTTCCATTGAACAAATGTGTTATAGCTCAAATGTCTTGAGGTCCTCTATTTTTTGGGGGAGGGGTGAGAATGAGGAAATGCAAAGGAAAATGATTGAAGAAAGACGTGTTTGAGCATTCTCTTTCTTTGTCATCATTCTTTGAAAGAAAAAGGAAATGAATGCCATGCAAAATGGACGTATTTCTATTTCTAGATTGTTAATTAAGTATTTGAACCCTTGCATGTCACCCTTGATTGTAATGCAATGAATTGTATTGTCTTAGTAATAATTATTAGCAGCAATGCCCTCAAGTCAAGTTCTCATGCTGCATACTTTCTCTATGTGCTTTATGCTGTAGTCTTTATCTCTACTATGTGCAATAATGCAAATAATCATTGTTAAACCACTGAGGAAAGCAACTTGGTTAACTGATTATACATTGATCATAGGTAATTATATATACACACAGTAACAAAAAGTGCACACACAAACACTTGTATGACCCCTTGTGTAATCTTGGCAGCGATGCAAGGGGTTCACCTTTTCTCATTGTGGCAATGAGCTCTAGCTTGAAGGGCACCTCCTCTCCCTGTAAGAACAAGGAGGGTGAGGTCGTGGGCTTAAAATCCATTGGGTGGGTGTGTAATTACCAATCCAAAAAAAGAAAAAAAAAAAAAAAACTAGGGAAAAATACTCAAAAGCCCCTTGTGGTTTTCCTGTAAGACATAGAACCCCTTAAGGTTTTGAGTGTAGCACTTAACCCCCTAGAGTTTTTGAGTGTGACACAAAACCCCCTTGTGGTTTTTGTTTTATGTGAAATCACTCAATACTTTACAGCAGTTTCGTGTTTTATGGGGAAACCACAGTGGAGGTTTTGTGTACCTTTTCCAAACTAAAGCTTTCGTTGTGGAACAAGAATGGTTTGTAACGTGCATAATGTTGTGTCACTAGATATTTATATTCTAAAATTTTTATTACTACTTAGTGAAATACTATTGCAAATCTGTCTCACAAGTTCTTGAAACTGATCTTTAAACAAATACATATTCAACAATTTGGGTTTACTAAGCTTAAATTATTTCGTTAGCATTTAATTGCTGCAAGCTAACTATTGAACCTGGCTTGAGACATTAGAAATTGGTTCCAACTCTTTATAAGAAATTCCTACACCTAAACAAAATATGTGTAGACCACTCTTTACCAAAGTTTAATGTGCCTGCAAAAATTTGCCATTGAGCTCTAGCTTCTCAATTGGCACCTCCTACTCAGGTGGAGGGTGAAGTTGTGGGTTCAAGATCCATTAGGTGCGTAACTTACTAATAAAGAAAAAGTGCCTGAAAAACTCAAAACTTGTTTATGGGGTATTGTGAAAATATTGGGGCTGCTTTACAGAGTTTTGAACTTTGGTTTTTGGAACAGTCCTCTTTGTATAGTCAAGTAATGTTTCAAATGGATGAAGGAAAATCCCAGCGACATGATCTCATACTATTTGATGTTGTTATGCAGATTGTCCTTTTTTCCCATTAGTTCTATATGGACTATAATTTTTGATAAGTGATTCTATGTAGACCATAGTGAATCAATCATTGTCATTGTATCCCCTCTCACGGCCCCTCCTCTTTTATTGTTTGTGTTCCATTGACCTTCTTTCATATGTAGTAAAATTGCTTCAAATTCAGCATATGGATTAATCACCTAACTCAGCTAACTCCATTTTTAAGGCTACTACATCTCAAACAATATGTATTTTCTATACTAATTGATTTCTGCCATCCTGCTTTATTGTTATTTTATCCTCCAAACAATGAGCTATTGTATATCTTTTCTGCTTGTCCCAACTCACGTTATTTGTGGCCTTCACATCTCCTTATAGTGCCTCCAAATTGAATCAATTGATTCAAAAATACATTGATTCAAAAATACTCCCTAACATGGTATTTGAGAATTGAGATACCTAGGCAGGGCTCAGTGATTGCCTCAGTGGCACATAAACCCAATGGAACCCTAAAGGCTTCAATTAGTTGACTAGTCAGCATCCTAATTTTGGCTTTGCGGTGGACTTGCTGTCCTTGACGTTCCCTAACCACTCATGTAATTGCAATAGAGATGGAAGTGCTAACCATTATGAAAATCCAGGTTCTGTATAACAAAAGCAAGTGGGCTGAAATTTACCTCATCTACATTCAGATCTGCCAGGATCAGAATGTGAATCATGCTTAGCTAAATTTAGGTCTTGCTTGAGTGTTGGTGCCATGCCTCCCAATTCCATGGTACTTCACGAGTAGTCATTTACAGAGAGTCTATCTTGATTCCAATACCTTAAGTAGATTGGTATAAAGCATTATCTTGTATGCATGTAGCATCTCTAGTTTGCTTCATTTTTCTACAACCATCAATATATATATATATATATATCTCTCTTTTATTCCTGGTCATGAGTTTGTCTTGATCCCAATACAAATTGATCAAAGCCAATGGCCTTTGGGCTGAAATGGGATATCTATGGGATAGGAATGGGTGGTGGATGTGGTCTTTGGTTCAAGCTTTGTGGGAAGTTTGACTTACGAAAAAAAAAAGAAAAAAGAATAGAAATTCATCAAAGCTGTGCCTGTGCAACTTGGTTTTCAGTATTGGCTCATTAGTGTCGATAGTTTGCCCTGTTTTTCTGCATCTCCGTATTTATTTTTCTACAACCATTGTATTCCTATTCTTTTATAGTGGCATTTAACTCGAGTACATGCACCCACACACTCAGATATGTTGTTGAATGAACCCCTACTGTCTCCTCCTAGATATGTGTGTATTAATATGTGTTAATCTATAGATGATCACTTCGAGGCTTTGAACAATACAATTGACTGAAATTATTGGCATCATACATTTCCTTGAACTGCCTAATTCGTTTTTCCTATCCTTCTGTTAATCATGTCTTTGCAGGTTCATATACTTATTTATCGCCATAGGAGCAATTATCTTCGTCATTTCTTGTTTTGGTTGCATCGGAGCGGTAACAAGGAATGGATGTTGCTTGACTTGTGTATCCAAATAACTTATATATTTCTCAGAGAAGTGATATAATTTCCTTTAATCAAAGAGTTAAGGAAAATATTCAAGATATTTATGTCATAGCCTATCTATTAAAGAATAACTGCTTTGCAGCCATTATATGCACCACACCTATTCATACTAATATCATGCATCATAAAATGTCATCAGATGTACAATTCAATGGTTGATAGATTGTTCTTGTATCATCCTCCTTTTAATTTCACTTTTATTTTTTATTATTTTGTTTCCTTAAGCCAACATAGTACTCGGTATTGGTGATTTTATTAATCTTGGTAGAGCTGGGATGTGCGGCCTTCATATATTTTGACAAAAGCTGGGAATCAGTGAGTGTTCTGTTAATTGATATTTCAACTTTAAGATTGTATGTTTGGTCTCCTAATTGGTCGTCTGTGTCCGGTTTTAGGAAATTCCAACAGACAGCACTGGAGATTTTGACATGATATATGCTTTTCTGGAAGAGAATTGGAAAATTGTCAAATGGGTTGCTCTTGGAGCTGTTGTTTTGGAGGTAAGCACAACATGACCACCTTTGCTTTTATTGAACTAAGATCTTCACATTGTTGAAAATCATGTCTCTAGATGCTTTTGACTATATAGGCTCCATTTGTTTAAGTGGAAATATGATGGGGTTCTTGAGCATAACAATGCCAATAAATTGTCTTTTTTTTTTTTTTTTTTTTTAAAGTTTCCAATTTGCAGCAATTGGCTGTTGCGTTGCTTAATAGGAAAGGTTACTTCTTAGAAAGCAAACACAAAATACCAGGCGGTGGTCTGTTGGAGATCTATTTTCAAGTGCACACACTAATGATAAGCAAAAAATATATGAGAAGGCATTTAATTGGAAAAATCTAAGGAAGTTTCTTTTGTGGTCCATAATATATATTTTTTCTGGCTGGGTCTGGCAATCTACCAAAATTTTTACTTCTGGTTCCGACAAATGAAAAGTTGGGAAGATTTCAATATTAGTCAGTTAACCTTGGAATTCCTCTGTTCATTTAATTTTCTTAGCAAGAAATACTTTGGTGCAATTTCCTGGGACCTCTGGTTCAAACTCAAAAATAAATGGTGTGAAATCATTTTGCTAGACACCTTGTAATTATGTTACAAATATCCCAATTGTGCCAACTTTATTAGCGTACATGTTTCTTTTGTGCCAACTTTTACAAAACATGTGTGAAAATGTTTCATGGCATTTGAACCTATGATTAAAACATGACAATGGTGTTGAGGGTTGAAATTGTCCCAGAGCAGGCGACATGCTAGCAGAGTCTGTTAATTGTAATACCATAGATCTGGGTTGAAGTTCCCTTTTGGACTTGCATAATTGTACACCATCATGATCTTTCTCTGACTCCCTAACATGAAATTAGGACAAAATAACTGATATTTGACATTTATTGTGTCGGTGTGCATTAATTAGTAAATAGAGTGTTCTTCCAACTCTATCTCTCTTCTGGTGACTTTGGACTCTTATGGGCACAAGGTTGGAATTTAATTATTCAATAGAATTATTTATTTCTTGTGGTGGCCAAATAGCTTCTTTATTATGATTCTACATGAATCGCAGGCACTGCTATTCTTGTTAGCCCTTGTGGTCAGGGCAGCAAACAGACCACCAGAGTATGACAGTGATGATGAGCTCATTGCCTCAAGGCAACAGATCAGGCAGCCACTCGTCAATAGGCCACCAGTTCCAGCAGCAGGTGTACCTGTTGCTGGCACTATTGATCAGCGTCCAAGTAGAAATGATGCTTGGAGTACACGTATGAGAGAAAAGGTATGATCTGTTCAAGTAGAAGAGTTTATTTGAGTGCTGAAATTGCAAGTTATGGAGTGTCCATTGGCAGTCTTGAATGATTTTTGTGACTGCACAATGATCTTGATAATTATAAGACAAATTTTAGATGATAGCTCAATTTAGCATGCAGCAATTGGGGGTCAATCTTGACACATGTGATTCACTAATTCACAAGCTATTAATGAATTCATTGATTCTGTAGTTCCACCTTCTGTTCTGCCAAGTATTGACCTTAGTATGGATGATCTGATAGTTAACCCTTATGTATTAATCCATTCTTTCTCATTCACTTTTCATAATGACCATCTCTTGCATAGCTAATAATGCTGCTGTATTTTCTCTTTTTTTTTTTTAACTGTATATAAACCAGTATGGGCTCGATACTTCTGAGTTTACATACAACCCATCCGAGTCACATAGGTACCAGCAAGCCGCTGCACAGCCAGCAGAGGAAAGGAGCCGATGCACCATCATGTGATGACTTGATAAATTTTTCCCAAATTTGGGTTGGTTTCTGAAGACTGCTCATAGACATTTGTGTTTGTAACTTCACATTTCTTCGTTCTTTTTCTTTTTGTTGAGCTTGTGTAAAAACACACGTTTTTCATGATCTTTCTTGTTCCCCAACCTTCTTGCTCTCCTCTTCAAATGAATTACCATTTGGTGTGTAAAACTGTAAGGCTACAGTAGGGTTTTTTTTCTCATGGAGTAGCAGGTGGGCATAGTTTGTTTAACAAGAGTTAATGATGATATTCTGCCCAGTTGCTTTAATCTGAAAGGAAAAAAAGGATTAAAAAGAAATTCTGCTTGTCTAAAGGCTACAACAATATTTTACATTACATAAATATTCAGTTTTCTTTATTCATTCTATTTAAACCCGAGGAGCCATGCAACATCTTGCTCTTATGTTAATTATTAGAACTTACTTTCTCCTCGCGTAATAGGGGCTACATGCATTTTTTATAATATAGTTTTAAAATATGGTGGGTGGAGAGGAATTCTTGCATCTGTCTAATCAAATGTGTTTTTGCTTTTATCAAAAAAAAAAAGTGTTTTTGCTGGTAGTTTTCATTACTTATCAGGGTTTACTAGCAATTTAATGGTGAAAAATTGGGGCTTGCCTGCCATTACTGTTTTTGCTCTGAATTTTATTTTTTGCTCCTTCAAACTTTCCCTTGGTAAAGTCTCTCTTTTAGAATACAACAACGCTAGCAATTTATTTATTTATTTATTTATTTGATAAGTATCAACACAAGCAAATTTCACAACTTATTGAGTTGAGAATATTGCAACATCACTTTCATTGAGGGCACTATAATGTCACTTTTTTAGCCGTTGTAAAAAATGTTATGATTTTTACAACAATATATATCATCATGCACATTTTATTCTTAGGTTTCTAATGCAAGACATAAAGGTTACCGAATAACCCATGGCTTACAGCTTGACATGGTAGTCCTTCGGCCTTGTAATGGGCAGTCTGGCTTGTTGTTATTGAGGCCCATGAGTAGCCCATCAGCTCAGTGGGTCAGGTCGTGGGTTAATTTTTATGCCCACGGGCACCTGATAGGCTAGCCTAGTAATTTATCCAATTACTTAGCTCAATAACTTAAAATTTATAACGAAAATATATAGGAGTATGAATGATAGATTTTAAGGTATTATAAAAGAATTTTTTTAGGAGAACTCTTCCCAACTACTAAAGATACTTAAAGTGGTTGTTTTAAAATTAGTTTACTAAATATATATTTTTCTAGTGGTTAAGCAACTTTGATTTAACTATTTGACATTTTTTATATTAGAAGATAAAAAATAAAAATAAAAAACCATTAAGCCTTAATAAAAAAATTAAATAGGTTTCCATCATAAAGACAAAAAATTAAATAGATTTGATTGTAAAAAAATTTTAATTAAGCATTAAATTCTTTGATTCTTTCCTTTAAAAAAATAAATTAGTTACTTCCTTATAAAAAATTGATTATTTCCTTATAAAAACTAATAAAATAAAATACTAATACAAACTCATGAGTAGCCCATTAGGCCCAACCTAGTAGCTTAGCCTGCTAAAGACAAAATGGGCATTGCTCATGGGCTAAGGTTTTTTCTTTCGGCCTCCGACCTGGCTTGTTAACTAGATAATAGCTCACTAGGTCTCTAACATTAAAATATCATCACTTTTATCATCATGTGTATATTTTTTTCATGTTATCATTTTAATGTCTATATATATATATATACATATATCCCTTTTCTTTTTTTTTTTAATTTGTAAACTAAACTATATTAGTTTAAACTATAATTAGACTCACTTTTTGCTCTCCCCCTCGAGCACTATCTCCTTATCTAAAAAAGAATAAAGAATTCAATTTTTTTTTCCAAAAAAATAAAGCAACCCAATACCAAACTGATGAAATTGGGTTTTCTCTTCTCTAAATAAATTCTACTTAAATTAGCTATGTTATTTTCTAATATGACTTTTTATTTATTAATATCTATTAATTAAATATGTACAATATATATATTTTTATATTGAAGTTTCTTGTGCACTGCCCATGTTAGTGGCCAGTAATATAAAATGAAAACCTTTAACTTTTTGGTTGATTCTTTTTTAATGTCAAGTAAGCTTTTGTAAGGACACATCTTTCCACATCATCATCATAAAACACACACACACACACACAAATATAATTTTTTTTTTTGTGTGGCATATTAATTAAAATTAATTAGAATAAACCAACACATATTACATGTAAAACTAATGCGTTTTATATCATGTAGCTTATTAACTATTACAATAGCTGTTTCTCAACAAAAAAAAAAAAAAACTATTACAATAGCTTAATATCGCTAATATTACTAAAATAAATTCCTTACATACAATTTTTAATTAATCTGTGTATGCATGGGAATACTACAAGTTCTGATTGAATTAGGTTTGATATTCTCCAAAAAAATTCTAATTAAATTAAGTTTTTATTTTCTACAAATTATCTAATTTAGTTTTCTATTAATATTTATTAATTAAACATGTATTATCAAATTTTCTCGTGTACACGGATTAATGATTAGTATGCTGCTAATATAATGAGAAAGTTTTATGCAGTAATAGCAAACAAAACGTTCATTTCTTAGAGAGATGTATTTAAATTTGTGAAAAGAAGTTTAAAGGTAATCACCAACTCACCATTGCCTTATCAATAAACAAGTCTATCTGAGTTATTATGAAAAATAATGTTGTTGAGGAATCCTCCAAGGACTTGTCAATTTTAAATAGATGGTGCCATTAACCCCAAAAATTTCAAGGAAAATGAAAGCCCCACACGATTATTCCTTGGCTTTACTTCTTATTATTTCCTTTTCTTTTACTAAGTAACCTTTTTTTTGGAGAACAAAAGAAGGAGTCCAAATCTTCTGTTCCACTTTTCCTGTTCCACTCTATACTCCACCAATAAATACTTACCACATGTTCACCTAATTAATTAAATATTATCATTATTGACTTATTAATCCTACAGTTATTAATTAATAGTATCATGTGGCAAGTATTTATTGGTGGAGTATAGAGTGGAGCAGGAAAAGTGAGACAGAAGATTTGGACTCCAAAAGAAGAGCCTATAGTCCGCGCAAACCTTTGGTTTGACCATGATTAATGATACCATTGATTTTTATTTTTTGGTTGAGATTTTTGATACCATTGATGTTGACGAAAAATTGTCTTACTTACTAAATTTTGTTCTGACTGCAGATGAAGTAGTGTGACTAAGATAAGGTTTCCTGGATAAATATAAGCACAATAGTGAACATTCGAATCCAAAGTAAAATAAACAAAATACTATAGTAAGAGTTAATGCTGAAGAAAATGAAATGGGGTTATGTCATGGTACTGTTTTAGTCGAATTCTTATGTATGTGAAAATATATATCATTAATTAAAGGAAAAAATAACACGAAGTTGCCCTTTTCAAAATCTACTAATTTGTTTCTCAAAAAAAAAAAAAAAAAAACTACTAATTTCCTTGAATTTATATGATTCTTTACACTTTTCTACTTGCGGTTAATTACCTGTAACGAGTTGTTAGTCTATGCAACCTCCTAATCAATAATTTAGTTGAAACCTAGAATTGCCCTAAACAATATAAAAAATAAATTTAATTAAAGTATAACAATTACTTCCTAATTAAATTGCTTTCATGTGATACTTTCTTTAGTCACTACCGATTGGTCAAGTACTAAAACCCAACTCTGCAAAAGATGGCTATGAAACACTTGTAATATATTTCGAATTGAGATCAGGTGCAATTGCTTTTGCACCATGCAATTACACTACTTCCTTCACAAATTTTGTTACATTTTTAACTTTTTACTTCTTTTTAATATTTTTTTATTTAATAGTTGAGATTGAAAGTTACTTTTTGCAAAAAGTAACTTTTAATCTTAACCGTTCATTGCTATTGTACCTGGTACCGGATCTTAATCTATATATTTCACCTTCAAAGTCAAACTTACTAAAATGCAGAAATGCTTGTTATTGTTGCTGGATAATAATAATAATAATCACAATTAACATCTAAAATGAGTTGCCTATGTAATGAAATTAAATTTCTTGCTTTCAAAACCAAAATTTCCTTAATCAATGATAGCACCATTTGTTACAACATATATTCCATCACAATATGCACCTTTTCGTATTGAATAATCGATTTCTTAACTCAAAGGTTCAAAAAGATGTATCAATTTTCGTCGCCATTTAATTTAAGGAGGGGTCAGCCCAGGATATATAGTGCATGTCATTCTCAGTAGTACTGTTCCGTCTTGATTTCTTTATCTTATCGCTTATCGGCTACCAAAGCTTTGTGGTCACATAGCACAAAGTGATTGCAAATTTAAGATTTTTCTCTCTTAAGTTGAGAATGACAAGTTGGGTCTTTGCTCAAGGTATATTATTTATGCTTCTTTTTGGGATTTTTGTTTGTGGTGGTGTGTAAGATAATAGTGGGTTCGGTAGTGCATGTATCGTTCTTTGACTATTTTATGTGTATTTGAGTCGACCTAAAATCTGATAAACCCCTAGAGAGATCAATTCAAAAGGTTGGTGATATCATAGGAGACCCATCCTTTTTATTTACACTAATTTGTGCCTAAAAGACATAATAGTATTTTGTCAGTTTCAATTTTGAGTTTCTATACAAAAGGGTGTGTTGTAGTTGTCAATTGCCCGCTTTTTTTGCAATTTACGTATCAAATGGCCAAAAGCTTGCCTCTTTGGTGCGTTGGATACCATATGTCTAGCGCAGTTTGGTTTGGTTGGGAGATGAAAAAGTGAGCGATAAAAAAATAGGAATGTTGTGGTGATGACATTTTCGTCCAAAGCAGTTGTTTCCATTTTCTCTTTGATTTGCTTCTTGACTTGGGGGGATTATGTTTTGGTAGGTCCGGGCTTCGGGCCCCATCAAAATCACATTTTCTTTCTTTAAACCAAACAACCCCATATTTTTCTTAGTCTCCACTTTTCTCTCACCAATTTTTCTTCTCTCCAATAATAACCTCATCCAAAGTCCAAACACAGTGTAAATATACTGCTCCTCTTTGCAATTTGCACATCTAATTTTGGTTATATGTTCATATCATGTTGCGATCAGTGCACTAAAAGACCAGACACAAGCCAATTCCATCTCAAATTTAGGGAGTGGGGCTATATATACTATACTCTGTGAAACATGCTATATGCATTCAAATTATTTGCTGAAATAGTAATTTTGTAAAATTATTTTACAAAATCAATTATCGGTGAAAGAGACGAGTTTCACATGCATCATGTTGAGCTAGAATACTGATTAGATGTGCACGGTCTAAAATGCATTCATCTTTAGGAAAGATGCGTTCCAATAAAAACAAGAACCTGTCAATAAAAAAGACTAGTTGCACTAAAATGGCCGTGCGTGTCACATTAGCCATATCAGCTTGACTACGGAGGTGGAAAAACAAGTTCAGTGCAAGAAAAACATAAAACAAAACAAAATGCTATCATGTAAAGTAACTAAGTAAGTCTAAAACAACATACTTTACCAAATCCATTATATATATATATATATATAAATCTTAACTTCTACTTCAAAACTTTAATGGTAAAAAAGATCTAATATGTTATGGGCTAAGACGAATTATAATTGGCAAAAAATAAAAATAAAAAAAATAATAATGTTCTTCTATCTACAAGGTTAATTACTAACATTTTAGTTAAGATTTTTGCTAATTACTAGTAACTTTTTCATTTTTTTTTTTTTGCTAGGCAGTTGCTTGCCATCTTCCCTTCCCGGTTCCTAATCCTAAATGTGATCTCCTATTCTTCAATATCTACCGCAACATTACAAACCCTAGGCACATATGCAGAGAGAGAGAGAGGGGGGGGGGGTGAAGCAGAGGTTTTTTAGAGGTTTTCTTTTGGGGGCTGTTTGTGTGAGAATAAGATGCATGAAAAAGTGGGTGAGGCGATTCGAAGAAACAAAATGAAGAGGAATTAAGGAAGAAACAAATTGAATACATTTTAAGTTCAATTCGAAAACTAACGAGAGAATGCTACAATTTTGTCGGGCATGTCTTATGTGGGAGTTAAAAATGTGTTTTTTTCGATTTATCTTCCAGTTTTGTCTCTACTTAGATGTAAAGTGTAAGGGTATTTTTGAATCACCAAAATGTTCATCACAAACGGAGAAAACTCTCTTAAATAATAATCATAATATAATATTCTTCTATCTACAAGGTTAATAACATTTTAGCTAAGATTTTCGCTAATTACTAATAAATTTGGGATCAAATGACAGTTGATCCTACCTAGAAGAATTCCTTAGTTCGACCCTCTGTGTATATAGAACAGTATTTGATCCTGAATTTAATAATAATAATAATACGGTAATACTGTTCTTCTATCTACATTAACTAAAAAATACATCAAATACTGTTCTATATTATTAGGAAACAACTATCATTTGATTCCAAATTTATTAGTAATTAGCAAAAATCTTAGCGTTTTTTTTTTTGTTGAGAATCAGCTAAAATGTTATTAACCTTGTATTGCATTGGATCATTACGCTAATTAAGTTGACATGCCTTTAACCCTTATCATAATTAAGGAAAACAATAGTTATATCTATGTTATATCTAAAAGGATTGGTCATAATTGAAACTTCTCTTGTATAATTCATAACCATATATTGGATATATGAATCAGCACACATTCTCATAATAGCTTTACATATTTAAATCCAATCAACTGATATATCCATGTTCTATTCGGTAGAAAAAATAATAATAACAAAATAGAAACAATCTTTTGGAGAGGTGGCCCGAGTGGTTGATAGCTCCGCATGTATTTTAGAAACTAAGATTATATTTGCTTATAACTTATTCTTATTCATGTTTGTTTAGTGACGGTTTCTTTTTTTAGTAAGTCTTTAGAATATCTTACTGTGCTCTCCTAATTCAAGGGCTATAGGTTTCTTGAGTTTATTTTATTTTATTTTAAGAAACAGTAATACTTATTAGAACACCCGAACACAAAAGTAGTATATAAAGTTTTCTAGATAGACTTATAATATACTACATAATCAGAGTACCACTAAAAAAAAACCCTTTGTAATAGTAAATTGGGGTTATAAGGATTAAAAAAAAAATTAAGAAATTAAGGTTCCTTAAGTTTAACCAACACATTGGCTTGAATATGTTATTCTTTTCCATCCCTCTTTAATATGCTATTCTTTTACTAACATTCTTTGATATTCGTCATTAATGCTACAATCACCATTCAAGACCTATATTCCAATTTCCAAATGCCTATATGAATCTTATTCTTGGACTAGAACCCGTCCATCAAAATGCGGGAACTCTTATAGCAAATGCCCTAGCTAACCTTTGCCCACTTTTCACAGCATCCAAGGTTTGATGTAGTGTGTTGCTAGTTGGAGACTCCCAACGAATATTTGTAATGAATTTATTCATAATAGACTGACTAAATTTTGTTTTAGTTGTACAGTTGTTATAGTGTTCATAGAAGTATTAACTTTCAATCAAATTGGAATATTATTTGCTGTAAAAAATTTATTACTGTAGAGTATACTTTAAAAGTTAATTAACAAATATATATATATATATATATTTAAGAAAAATACTATTTCTACAACATTTTCATAATAAATCTCAAATGCCAAGTTGTTATTTTGCTTTTATTGGTGGATAATAAAGTAATTTCAGTAGTTAAATTAAAAACCTGTAATAATCTGCCACTATGAATTTGTTGTGAAAAGTATTATAGACGTAACATTTCTCTATTTTAACACATTTTCACAACAAATCTCTATTAAATTAAAACTTGTAACAACCTGTCATTTAAAATTTATTGTGAAAATATTGTGAACGTAATATTTCTCTATTATTTTAAGTTTTGTATACAATAAGTAATAAATTTTTTGAAAAATAAATGTATATAAGTTTATTACTTTATTATGTGATATAGTATGCATATTTCACTTTGCATAATGTATATAAAATACAAAAATATGATTGTGTGATGCCTAGCTCAAAACATTTTCTCATGACTGATGGCCACGAGGTTTACTTTTAATTAACAATTTAAGATAGACAGACTTTACAACGGAAAGAGTTTATGTGCTTTTGAGCTTAAGAAAGAAGGTGCCTTAACTTACTTAAATGTCATTTCAAGGTCATTTTTCTTTATGAATTTTTCTCTTTGGGTTCCTTCAACTTTTTGTTAGTGGCCAGTCATATATTAGCGAGTATCAGTTGAGTGGACTGTGGAGGGGCCAAACCTTTCTAAGTTGATTCTAAAAATAAATAATAAAATCTAAGTTATATAGAGTATTCGAAATGTTTGCAATTTTTTTTTTAATGATGAGTAAGCTTTTCAAGGTAGGGTCATCTTGTGTATCCAGTAACCACCCTTGTCATGTAAACCCCAAATGCACAATCTTGCTGACAAAAACTGTGTATCAGGTAATCTCAGAACATAAACTAGAGTCCTCATCGGTTCCCAAGAGGCCAATCAATTGTATTTGCCAAATTGAGTGTACTAAAGGGATGTTTGGTTTGTTCTTTATTGTAACATGACCTTAAGAGCATTTCTATCTGGTGTGCCAAATGCCAAATATTTGGCATTTGGCACACCAAACACCAAAAAACCCCTCCCATGAGATATTCTAAATGTTATAATTTTTTGAACACATGAACAGTACCGTTCCATCTTTGTAACCGTATGGATGAAAATGCTAAAAGAAAAAAAAATGTATTCATTTTCTCTCTCTTCCTTTTGTCACTTTCTTTATTCTCTCTCTTTTGCCACTCCCTTCATCTCTGTCACACTCTCTTCCTTTTTTCTTCTTCTTTCTTCTCCAGAATCTTCACCTCTCACTGTTTTTTTTCTTTTTCTTTTTTTGTCACTTTCTCTGCGCCTCTTTGTCTCTCTCTTTTTTTTTTTCTTTTTTTTTTTTTTTTCCTGTCACTCTCTCTCTCTCTCTTTCTTCTTTTTCTCCACCTAGACCATTGCCATTGAGATCGGCCGTCGCCGTGGAGTTTGGCCTCACCAATGAGGTTGACTGGTGGAGATCACATGTAAGTTTTTTTTTTTAGTCATGGATTCCATGTGATTGTGAGTGGTGGTGTAGTTGGGTTGATTCTATGTGATTTGGGTTGTATAAATGGAGTTGATTCATCTCTTCATTTTTTTTTTTTAGAGTTTTGTGTTGATTTTGGAGTTTTTTTTTTTTTTTTTTAAAGTAGTATTGGGTGGTGGTGGTGGCTGGTAGATTGTTGTTGGTGGTGGCGAATTGTACCTGTGGCTATGGGTGGTGGTGGCAGGCTGTGCTTATTTATGATGGTGGGTTTGTTACAGTTCTATGCTTGTGTTTGTGTATCGTGGTGGGTTTTTATTTTATATATTTTTTTATTGATGTTTTTTTTAATATTTTAATACATTATTTTAATGTATAGAATTGAAAAATAGAAAATGTGATGAATAGTGAATTGTAAAATGATGTGTTAAAATAATAAAATAGATTTTTTGATGTGTCAAAATGGCATATTTATAGAACACATGATGGGAATGTTCTAATACGATGCATATTGACAATCTTTCTACAATATTCTTAGCATTGGGGACCAAATTTACTTGGTTTGATGGCACATTAGTGCTTCCATTTTCTTGCTCCTTGTCTTTGGGCATTACAGGTTTACGTGGCTTAAATTGTTAAATGCTGCAAGCAATACATAAAGCTGTGAAATTGAAGAAAATATTGAAAATTGAACAATAAAATAGCAAAAATAAAAGAAAACTATTATTTTAAGTTGCACGTCTTGTAAGGTCGAGCTTCTATCAAAACAAATACTGTATAAATTATTAAAATAAATAATGAAAATAATTTTAAAAATTTTACTTTTTGCAACTGATTTCAATTGGAGTAGTAATTTAATATTTTTGAAAACTTTTGGTAACAGTTGGATACCACCGTTGCCTTTAATCCTTATCATCATAGTCCCCAACACCACCACCATCAGCATACCACAGCTTGCCTCCACCACTGTTACTATTACAAACACGACCTCTGTTGTCGCTAATACCACTACCTCCACCTCTACAACCACTATGACTACATGAAATACTAATGGTTTCCCAAACACTAATAGTCACATATGCGTTATATCCAAAAATAATTAGTCAAGTTTCATAGATCTCTCTCTCTCTCTCTCTCTCTCTCTCTCTCTCTCTCTCTCTATATATATATATATATATCCCCACAATTTGTTGCAGATGTGTACTGTTGAGACACGTAAGACTGAATCTATGCTGTTTGTCAACCCAGTAAGTCTCGGTGTCCTAAGCCGAGTGGCCGTTTAGCCGGAGTGAGGCGTTTAGGCTTAAAAGTTAGGATGGTGGCAACAAGAGGTTGAAGTGAGCAAGAAATTAGGCGATCATCTTGTAGAACACCCTGTTTCAGATCTAAGGATAGATCTAGAAGTTTGAGGATAAAGGTAATTAGGTTGTGATTGTTTTAACTAGGCTTTTGATCCAAAACAATGAATAGGTTGTTTAGAAGTAACTCTTTTACCAGCTCTAGATCATCCCTCCCTGAGATCCCTCAAGATGATGGAATTCTCAATTCTGAAGCATATGAGTTATCAGATATAGATCTAAAACTAGGAGATTGGAATATCCCCAAAGTACCCACCAACCAGATATATAAATCTTCATGGTATGTTAGAAAGCTTCAAGACAAATTACCATGTTAGAACTATAGAGCAAGTAGTCCCTATGGTCTTGTTCAGTCTTTTATGTCCAAAAAAATGCTGAGATAGAGAGAGGTGTCCCTAGACTTGTCATCAATTACAAGCCCCTTAACAAAGTCTTAGAATGGATAAGATACCCAATTCCCAACAAGAAAGACTTGGTTAACAGGCTTAGCAAAGTAATGGCTTTCAGTAAGTTTGACATGAAGAGTGGTTTTTGGCAAATACAAATCAAAGAGTCTGATAGGTACAAGACAGTCTTCACAACACCCTTTGGCCATTATGAATGGAATGTAATGCCCTTTAGTCTCAAAAATGCACCTTCTAAATTCCAAAATATCATGAATGAGATCTTCAATCCATTCTCTAGTAACATAATTGTGTGCATTGATGATGTACTCATTTTTTCAGAATCACTGAACCAACATTGGAAGCATCTCAGAGCATTTCTCCATACTATCAAGCTTAGTGGTCTTGTTGTTTCAGCTCCAAAAATCAAGCTTTTCCAAACTAAAGTTCGATTCTTAGGCTTTGATATTCATCATGGAGTCATCAAACCCATAGAGAGAGAGAGAGAGAGAGAGAGAGAGAGAGAGGCAAAACTTAGATATAGTACCTTAAATACTATTACTTAGGTTCTCTTTCTTCAATTTTTGCTCTCTATCTAGTTTATTGACTTACACAAACAACGTTAAAATACTTTTTCTTTATGCTTTTTTTTTCCCTTAATCTTTTTTTCCCCTGTCTTGTGAGAGAACATAGAATCCCATGGCATTAGCATCAAATTCAAATCTCTCCTACTTCTCACCCTCTATCTAAACCAAATTGAAGCTAACAAAGGGTAAGAAGGGCTAATGGGTGAAAGATAAGAAGAAGAAGAAGGTAAGGGATGAGAAGGATAAAATGAAAAGGAAGAAGTGGGAGTTGTGATTTGGGAAAGATGGAGAGGAGTTTAGATTACTTGTAGAAGATTGAAGAGATTTTGCAAATCAATATATGAGATGGGTCTAGAGTTACACCTGGTGTAATTCTAAACATTTTAACAATATATAATAACTTTTTATTGAATTAATATTTCATAAATCTCATCGTTGGATTATATGCTCTCTATGTTGTTAAAATGCATACAAAGTTTTGTGCCAATCGGATGCAATTTACTATTGGATCTAGAAACTCATCTTTTACGCACAATTTTAAATACAAAAAATTAAAAATTTAAACATTTGATCGATGACATAGTTATTGATCTTATATTATCTTGAAATTTTGCAAATATGTATAGTATAAGAAGAAAATTTAATCCAACAGTGGATTTGTTAAAATTTGAATCCAATAAAAAAAAATATTGAGTAGTATAACAATGCTTAGAGTTGCACCAAGTGTAACTTAAACCCCCCCCCACACACACGCATAGTGAATGTTTTATAATATGATATTTACTTATGTATTATTATTTTTTGGGAAAATTTAACCGATGGTCTGAGAGCATTAGTTTAGAAAATATTTTTTGAAACTTTTTATAAGTAAAAAGACAGTTTTTTTTTTTTTTGAAAGTGGTATAAATTTTTTTTAAAAATTGTCTATTAACAAATGTTATAAGAGCAACCATGACAGACCCTTATTTTTTTCAAGGAACGTTATGAATACAAAATTTTTAACTTTTTAGCTGTTGATAGATTGGATAGTTGAGTTACAACATCATACTACTTTTTTAACACACCAATCAAAAGATTCATAATAGGCTATTTCAGTAATTATAAAAAAATTGTGATTTTTTTTTTTTTTTTTTTGGTTTGTTGACAGGTTTTAACTTATTGTTAAAAAAAAAAAAAAAAACTATTTTTGAGGAGAATCAACGAAACCAAATAAAAAGATGATACATTCCTAAATCCTAATAACAAAAACACTATCAATCCGACCCTAATAATTTGTCATCATTTCCAATGTTCAATGGCATGATAAGTCCACAATTGAGAGTTGAGACATCACAATCAACCTCTCCACACACCAACAGAACAAACTGGACCCTACGATATTTCCAGTCCTAAATGCTACAATTCCCTCCCACAATTTGTACAGCTGCCGTACACACCCTCAAACCTCAATATTTAAATGCAGTAACGTTACGGACACAATTTTTTTTTTTCTTCAACAAATTTCACAATTATACAAAAATCATTGAATGGTAGAGGAAAAATGATAAACCTAGGAATATTATGAAATTTGTTATAAAAAAGTTACATATGAGCATTACTGATATGAGTAGTGAGATACAGCTTAAAACACTATTTCACAATTATAATTAAAATTATATCTTCAAAACACAATTTTAGCTAGATAGCAGAATATAATATCATATCATATAGTTGCCCCGACATAAAAAATTGTACCTTCCTTCCTAACTCTTGGCTTCTCAAAAATAAAAAATAAAAACTCTTGGCTTTCCAGTTGGTTATTATTCTATTTGCATGGCTGTTATCAAAAGTTTTTAACGTTATTGGTCTTATATTTTTGTTCCAACGGTGAATTTGTTAAAATTTGAATCCAATAAAAAAATATTGAATAGTATAACAATACTTAAAGTTGTACTAAGTGTAACTTCAAACCCCTCCCCCCACACACATGCGCGCGCGCACACACATAGTGAATGTTTTATAATATGATATTTACTTATGTATTATTATTTTTTGGGAAAATTTAACCAATGGTCTGAGAGCATTAGTTTAGAAAATATTTTTTGAAACTTTTTATAAGTAAAAAGACTGTCTTTTTTTTTTTTTTTAAGTGGTATAAATTTTTTTCTAAAATTATCTATTAACAAATGTTATAAGAGCAACCCTGACAGAAACTTTTTTTTTTTTTTCAAGGTACGTTATGAATACAAAATTTTTAACTTGTTAGCTGTTGATAGATTGGATAGTTGAGTTACAACATCATACTACTTTTTTAACACACCAATCACAAGATTCATAATAGGCTATTTCAGTAATTATAAAAAAAAAAATTGTGATTTTTTTTTTTTGGGGTTTGTTGACAGGTTTTAACTTATTGTAAAAAAAAATTTTTTTTTTTTTTTTTTCTATTTTTGAGGAGAATCAACAAAACCAAATAAAAAGATGATACATTCCTAAATCCTAATAACAAAAACACTTTCAATCCGACCCTAATAATTTGTCATCATTTCCAATGTTCAATGACATGATAAGTCCACAATTGAGAGTTGAGACATCATAATCAACCTCTCCACACACCAACAGAACAAACTGGACCCTCGATATTTCCAGTCCTAAATGCTACAATTCCCTCTCACAATTTTTTTTTTTTTTTTAGAGTTTCAACCTATAGCGTCCGTTTCTGATTATAAATCTTTATCATCAAACAAAGACAACAATCAATTTTTGGTATATGTGGAGATTAAACCTCAAATCTCTTATACAACCATTAGAAACTTTATCAATTGAGCTAACTAAAACCCACCAATTCCCTCCCACGATTTGTACAGCTGCCGTACACACCCTCAAACTTCAATATTTAAATGCAGTAATGTTACGGAAACCAATTTTTTTTTTCTTCAACAAATTTCATAGTTATACAAAAATCGTTGAATGGTAGAGAAAAAATAATAAACCCACAGATATTATGAAATTTGTTATAAAAAAAATTGCATGAGTATTACTTACATGAGTGGTGAGATACAGCTCAAAACACTATTTCACAATTATAATTAAAATTATATCTTCAAAACCCAATTTTAGCTGGACAGCAGAATATAATATCATATCTTATAATTTCCCCGACATAAAAAATTGTACCTTCCTTCCTAACTCTTGGCTTCTCAGGAAAAAAAAAAAAAAAAAAACCCTTGGCTTTCCATTTGGTTATTATTCTATTTGCATGGCTGTTATCAAAAGTCTTTAACGTTGTTGGTCCTATTTTTTTGTTCCTTGGGACGGTTTGAGTCTGCCATTTTGTATATGTTTGCCAGCCAAAACCGTGGATGGGATTTTATAACAGTGGAAAACAGACTCATAGTTGATCACATTCACATATAGTGCGCACTGGGTCCTCCAATGTGGTCACGTGTATTTTAATTTTTAATATTTCATGTCATGGCCCATTTTTGTACAATTTGTATATAATATTACTTTGTTACTATTATAATATATTATATAGTTAGATAGTGGTCAATATTTTTTTAAAGCAAAACAAATAAAGGTCTACCGACCTACCAATTAGTCTACAGCTGTGATTTAGCATAATTATTTTTTAATTTATTTTATTTAGTTACCCATTTGACTTGGGTTCTTTTTTTTTTTTGTGTCAACCCCTTTGTTTTGTTTAATTAATTTATTCTATGTTGCAGGAAATTTATTATTGGTGGGTCACTGCAAATCTCGGCTGTGACTGTGAATGACTGATATGAAAGGTTTGTTATCATGTTTCATATAATTGTTGTGTTTATTATTAGGATATATAGGTCTATAGTTGCTAGTGTTAAACCACTGTTTGTTATTGGCAGATACATTGTGGCTTTGGTTTCTGAATTGAATCTAAGTGTGTGTGTGTGGGGTGAGATTAGCTTACTGTTGTTGGATCATTGTGATTTGCAGATTAAGGTGTGTGGATGAGTCAGCAATTTGCACTGTTGTGAGCAGCCAGTTGGATTGTTTTTAATGCTTATGTGTAGTTAGCTTTTGGGTTCATTAAATTGGTGGCAATTATTGAATATATGATTTCTTCTTAATGGGGTTTCTTTGATTATATTATACTTTTCTCTCCTGTCAATGGCTTATTTTTCCCACCACCTTGCTGAAACAAATAGCTGTAGCATCAGCGGATTTTTAGGACTACACATTGGTTGTCATGAAAAGGACATTTTAGCTTTTATTGAACTTTTTGGTCTGCTATTGAATTTTCAACTATATCTTTCTTATTATGTTATGCATTTGGAAAATTGCAACGTAAGGAAGGACCATTGAGTATTCTTTTTTTTGCAACTTGAGGTTGAAGATGTCTGTTAGATATGTCCAGATTTTTTCTGTCCTTTCTATTTGGTCCTCGCATGAGTGTTCCTTTTTTGGGCATTAAATAAGCCTACCCATAGACTTTCTCATATAGTTAAGTCTTGGAAAATTCTTAGTTGATTATTTATCTGCTAGAACAGTGACAATTGCATGCTTGTGCTTGTTTCAAGATTCAAGGACCTGTGGCTTGAAAGTCTAGTAAATAAGTGTTTCTGGCTTCTAGTGTAAAGTTTCTGATCTTCAGAGAATGAGAACCAGGCGAGGGAAGCATTCTGAGGTATGTTTTGAAGTCATCAAGGACTTCTTTTACACTAAGATTGTATATAAGTATAGATATGATTCTTGATGATTTATTTGGCCAATTACATTTGATTGCAGGCCTTTTGGCCTTCCATTGTGGTGAAGAAATGGTTAAACATACAGCCTAAGGTGTATGATTTTAGCGAAGATGAGGTTGACACTGAAACTGAGAGTGAAGATGATGGTAGGGTTTTAGCATGTTTACCGCTGCAAGTTATTTGTTTTGCCTTCTGTGCTTGATTATGATTTCTGAAACTTTTTTCCAGCTTGCTCTCTTAAAGATGCAAACATGCAAGCGGATGAGGAGCAGGCCCATAGGATACAAAGGAACCAATCCATTTTTCCCTGTCAAACAGGCAATACTTTGCTTTCTGTTTAATTGATTGGTCCTATTAGGATGAAACTGCTTTCTCAATATCTATTCATGTTTAATTAAAAGTATGCATATTTTCTGTCATATTTACTATTACTGGAATGTTTTACCATTTACCAGTGCTTATTTTTTCAAAGAACATCTGTGGTTAAGGAGTTAAGCTCCTTTTGGTTTAAATACTAAAAATTGTGGAACTTTCATCTGTGTGATCTTCCTTATTTTGTTTCTATATAGTTTTGCTATTATTTCTTTGTTGAACATTTCTAATTGTTTATTCTAAGCTGACGGCTACCATGGTCAGAATTTGTTTAACTTTTTTATGTGACTTTGGCTTTGAAAAATTGTATGGATCATGGAAATTATATTAGCATTTTTCTTTAGTTCCATCTTAGTCCCTCAAATCTTAATGGAGCCAAAGAAACCTTTTGGTCAATCAGCTTAATAATTTGTGAAATAGTTTCCTAATATTATAATGATTTTGTCATCTGATAGCTATTATCTTTGGTTTTGATTTCCATTCATGCAGATATACCTTCCAAGGGGTATCAGTTACGACACAGGAGAGGAAAATCAGAAACTTTGCGTGCGCAGTACATAAATACAAAGGATGTGAGGTTTGACAGTGACCTGCCTATGCTATCTATTGGTATTACTATTTTATTTCTCACTGGATTCTTATAATGACATTTATTTACTGTAGGGTGACAATTGGTACTTGGAATGTTGCTGGAAGACTTCCATGTGAAGATCTTGAGATTGATGACTGGCTTTGTACAGAAGAGCCAGCAGATATTTACATTCTTGGGTGAGTACTTCCTCATCCCCGTGACTGGTGCTTCATCAGATGATGGTCAATTTGTGTCTTGTATAAACTTCAGTGCTTGACTAAGATACATTTGATTGTCAAAGCTAATAGTGCCTATCAATGTTTTTGAACACTTTATAGTAAAAAAAAAAAATTATATTAAAAACCATCTCACTAATAATTTCAGGTAGAATATGTTGAAAATAGTAGAATGCTGACCTTAAAAAATGACAAACTTTGTAGTCAGATGCTGGGATGTCCTAAGAAAATTGAATGAATCAGTAGTATATTGCAGAGAACTGGGTATTTCTTTCTTCTTTTGATAAAATTTATTGAGCTTTATTCTTTTTCTTATGTGAATACGGTGATCTCTTCCTTGGGTTTTGTTTGAATTCATGATTATTTGTACACACTACTAGCTTGTATGTTGAGTCTCTTACCATGTAAAAGAGACTAGATTGATTTAGCATGCAAGGGATATCTCAACAAGCCAAAGTTATACAATTTGATTTTCTTTTAAATCCTAAATGAATATTATATTTGTGAATTTTTGGATTACTTATAAGCATGGAGAGAACAAAGTTTAGGCATATGATATTAGAGGAGACAGTACATGTAACTAAATTGAACCTGAGTTTCCAAATCTTTGAACTATAACCTGGGATCCCAGGTCCATGGTGCACTAGATCTAATGAAGAATTATCAAAATACTTTTCATAGCTTTAAGGTTATATGGATTAATTATCTAAAGGATGAATCATTAAATCTTCAATCAAACATTGTGGTTGCACATTCATACTCGACATGATTCTTATTTAGGTTTTTATCACCTTTCATGACTAGATTACCAGTAAGTCAAGTATATGCTGGTTGCATTTCAAGTATAGATCAACACCTTTTCTTCTTTTAATCTTGACTTCATCAATATCCCTATTTGCTTTTAGGTTCCTAAGTTTTGTGGTCTAGTCAAAGGCTTCATTTTAGATTTAACAAGAATTTGTATCTATCTAGCCATGCAGAAGATGATTCTGTGAATCTTTTACCATGGGACATCCATGTCTAATCTACATAATTATCTTTTATATGTTCTAGTCTAGGGATATTTTGGAAGGCTTTTGGTTGAATGAGTTTGAACTGCATAGCCAATATGGTAGATTTCCTTGCCTGACATTTGTTCTTGGCAAAGATTCTGCTACCAACTGGATTTTGGCAATTGACTCATTACTGTTCACCTTGGGTCCCAGAGCCTTTTTTTTGGGGTCTGAGAGCATGTTGATTCGTAATGTATTACACTTAAAAAGCAAACCTAAATTCACATGCATACGAATTAAAATCAAATAATATACATCCATCTACGCTTTCCTCCAACATTCAGACCCAGAATGTTTCAAGTTCCTTGAACTGGAATAAATTCTGCTCATATTGTTGCTGCAGATTTCTTAAGTACTCTGGAAACAAACATATACCTAATATTTTTCCACATTTCAAGAAGCAACATGTTGAATGGTCTTATGTTCTTGTTTGCTTAAGACGCAATATTTCTCCCTTTACATATATAATCTTTTATATCTAAATCTAAAACTAAAAGTGCATGCAGCTGTCCTTCATGATTTTGGGACTGTTGACATTGCGTGTTAAAGTATTCTCTCTCTCTTCTATACAATGGTCATTTATTAGGTAAAACTTTTGGCTGCTGAGAAGGTTTAATAGTCTATCAACTGATTTTAATATAATCTATTTGCTTTTTCCAGTTTCCAAGAGGTAGTCCCTTTGAATGCCGGGAATGTACTGGGGGCTGAGGATAGTAGCCCCATACCAAAATGGGAGGCGATCATACGAAAAACCCTCAACAAATCTTTGGAACCTGAAAGCAAACACAAATGCTATAGTGCCCCACCCTCCCCGGTGATGAGGACTTCTTCTGTTGCTGATGTACTTGCAGATGAGGTTGATACGTTAGAGATGATGAACGATGAATACATCATGACAACAAATAATTATGACATGGAGAAGGAGGCATTGGATAAAGTAATTGGTTTTGGAATGAATTTACCATTGAAGAGAATATATGGTATTGATTGGAATAATGGATTAGACTGGCCTGAACGTTCATTAGATGCAACCCCTCAAGTGATCTCCTCCAATTCAAAATTGCGGAGAGTATTCAGCAGTTCTGGAAGAATTGGATTTAACATGACAGATAATTCTCTACCAGCAAGTCCTAAAAGTTTTACATTAGAATGCAGTAGATTGAAACGTAACCATAGCTCAGGTAACTTAGGCTTGATGTGGATGGAGCAGCAAGAGAAGCCTGAAGTTCTTGATTCTCTATCTGATGTATCCAGAACTTTTTCTGATGAGGAAGATGATGAATTTCTTGAACTTCCACAGGCTCAGCAAACTAATGAAGTTACCAAAAATTGTTTGAAGTCACGTCATAGGTATGTGAGGATTGTCAGCAAGCAGATGGTAGGGATATATGTATCAGTTTGGGTGCGTAAGAGCTTCAGAAGACATATCAACAATTTGAGAGTTTCTCCTGTTGGAGTTGGTCTAATGGGCTACATGGGAAATAAGGTAGTGCCTTTAATTTCATTATAAAAATGCAACAACCTTCATAGCAAATGTGTTCCCCTTCCTCACATGCACACACACTAAAAAGAATGGCGGTGGAGGTTGAATCTCTTTCCTGGATGCAACCTTGTGAAATTTGAAAACTACATTCATAATGGCTGAGACTAAAATAGAACCTTCATAATTGGGTTCTTAACCTCTACAATTACTTGTTATTACATTATTGCTACAGTCTGGAGAGAATTACATCACACTGCATCATGCTATGAAGGGTTGCTGCTTCCATGCCACTAAATAGTAAGCAATATTTGGTTAGTTCACTTGAATTTTTTTACTTCTATGACAAGAAAACAGTGCCCTCCATATTATGATGCATTGCAATGTGATTGGTGGCAGGCTGGAGATTGCATCAATTGTAGAGGGGAGATGACATTTCACTATATGTGTATGATGATTACTTGTTTCGATTTGACTGGCTGTCTTAACCAAATTGTGGTTGCTGATGTAGGGATCGGTTTCTGTTAGCATGTCTTTGTTTCAATCCCGGATGTGCTTTGTTTGTTCTCATCTGACTTCTGGTCAGAAGGATGGGGCTGAACAGAGGCGTAATTCTGATGTTAATGAAATTATACGGCGGACCCATTTCTCATCTATCTTCGATACAGATCAACCACAAACAATTCCTTCTCATGAGTAAGCATTATTTTCGCATTTGAAATTCCATTTATGTAGCACAAAATCTTCATGTGAGAGCTTTATTTTGTAAGGAAACTTGTTGCACCATGGAATTTCGACTTGGTCATAGGTCTATGTTTCTGTTTTATTATTCAAATTTGTCCTCATGTTGAAGATTTAATTTTTCTGATTTTGAGATTTGGGGGAAAATTACAACGATTGATTAACTTGTAAAATATTAATACATGCATAAATGATCTATACTGGATCCACACCTGTGCTTCCTTTCATAAGTAACAAACTTACTGAAAGACAAAATGTTGTAGCCAAGTACGTTGGATGTTTACAAAGCCTCTAAACCTCACCAAAAAGTACAAATAAAGGTAGACATGCTTGCTGCTCAACTTTCATAATATTTTAGGACATTGACATGGGATTGTTATAGATTGCAAAACACATTTTAATTTTGGGTTTTACTAACGGGCATACGTTAGTAAACCATTTTAGGAAAATTTTTATTGAGAATTAAAAAAGCTTTCAGTCTTTTTGACAGTTTTTTCAATTTCCAATAAAAATTTTCCTAAAATTGATTGTAAATGTATGCTTCACCCATTTAATTTTTAGGAATATACACTTTAAAACCCAAAAAGTGGACATGATGACTTTGGACAATTGAACAATGTTGTGTTTGGCACAGCAAAAAGAGGACAAAGTGAAGATAGTACTTCTGTGCTTTTATTTATTTTTTTTTTTTAAATGTAGAATTGGGCTAAAAATAACAAGTTTAGACTGGTTCAGATATTGTTGTTTATTCAATAGTTGGTCAAAATATGATGTTATTTTATCTCCAATATTTTTACCTCGAATGTAAATTTATGATTGGATCCCTTTGTAAGCAGTCAGATATTTTGGTTTGGGGATTTGAATTATCGCATCAATATGTTGGATGGGGAAGTGAGGAAACTGGTAACTTTAAGGAGGTGGGCTGAACTTCTCAACAACGATCAGGTGAGACCTGTAATGTTTTAAGTTTGCATTATTGGAAATTTGATGGATGGAAATAAATTGGCATCATTGGAAATTTGATGTTCAATAATATCCTTTTATGTGGCAGCTAAGCAAGGAACTCCATAGTGGGCATGTATTTGATGGATGGAAAGAGGGGAAGATAGATTTTCCACCCACTTACAAGTATGAAATCAACTCTAATAGATATGTTGGTGAAAACCCAAAAGAAGGGGAGAAGAAGAGATCTCCAGCTTGGTAAGCATTACTTTCTTGGGACTATCAAGATTGTGAACCTGGTGTTGAGGAAGAGGGATTGATGGCGGAAAACTCAAAAATTATCACTTATAAGAAGTTAGCTGTGTTTTTTTTGTTAAATTACCGATTCTCCTAAAAACTTAAGCTATTAGAAAATGATAAATTTTTAATCACTTAACCATAATTCTAACACTTTTTACTTGACATGATTTTTTTATTGGGAAAATTATATTGCACACGTGTGCATTTACACACTGCCAAAATACAATTGAATATGTGATTTTAAGTCAAGTTTTCTAGTTTGATTGTTTTGGACAGTGTGTAATTGCACACAATGTATGCAACAAACAGTGCCCTATTGTCCCCCACCCCCTCTAATACGTATCATTTAAAGTTTCTAGTTTCCATGGTGTCATTCAGGGATGTACATAAGGCTGGGCTGGTTTGATTTTGGAGGTCTTTTCAAACCAAACTGACATTACGGTTTGGATAGTAGCCAAACTGACCAAACTGAACCAATCCAAATGTGATCATTTTGGATCGATTTAGGTTGTCAATTTAGACTAGTACTATCAGGTCGATTTGGGCCTTTTGTCTTTAATGATTATTTCAGTAACTCTGAAAAGCATTTCAATTATTTGAATCATTCCAATAATTCATCTAACCATTTAAGATCCTATTATATAAATAATTTTTTCTTGCTGCACAATTTGGCCTAAACATCTGAAGACCCATTCTGGATGTAAAAGTACGGTTAAATTTTTAACTAAGCTGGATCATTGCTAACAATGCCCATCTAGGCCCCATTGCGTTGTTGTTTACATATTTTATTAAGAAATAAATAATATAAAATAGGTTCTAATAAAAAAAAATCAGTATTGAACAAATGGCAATAATACATTACTATATGATTTTTTTTTTTTTTTTGGTAACACAATTGTTGTATTTGTTTGGGTTCGCATGTCTGTCAAAACTTTTGAACCTGATACCAAACCTTTCCAGTTGGTTTTTCTAGTTTTGAAACCATTCTAGCCCATTAGCCTGGAAAAAAGTAGTCCAAACACATTGGTATGGGTCAGGTTGGTAGAATTAACAGTTTTTCTCTGCACATCCTGAGCTCCATTGCTTTGATACTCAACAAGTGGACTCAAAACTTGAGTGCATTGCATTAGCTTTTTTTTCAGATCAAGTGATAGAGCTTGATCCCTTAGAACTTAAGACTGTATGAGTCAACTTGATTATGTTCAATGAAATATTAACCAAGGATTGACACACTGTAGCTTTCTTTAGACAAATGCTCAGAAATTTAGCTAACTGAGCAGTTGATATATTATGCAGGTGTGATCGTATACTTTGGTTAGGAAGAGGCATAAAACAAGTTTCCTACGAGCGGGCAGAGATAAGGCTCTCAGATCATAGACCAGTTAGTTCAAATTTCTTGGTTGAAGTTGAAGTCCTAGACCATCGGAAACTGAAAAGGGCTCTCAATGTCAACAGTGCGGCTGTACATCCTGAAATTTTCCTTGATGAAGAGAATTAGAATCTTAGCAGAGGTAACTGTCACAATTCATTATTGAAAATTACAAAAAGATGGAAGACTAGTTTTCACAAATGCTTATAACCAGTATCATAACTAGTCTCAAATAATCTTTCACAATGTGCTGTGTTCTAAGGTTTTAAAGTGACAGGGAAGAAATCAATAGGAAGTGCCCGTAAATGTTACATAGATTAAACTTGACATTAACTGAGTCCACTTAAGAGATCTATTCACAAAAATAGTTTGTTTAAACGGCCATAATTATCTAGAGTCAAATCTTTTGCTTCATTTTCCATATATGTGAAACTCAGCAAAATAATATCATAGGCCATCAAATTTGAGATTTTTAGTAGATCTATAAGATTACTCCAGATTGATGTAAAGTTAAACTAAATACATAGCACAATAGCTCTAAATTTTCAAGATTATCTGTTATGTTGTCCATAAGTTAGGTCAATTTTGTTTCTGGAAATTTATTTTTAATTTCTTCAAATATGTCCGAGTAATCACATCATCTTTCTGAAAAAGAACAGTATATGTATTAGATTCTCACCACTGCTGATTCTGAAGGATAGTTCAAGCTCTGAATACATTGTTCAATCCTTTTGCACATGTCGGTATTCCTTGATGTGTTGCAGACCATGATAATTGATAACGTTAGATGTTCTATACCAAATAGTATGCAACCCACTTTTCTTTTTTTTTTTCTTTTTTGTTGATACATCAATATTTGAGAGTGGGAAGATTTGAACCCTTGATGTTTTCGTTGGAGACACCAGAAGGTGCCAGTTGAGCTAGGCTCTTGGCAATATGCAACCCACTTTTAAGTGACCTTTCTTGTTCATCCTTTTCAGTCATTTACTTAAACCTGGTCAGATAATCAGACAACCATCTTAGAGTGAATCTTTCGTGTTTTGGAAATTTATGCCTCATTTGAGTGATTCTTTGCAAGACGCTCCTGAAAAGTATCTTAAAGATGACTGGATGAAGTTACTTGCTTATATCTATGCTTTGAAGAATATAACGAGATTGATGTTTCATGCATATACTAACATAATTAAACTCTCAAACAGGGTTGCAAATCATTATGGCAAGTTGCAAGGTGGTATCTTGTCCGATTATTGGGTTTCAAGATGCCATCAACCAACACCATCAATGTGTGAATATAGCTTACAAGAAATGATCGTCACAGTCAAGTATTTCAGCTGGGATCACAAGTCTGATTTAGGTCATACAAGCTAATAAGTTAAGAGGAATAAGGAATGAATGTATATAGCAAAAGCCAACCTATTTGCTTCTATTTCTAGAGGACCTCCAAACATTTGTGTTATCGGTGGGTTTACTGGTCTTGTAGTGTTGCGGGTCTGTATAGTTCTGTTTTCAAATTTTGTGATGGGTTTGTGGAGCTACTATAAATGTTATTTGACAGTTCACTAACAGTTGGAGTACTACATGTAATTTTTCCTCTATCTTGGTTTACATTTTTTTTTTGGGGGGGTGGGGGGTGGGGGGTGTGTTTACATTTAAGATATACTAGCCTGTAACTTGAGTTAGTTTTTTTTTTTTATCAATTTCCTTTTATTTACCAGAGTTTGTGTTAGGGGGGTGTGTTTACATTTAAGATATACTAGCCTGTAACTTGAGTTAGTTTTTTTTTTTTATCAATTTCCTTTTATTTACCAGAGTTTGTGTTTTTTTTTTTTAAAGTAATAAAAAGGCTAGTTGATTCCAATGATAAAGTGTGCAATATATTTTTGTTGAACTGTAATTTCAATGTTCTTTTAGCAGTTTAAATTACACAGAAAAATAACAATATATATATATATATATATTGTTTTGTTTATGAATGAGATCAATACTATTACCCAAAGAGAGATAGAAAAATGAGCACAGGCTAAAGTGACAAGCAGACAAATGCTGCAGAACCCAAAACTGCAGTTCCATAGATTGCCACTCAAACTCCCCTGCAACTGCAATTAAAACACAGAAGTGAAGCACCTTAAATCTAAAAGTACAACAATACCAGTCCCAGAAAATACAAACTAGAGATCTTACAGTAAATTCCCCTAATGGAGAGTACATATCTAAACTCAACATAGAGGACATCAATTTCCTGTGGCTGTCATAGCAGCTTCAATGCAGCAGTAAACCCTCTTGTTCTCTCACCTCAGGCTGAATCCTTATCCTCCCTTACACAAGCATATAAAGTCTCCTATCTTTTGCATCTGATAATTTCCTTCCACTTTCCAACTGCCCTTTTCAACTACACTTCTAGTTTCTCACCTCCCAGATTCGCTTCAGGTAGATGTGAGAATTGCAACCCGAGGGGGCGAGGTATTTAGCATCCCTCAATAAGGAATTTCATAATGGAGGCTCAACTACACATATAATTCCTCCTAAATTAAGGAATTCACAATGAAGTCACAACTTACTTTAATTTGAAATAGAGAAAACTAAGAAAAATCTCGAGATTTTTTATTAAAGTATAAAATGGTATTTCAATTCCAAAATCAATTTTAAAAGGGCTTAGTCATATGTTAATGAGGGGAATGAAAATTACATGGATCAGATACTCTAGCCTATATTCCCAAATATAAAATTTGGAGAGTAAGCTACAAGGTGGGAAAGTATTACATGCCCTCCCTGCCTAGTCTTAAGAATGTTTGCCGAGAGTTTGAATGGCCAATACTTGGGCCAATACAAACAAGCCTTGAGGGCTTCTTCATTTCAAACAAGGCTTTGAAAGCCCAAACCCAAAGTTCTAAGACAAAAGGCCCACAATACTTTGGATCTACTTCATGTCTCCATGTATCCAGGGCCCACCTTGAAGGCCCAGTCTTGCACCCAATGAGGCCCATCAGCAAATGAGGATATGCCACACGTACATAGCCCACAATGAGACTCATAATGGTCAGATTATTAACTGAAATGGGCAGCAGTAGGGCTAATGTGAAAATGGAATCAAAACTAAAGAGGCAAAATGGAAATTTGAAAAAATAAAATGGCAAAACGAAAATAACTCCAAACTTTAATGGCCAAAATTTTACTTTAGTCTTTTTTATATTATTATAATGGTTTGTATTTTTAAATAAAAAATCCATGGTTTTTTATAATCAAAATGGAATATTCTTTGGATGAGGATGAGGGTGGTTCCAATTGGAATGTAATCTTCCAAATTATCAATTCAATTATTTATTTTAAAAAAATAGATAATTAATTTTGATGTTTAGAAATTTCACAATTATCTTTAGGTTCTTCCAATGCACGATGATTATTTCAATTGAACCAATGAGAATCAAAATTTTAATTGTCCCGTATTGTATAAGGATTCGTTTGGTTAGAGGGGTGAAAAAGTGGAAGGATAGAAAATTGTGGAATAATAGAAAATATTTTAATTTCTCTCTCTTTTTTGTTTGGTTGGGAATGAAAAAGTGGAGGGATGAAAAAAAGTGAGTTTATATAAATTTACTCATACACCTTTGTTAAAAAATGATTGCTAATTAAAACAAAAAGGTGACAAAAAAAAAAAAAAAAAAAAAGCAATCACTCAATTTATTAAAAATAAAAAATCATGTCTAAAAAAAAATCATGTCTAATTAAAAAAAAAAAAGCAACATCTAGGAAGGAAAAGAAAAAAAAAAGGAAGAGGCAACGACTTCCTAGGAAAGCATAAAAATAAATAAAAAATAAAAAAGAATTGGACGAATTGCCCATGTGCACTTGCACATGGGCATTTTTGTCCATTAAGTAGCCTTATTTTCTCCTTTCAATTTTCTCCCTTCAATTTTCTCTCCATTTTGGGGAGAAAATTTTTTAGTGGGCCTGAAAAGAAAACACTCGATCCCACCATTTATTTTCTTTTTTCCCTCACCCAACCAAACACACTCTAAAAAAGTTTTAATTCCCATTTTTTGTCCAAAGTTTTCCATCCACCTTATTTCACCTCCAAACAAACACACCCTAAGAGAGTGTGTTTGTGTGTAGTATAATTTGCCACACCATCTCTTCAAAGTTGCTATAGCTTTTGAGTGAAGTTTTTTGTGTGCCTTTGTGTTAAAATTACATCTTCTTTCCCATGTGTATATGTGTGCATTTGTTTCTATATAAAAAAAAAAAAAAAAAAAAAAAAAAAAGGTAATTATCACATATTGTTTAAGGGAGAGAGTTGTGTCTACTGTCTGGTATAACTTGTTTTACTTTCCCTTCAAAGTTACTTGAGTGCAGTCACTCCACTATCCCTTAAAAGTTACTATAGCTTTTGGGTGGAGTTTATGATGTGCCTTTGTGTTTGAACATCATCCCTTCTCCCTTGTGTGCGTTTGCCTCTCAAATTTTTATTTCATACATTCATGCTCAATTAAAGTCATTTTCAACAAATAAAGATTATTCTTTTGTATGAACTGATCAAAAACTAAAAATTTCATTTTGAAAATATCATTTTTACCGTTGAATCCATTATGACCCATTAGGATATAAATTTTTACCCTTGAACCTGTAAAATTCCCCAATCCATATCTTTGAACCAAAGCTTTTGGGCTAATACTACAAATATCTCCAGGTCATATCTTCCTTGCATAGTTGGATATATTTTGACTCTTCATCTTGAAACAAGTCTAAAACCAGGAATAAAAATACTAAAATTATTACAAATTTTACTAGCAAAAAACATACAAACTAATATGGCAAGAATCCAATTAATGCCCAAGGGCAAAAAATATACAAACTAATGTGACAAAAATACAATCACTACCCAAAGCCGAAATTATGTTGTTAAGTGGGGGCCTTGACTACCCTTAAATTGTTTAAAAATTGTCTAAAAGTAGGTAAATTTGAAGACCTAAGGTCTTGTTTGGTTACTGAGTGATAGGTAACTTATCACTCATTACTCAAATCTCATCACTCATTATTCATCACCCTATCGCTCATTTCTCCTGACTTGAATCAAAATCTCCAAAACACCCCCCCCCCTTTTCTTGTTTGCCAACTAAACCCAGTTTAGTTTCTTGCCTAATAACTTTAAAAAACTCATCTTTTTGTGGGACCCACGGGCTGATGAGAGAGTGCTTAAAGAGAGTTGGTTGGTATGGGAAATGCATGTGACCATTGGGGGGAGTGAAGTTTGAGTTGCTGATGTGACTAGTTACTGCCGTGGGGCTTATTGTGTGAGAGTATTTACAATCTTGCCATATTAACTCAATTTTTGTATCTTGAAAACAAGTTTTTTTTTTCCCCCTCAATTCCGTAACTCTTAAGTCAAAATAGTGGGAAATGAGTTAAGGAAATTGGGAATGGAAATAAAGCCAAACAACATTTATATGCATGGGGTCCATTTGTTTTGAATGATGGGTTAACAAAACTGAAATATGAGTGATGAAAACTCATCAATCCAAATGCCACCTAAGTCATTTTTGTAAGAATTGGCCCCCCATAAAAAAACAATGCCCCCTGCCGCCTTTTAGAGCATCTCCAGCAAATTATCTAAATTTTTATATTATTTGGACAATGTACAGTGATATTTATCTTTTACTTACCTATTTTTCAAATACACTTTCCAACAAATTTTCTATTATTTTTTTCATCTCATTTAAATATTATTTCTTCATTCATTCTTTATGCTTTTTTTATCATCATTTATTCTTCCTATATTCATTCCCAACAATTATATTTTTCAATGAAAAATATTATATCCACAACATTTTTCGCAATACTTTCACAAGAATTACATCAAAATCTTATGTGGAAAGTTGTTACTAGTTCTAATTTGAACCCACTGCTGAAATTATTTTTTTACTCACAAATACCTACATATTTTTTCAAATACACTTTCCAACAAATTCTTTATCATTTTCTTCATCTCATTTAAATATTATTTCTTCATTCATTCTTTATTCTTTTTTTATCATCATTTATTCTCCTATATTCATTCCTAACAATTATATTTTTTAATGAAAAGTGTTATATTTACAATATTTTTCGTAATATTTTCACAAAAATCGTATCAAAATCTTATGTGGAAAGTTGTTACTAGTTCTAATTTGAACACACTGTTGAAATTATTTTTTTACTCACCAATATTAGAGCATTCACAGTAGTGGAGCTAAAAATTTAGCTTTTTAGCTCCACCGAAAGTTACTTTATCTATTTTACTTACACACATGCTGCAGTAGTGGATCTATTTTAGATTTTAACACAATAAAATAATATAAATATCACAATAAAATAATATAACTACTACAATAAAATAATATATCCCACTTCCCAAAAAAATCCACAGCACCAACCACAACCACCTCTACTATCAACCACACCCACAACCACCACCACCAGTTCACAGCAGGAGAAAAAAAAATCTCAAATCTCCAATCTTTTTCCTCAATCCAGACCAAACAAAATCACCAATCACAAACAAAATAAAAAATCACCAATCACAAACAAGCACAACGTCGGCGAGCGAGCACTCCGATCGGTGGTGTGGGTCTAAGTTGATTGACGGCTTGGGATAGCGTTGAAACAGAGGTGAGAGTTTGAGAGAGTGAGCTTGAGAGAGTTTTAAGAGATGAAAGCTTCAAATGAGGCGGATGGTGGATGGCAGTGACGTTGACGATTGTTAGGTTGGCGACGTTGACGTTGAGAGAGAGTGAATGAGAGAATGAATAAAAAAAAAAAAAAAGCAAGTTGTACCAGCTGGAATAAAAAATTACTTCTTTTTTTTTAGCTCCAAGCTACAGTGCACATCTATCTATAAATGTGCACTGTAGCAATTCAGCTAAAAAAATTTAGCTATTGCTCCACTACTGCAAGTACTTTTAGCTAATAACAATCTATTACTTAAGATTTGTTGCAAAAATATTGTGGTAGCATTTCTTAATTGTCATTTCTTATTTTTTATATTAACTTTTCTTTCTTAATTTCATCCATACTTTTTTTTTTCTCTTGGTTTTTTCTCCATCACACATGTATCCCACTCCTATCTCTATCTACCATTCTTTTTCTTTTTCTAGTTCATTCCGGATCACATTCTCCAGATTTCTCTCTCTCTCTCTCTCTCTCTTACTTTTTTCTATTTCTACTTAATTCTAGAACACTCTCTCCCTCTATCTCACACAAACAAATTCTCTCTCATACACACATAGATCACCAGCAGAGAAGTGGAGATCAGCGTTCTACATTTTTTTTTTTTGGTTCTGGTTTGATTAGTTTTATTTTATTGTTCAGATTTTATTAGACTTATGAGAAAAATTGTTTTTGTGTTTCAAATCTTTTGATTGGCTTTTGTGTTTTTATTTTGATTGTAGTATGTTTTAGTTTGTAACCATTGAGATAGAAAAGCACGAGAGAGTGAAGAACAAAAGAGAAAAGAAATGAGAGAGAAAGAATTATTTTTTTATTCAACCGGGTATTAGGGAGAATATTGTTTAGAGGTGCTACAATAATTGCTACAGTGCTCTCTACTTGTAGAGAAGCACTGTAGCAATTCTAATCTAAAAAATTGAGATAGAGAAGCTGTTGGAATAGGTTTTTAGGGTGAACAGTGGAGTTTTTTCTCCAAAAAATAGATATAAATAAGCTATTGGTGATGCTCTTAGTTGTTTATGTAGTGTCTTTCACTCATTTACTAGCTATTAGTGTTTTTTTTTGTCTTTATCATTCAAACTCCCCCACCACACGTCCAACCATTAGCTTGGTATAGAAGTTCAACTTTTTCAATTCCCAAGCTTCCATATGTTGCCCTAAATTTCCACCCTTTCATGTCGCTCTCCCACTAACAGCTATTCAAGCCTTCTCTGGTACGTACTATGTGCTCACAGCTCATTCTCACTCAATTATTTAGGTTCTCCATTTTCCTTAAAAAAAGTCTTGAGCTTATTTGAAACTTAGAAAAAATGACTTAAAATCTTGGGAGGTGCTAAATTCTTATTCCTTCTTCTTCTTCTTTTATGTATTTATTTACTCCGTGGTTTATGATTTTTTTTTCCTTTAATTTATTAAACCAATTGGTAGGCTTTGTTCAGAATTTCATTTTGACTTCTATTCTACCCCAACAACCAGATGCGAAAGTCATCTTAGCTTTTTATATATAATTTCATTTTGGCTTATAATAACTTTGTTATATTTAATTTCTATTAATATTATGTCTTCATGCAGATGTAGTCAAGTGTAATCTAGTATGTTGATAAGTTCAAACTCGGCTCGTATTCAAATAAAATTAAATGAATAATGCAGAACTTGTAATACATAGATCGGCTCATCTTCAGTCATATTTAGGAGCAAATGCTACTTTTTAGGCCAAAGAGGAAATCAGATTTGTTTTCCAGAGTAAACTAAATACTGAACCACTAAAGGAAGAATTAGGTTGAGTTGGTTGCATCAAACTTTGACAAAAGAGTAAAAGGAATTTTTCAACACAAACAAGTTGGTAAGAAAACACAAAAAAAGAATCATCGCTGAAACCTGAAAGGTAGAATATCGTTGTTAGACCTCTGGCAAGTATATATATATATAGAGATGTGACTGCGTCATTCCTCTCATGTTCCTATGCATCTCATTCAACCTTAAAAGGCAATATACTCTTGCATGTAACACGATTTGTCACTTTCATTTTCTGCGATGGGCCTCATGAGACTATTCACGTTTGCCCTTATTTTGGTTTTGTGTGACACTGAAACCTTGAGCGGTGATGGGACACTTGTTCTTGACTACTACAAAGAAACGTGCCCATTGGTGGAAGAGATTGTGAGACTCAATGTCGAGATTGCAGTGGTTAAAGAACCTCGAATGGCTGCCTCGCTGCTTCGCTTACATTTCCATGATTGTTTTGTCTTGGTTAGGCCTCTCTCTCTCTCTCTCTCTCTTTCTTTGTTTCCATGAATCACAATTACAACACACACTACAATTGTTTTACAACAGAGAACCCAGATAGAGCTGACAAGCTCCACCATCATTGTGAGCCAATTAAAACTTTCAAGACCCTGTTGCCTCTCACTGAGATCGAAAACCATGCAGACATGCAAGTCCTCCAAAACAAGAAGCTAGCTTGTGAGAAATAGGGAAACAGTTATACGAAACAAATCGAGAGATCTAAACCGAGAAGAGAGAGTGAGAGAGGTGTCGGGTGATGATGATGGCGATGCTTGATCGCAATCTTGTCATAACCCAATTAAAATCCTTAAGATCTCATAGGTCTCCCTTACCATCAATCCACCATCTTGTCATGTCAACAATTTTCGTCAGTTAGGTTACAATAAGGATGACAATGAAACATGTTTCAAAAGAGTTACGACTAAAATGATAGACTATATTTTATAGAGACCAAAATAAAATCATCATTATAAATTGAATACCAAAAGCATATTTAAACTTATATTTATTTATTAATTTTAAGGGAAGAGAAACCATACACCATAGATATGGGAACGGTTTCTATTATTGCCACAATTTTATTTAACAAATAGTGTATTGTCAAGCCATTAGTCTAATGAATGGTAATATAAATTTTACAGTTTTTTCGTAATTATTGAGGTATCAATTTGTGATTGATATACCATAAAAGTGATGTGCATAGTAATACATATAAAAGTAATGTTACACCTCAATAAATTGCAAAATTTATTTTCTATACTCTTGCACCCTATGGATAAAGTTTGACTATAAATTTTTTTTTTTTACTACAAACTTAGTATTTTCGGCTACAACTCATAATAAGAAAATGGCATGTACATGAAACATTTGTTATCTTTCTATTGTGAGCTTTATTATTAGCCAAATCTATTTTACTTGGGAGTTTTTTCTTTTTTTTCTTTTTGATAAACTGCAATGCATTAATAATCAAAACGGTGGAATACAAGAAATACTTGGGGAGTTGGTATATGAAATCTCCTGCCCCCTTTCGCTAGCTTTTACCTGAGGTACTTGAACAGTTGAACTGCCAACCTTTAGAATATACGTGAAAGACCTTTGAATAGAACTAAACGATCCAGTCATATTCATCATTAATTGGATTTATTGGGCTTTCACTTTTCATTCACATGACCTATATTTAAATTCAAATGTTGATCCTACGTATAGATCAAAAGTATACTTTTGATGCAACTCTAGGTAAACCTAACCCCCACCAATTATCTTTTTTAATATATTGAATGGTGAAATCTTTTTCTTTCTTCTCCTCAAAATGTGGAAAATTTTTCTTACAAAAACGGTGATGCACATATATCATGTAGTATGGTGTTCCACTTCTCATCTCTATGACTTTATTTATTTTTTATTTTTTTACTCATTTTTTTTCTTTTCTTTTTTTGGGTTTTACTAGGGGTGTGATGCTTCAGTTCTATTGGACACTAATGGGGACATGATTAGTGAAAAGCAAGCTGTGCCTAACCTAAACTCACTTCGTGGATTTGAGGTTATTGATGGGATAAAGTACATTTTAGAAGAGGCTTGTCCTTATACAGTTTCTTGCGCTGATATTATAGCCATTGCTGCTCGTGATGCTGTAGTATCGGTACGACTTACTTTTTCTCTAAAAAAAAAAAAAAAAGCAAGTTGTACCAGCTGGAATAAAAAATTACTTCTTTTTTTTTAGCTCCAAGCTACAGTGCACATCTATCTATAAATGTGCACTGTAGCAATTCAGCTAAAAAAATTTAGCTATTGCTCCACTACTGCAAGTACTTTTAGCTAATAACAATCTATTACTTAAGATTTGTTGCAAAAATATTGTGGTAGCATTTCTTAATTGTCATTTCTTATTTTTTATATTAACTTTTCTTTCTTAATTTCATCCATACTTTTTTTTTCTCTTGGTTTTTTCTCCATCACACATGTATCCCACTCCTATCTCTATCTACCATTCTTTTTCTTTTTCTAGTTCATTCCGGATCACATTCTCCAGATTTCTCTCTCTCTCTCTCTCTCTCTTACTTTTTTCTATTTCTACTTAATTCTAGAACACTCTCTCCCTCTATCTCACACAAACAAATTCTCTCTCATACACACATAGATCACCAGCAGAGAAGTGGAGATCAGCGTTCTACATTTTTTTTTTTTGGTTCTGGTTTGATTAGTTTTATTTTATTGTTCAGATTTTATTAGACTTATGAGAAAAATTGTTTTTGTGTTTCAAATCTTTTGATTGGCTTTTGTGTTTTTATTTTGATTGTAGTATGTTTTAGTTTGTAACCATTGAGATAGAAAAGCACGAGAGAGTGAAGAACAAAAGAGAAAAGAAATGAGAGAGAAAGAATTATTTTTTTATTCAACCGGGTATTAGGGAGAATATTGTTTAGAGGTGCTACAATAATTGCTACAGTGCTCTCTACTTGTAGAGAAGCACTGTAGCAATTCTAATCTAAAAAATTGAGATAGAGAAGCTGTTGGAATAGGTTTTTAGGGTGAACAGTGGAGTTTTTTCTCCAAAAAATAGATATAAATAAGCTATTGGTGATGCTCTTAGTTGTTTATGTAGTGTCTTTCACTCATTTACTAGCTATTAGTGTTTTTTTTTGTCTTTATCATTCAAACTCCCCCACCACACGTCCAACCATTAGCTTGGTATAGAAGTTCAACTTTTTCAATTCCCAAGCTTCCATATGTTGCCCTAAATTTCCACCCTTTCATGTCGCTCTCCCACTAACAGCTATTCAAGCCTTCTCTGGTACGTACTATGTGCTCACAGCTCATTCTCACTCAATTATTTAGGTTCTCCATTTTCCTTAAAAAAAGTCTTGAGCTTATTTGAAACTTAGAAAAAATGACTTAAAATCTTGGGAGGTGCTAAATTCTTATTCCTTCTTCTTCTTCTTTTATGTATTTATTTACTCCGTGGTTTATGATTTTTTTTTCCTTTAATTTATTAAACCAATTGGTAGGCTTTGTTCAGAATTTCATTTTGACTTCTATTCTACCCCAACAACCAGATGCGAAAGTCATCTTAGCTTTTTATATATAATTTCATTTTGGCTTATAATAACTTTGTTATATTTAATTTCTATTAATATTATGTCTTCATGCAGATGTAGTCAAGTGTAATCTAGTATGTTGATAAGTTCAAACTCGGCTCGTATTCAAATAAAATTAAATGAATAATGCAGAACTTGTAATACATAGATCGGCTCATCTTCAGTCATATTTAGGAGCAAATGCTACTTTTTAGGCCAAAGAGGAAATCAGATTTGTTTTCCAGAGTAAACTAAATACTGAACCACTAAAGGAAGAATTAGGTTGAGTTGGTTGCATCAAACTTTGACAAAAGAGTAAAAGGAATTTTTCAACACAAACAAGTTGGTAAGAAAACACAAAAAAAGAATCATCGCTGAAACCTGAAAGGTAGAATATCGTTGTTAGACCTCTGGCAAGTATATATATATATAGAGATGTGACTGCGTCATTCCTCTCATGTTCCTATGCATCTCATTCAACCTTAAAAGGCAATATACTCTTGCATGTAACACGATTTGTCACTTTCATTTTCTGCGATGGGCCTCATGAGACTATTCACGTTTGCCCTTATTTTGGTTTTGTGTGACACTGAAACCTTGAGCGGTGATGGGACACTTGTTCTTGACTACTACAAAGAAACGTGCCCATTGGTGGAAGAGATTGTGAGACTCAATGTCGAGATTGCAGTGGTTAAAGAACCTCGAATGGCTGCCTCGCTGCTTCGCTTACATTTCCATGATTGTTTTGTCTTGGTTAGGCCTCTCTCTCTCTCTCTCTCTTTCTTTGTTTCCATGAATCACAATTACAACACACACTACAATTGTTTTACAACAGAGAACCCAGATAGAGCTGACAAGCTCCACCATCATTGTGAGCCAATTAAAACTTTCAAGACCCTGTTGCCTCTCACTGAGATCGAAAACCATGCAGACATGCAAGTCCTCCAAAACAAGAAGCTAGCTTGTGAGAAATAGGGAAACAGTTATACGAAACAAATCGAGAGATCTAAACCGAGAAGAGAGAGTGAGAGAGGTGTCGGGTGATGATGATGGCGATGCTTGATCGCAATCTTGTCATAACCCAATTAAAATCCTTAAGATCTCATAGGTCTCCCTTACCATCAATCCACCATCTTGTCATGTCAACAATTTTCGTCAGTTAGGTTACAATAAGGATGACAATGAAACATGTTTCAAAAGAGTTACGACTAAAATGATAGACTATATTTTATAGAGACCAAAATAAAATCATCATTATAAATTGAATACCAAAAGCATATTTAAACTTATATTTATTTATTAATTTTAAGGGAAGAGAAACCATACACCATAGATATGGGAACGGTTTCTATTATTGCCACAATTTTATTTAACAAATAGTGTATTGTCAAGCCATTAGTCTAATGAATGGTAATATAAATTTTACAGTTTTTTCGTAATTATTGAGGTATCAATTTGTGATTGATATACCATAAAAGTGATGTGCATAGTAATACATATAAAAGTAATGTTACACCTCAATAAATTGCAAAATTTATTTTCTATACTCTTGCACCCTATGGATAAAGTTTGACTATAAATTTTTTTTTTTTACTACAAACTTAGTATTTTCGGCTACAACTCATAATAAGAAAATGGCATGTACATGAAACATTTGTTATCTTTCTATTGTGAGCTTTATTATTAGCCAAATCTATTTTACTTGGGAGTTTTTTCTTTTTTTTCTTTTTGATAAACTGCAATGCATTAATAATCAAAACGGTGGAATACAAGAAATACTTGGGGAGTTGGTATATGAAATCTCCTGCCCCCTTTCGCTAGCTTTTACCTGAGGTACTTGAACAGTTGAACTGCCAACCTTTAGAATATACGTGAAAGACCTTTGAATAGAACTAAACGATCCAGTCATATTCATCATTAATTGGATTTATTGGGCTTTCACTTTTCATTCACATGACCTATATTTAAATTCAAATGTTGATCCTACGTATAGATCAAAAGTATACTTTTGATGCAACTCTAGGTAAACCTAACCCCCACCAATTATCTTTTTTAATATATTGAATGGTGAAATCTTTTTCTTTCTTCTCCTCAAAATGTGGAAAATTTTTCTTACAAAAACGGTGATGCACATATATCATGTAGTATGGTGTTCCACTTCTCATCTCTATGACTTTATTTATTTTTTATTTTTTTACTCATTTTTTTTCTTTTCTTTTTTTGGGTTTTACTAGGGGTGTGATGCTTCAGTTCTATTGGACACTAATGGGGACATGATTAGTGAAAAGCAAGCTGTGCCTAACCTAAACTCACTTCGTGGATTTGAGGTTATTGATGGGATAAAGTACATTTTAGAAGAGGCTTGTCCTTATACAGTTTCTTGCGCTGATATTATAGCCATTGCTGCTCGTGATGCTGTAGTATCGGTACGACTTACTTTTTCTCTTAAGTTTCCATTTTGTATAAGGTAGACTAGATTCACTAGAAGAAGATAAGCATAAGAAGGAAAAAAAAAAAAGGGACTTTACCTACAAATCAATTTGGAGGAAACTTTCTCTAACCCACTACTACGTAATAGTTAAAAAAATTATTCATGTATACTTTTAATCATATAATCTTTTTAACAAATCATGTAACTTACTTAAATAATATATAAAAATAATCTAATAAATTGCTATTGGGTGGATTAGAGGAAATTCCTCTAAGAAAATCTTGTCCCAAAAAAAAAAGTTATTTTTACACAAGTCAGAAAGCTTGATGGGAATCGATTCTCATTTAGAATGGTATCTTCCGAAATGGTATATGATATGGCTCCTACATGGTACATACTACAAAAGTAGATAATGTGTGTCCGAGTTTAATCAATGATTAAGATGGTTGATGCTCATCCTTCAGTAAATGATGCAACTGCAAACTTTAAATAGACTAGATTTTCTTGATAATTGTTACAGGGAAATGAATGGCTTAACAAAATTTCTACTGGGTTTTGATTATCCTACATCCACTATTTTAAACCTCGTTTTTTTAGTACACTTTTATATGTTAAAATATAGACATTATTACATCAAAACTATAGATATATTTGTGAAATAGTGAATGTAAATTGAGTGTAAAAGAATATTTACTTTTTAGCCACTTTTATTTTGGTGGCAGAAGAACACACTGGTAGGCAGACTATAATTATTATTATTATTATTATTATTATTATTATTATTATTATATTTTTGGCTCCATTATCTATTTCTATTATTATTATTATTATTATTATTATTATAATTTTGGCTCCATTATCTATTTCATTGCATTTTCATACATCAGACTCTATTACATTCATCATATATAAGACTATCCCTTAATTAGCGAATCTGAATTCTTGTTCTTTCATGTTTCCCGAATGTATACAAGAGGAATTCTACTTGATTTTAGATTCCTTGAGAAGATATGTTTCTTACAATTACAAATATTTTTTGTAAATATAACAATTTTAATTTGCTTATCTAAATAGAGAGGTGGGCCAGGATGGGATGTATTGCTAGGCAGGAGAGATTCACTGAAAGCAAGCTTGAGTGGCGCCAACCATTTCATCCCTGCTCCAAATTCCTCTCTAGAGACTCTTATTTCCAGTTTTAAACAACAAGGCCTTGACGTGGGGGACTTGGTTGCTTTATCAGGTAATTTATGACCATCCACTTTCATAATGAAGAACAAATTGTAAGGGCAAATTAAGAGACAATGAAAATTTTACAATAAGCTAGATATCACTTATTTTTTTTTTCAGTAGAAAGTTAAGGATTTGGAGCCATATCAGTTGGTCTGATGCTCATATAAAAAACAAAAAAAAAAAAATTATAAGTCTAGCAATAATTGTTGATATGATTTATTGTAATTTATAGATAATAAAAATATGAGAGATGCTATGTCTACGACATTTTTACAATACATCATAGGTGGTTAGCTATTATTAATTCAAATTTAAACCTAACATTAAGATTACTTTTTTGTCCCAATAATAACAACCAATAACAACTAGCCACTTATTATAAAAATGTTGTAGACATATCATTTCGCTAAAAATAATATCAGTAGTGAAGCCAAATAAAAGTGATATTGTTCTAATCATAACAAATCATATCAACCAATGTGAAAAATATTGTATCCCTAATATTACGAGAAAAAAAAATGATTGGAAGATAACAGCTTTCACCAAATCCTTTATGTCATGTTACTTTCTTGGGAATCAAGCAAATCTTTCTCAAATATCTACAAGGGCATTTCAACAGGTAGCCATACGGTGGGAATGGCAAGGTGTATAAGCTTCAGGCAAAGGGTGTATGATGTTAGTGCCGAAGAACACTATGATCCTTACAAGAGATATACAACCTTCCGAAGAATCCTACGGTCCATATGCCCGAAATCAGGAAGGGACAATGAGCTTGCACCACTTGATTTTACAACCCCATCTAGATTTGATAACCACTACTACACTAACCTCCTCCAAGGAAATGGTTTGTTGGGTTCAGATAATGTGTTGGTCACTGAAGATCATGAGGGGGTGATAATAGAGCAGGTGTGGGCTTATGCCTCTAATCAAAAGCATTTCTTTGAGGCATTTGCGAAGTCTATGGTCAAGATGGGGAACATCAACGTACTCACTGGAAATGAAGGAGAGATTAGGAGGAAGTGTAGGTTTGTCAACTCCTAACTCATGGATATGAGCTTCTTAGAACTTTTTACTATATAGATCTAACTTGTTGCGCTAAAATTGCAATCGTAATACATAGTTAACATGTAATATATGCGTACGAAACTTTTTTATCACATCGATCAATATATATAATTACTGAAACTAGGCTCTAAATCCTTTGATTTTAGATATGCTTTTAAAGATTTTAATAATTTTTATTTACTTTGAAAACATAAAATTAAAATAAATAGTAAATAACTAAAGAAATCTAATTTTTATGGGCCAGATTTCTTGGCACTTAAAAAGAGTCCAACTTTATAATTACATTTTTAAAATGGGCAACAATAACTCATTTTTAGAGCTTAAAGGAGTTGATGACTTTGCTGAAAAATAAGTGGAAACACAAAAGCATGACACATCCCATGATCCATTAGTCACTACAAACATCTTACAAGCTTGCAACCCCTCCAAATCCAATAGGGAAAATAAGGCGTACTCCACATGAACCTTCAACGCTGAAAGGAGGCCATGCATGTATATATATGCATGTACTCCACTGACCGCTCTTTCTGCATTAGTACCAAAAATATATATATGTTAATTAATTAATTAGTCAATTAAATGCCAGTTTCTCTTTATGTTGTGTGTGTCATACATGTATCCATGCTTTTTTTAAGGATTTAAAGTACAATAGCTTCCATGTTACTCTTTATAACTTATTTTCAAACATTAAAAATAAATTTTCTTTAATAACATTTTATATCAAAGACCGTTTCACTTTGTGATTATTTGGGATTATTCGGTAGTGTGCCTAATCGCCTCTCTTTATCTCTTGGATTTATAGATTTGCAGCCACACATCTCTTCATTAAACCGTACTCTTCTCCTTTCCTCTACTCCACTCTCTTACCCTCCATCCATCCAAACAAGCTGTTAAGGTTCCCGTTCATCACAACTCATTCCCTTTAACCCAAGTTAAACTTGCTAGAAACTCTCTCAACAAAAATCTTCCACAAACTCTTTCCCCTGCATCATATTTTAAATCCATGGTGAAGCAACGATTAAAACACCTAAAAATTGATCTTTTGATGAACCCAAATTTCTCTCTCCTTCCAATTTTCCTCAAAAAAAATTTTTAATTTCAATTTGTTGCATTTCATTTTACCTTTTTTCAAAACAACAATACCATAAAATTGCTTTCATTTTAATTATTTTTTGGCTAACAATCTATAAAAATCTATGAGATCCAGTAGCTATTGAACCATGCAATTATACCACATGTATATGAGATGTAAAAGTTAATACTGTGATTTAAATCATAAAACATACACCAGTTGTAGGACCTCCATTCAAAATTCAGCATGGTCTATAAATTTAACAGACCATCCTAAATTTTGAATGGATGTCCTACCATCAATGCATGATAAAATACAAGAAAATGAGCTTATAAATGTAGGATCCAGTTAATGTGAGCTCTAAGAGCACACATTAAACCATCTATTTTTGAAAACATTTTTTCAAGAATTGAAAAAGCCTGAGAAAATGTTTCCAAAAATAAATGACTTAATGTGCGCCCCATGGACACACATTAGCAAAATCCATAAAGGTATACTGGACAAATGATATCAAGAGACTCAAGATTATAGACCTTCATTTTGGTTTCTAAAATACAAGAGACATAATCACGTATGGGCATATTGCATCTCAAATTACTAAAACAAAATTTGTTTTAGACTTAAGATCAACATCAAACCCAACGTCATGACAGTAGACCTTTTTGGTTTCTAAAATACACTACACATGATCACGTTTGGGCATATTGCATCTTAAATTACCAAAAACATAATTTGTTTTAGACTAGAGATCAACATCAAACCCAACATCAAGACATGGTGCGTAATTTAGAAACCTAAACCAAAAAGGTACTAACTAAAAATATTGTGAATAATGAAAAACTGATTACAAACGTTTGAATAATTATGTATCCAACAAAAAGGGGCATCAGTTCTCCAAAGTGAAATAGCATCAATTGAAACATCAGACGCAAATTACCCATTAAAAACATTGAGATTCATCACTTGCCCAAAGGAAATAACAGTATAAAAACGATCCAATCCAAGACCAACATTAAAATACACAAAAATTTTCACTCAAATGGACTTACCACTAACATCAAAAGAAAAAGAAAGTGAAAAATTCAATAAAAAATTGATGCCATGTAAATTTGACACAAATTTTCACCGAATTTTGAAGTCACTCTTTTTCTTTTTCATTTATGATTCAAAAAGTTTAGGGACAAACTCTTTGGCACACACTTTGCCACAACTTGCTTGGGCATCACGCACCCAAGTAACAAGTAAGTTGTAGCAATATGCGTACCAAAAATGTGTATACCTAGAAAAACTTTGTGATTTGGTAAGACCAAGTAAGATTCCATGAATTAGGATGACAAAATTGTGAGATGATTCCTAAGAAACACTTCTAATAAACAGTAACAGCAACTTCCGTTAAATCAAATTCCAACCTTTCTCCCATGAATGCCTTTACCACCATGCTATGATAGTTTAAAAAAAAAAACCCACATAAGCTGATGATGATGACATCCAATGGGTTTGGGTAGGATCTGATTCAATTTCAATTACTGGAATTATACAACAATATCACCCAATCCCATAATATTTCACTAAACAAGCTACAACGTGTAACAATCAGCTATGTAAATTCTGATCATAGACATCTCAATAAACAGAACACCACAAACAAACTTTAAGGCAAAATTAACAGGGCATCAGTTCTCCAAGGTGATATAGCATCAATAAAAAAAATTTCAGCCGCAAATTACCCATTTGTTACAATGAGATTCATCACATGCCCATCCAAACACAAACATAAATTTTTTTAGTTTAACAAACAAACAAACAAACCCAGTTTCCAGAAATTAATAATAAGAGTGAGAGAGAGAAGAAAGCGATCAGAACCTGTCGGGATTCACGAGGTCATCACACTATGACAGTCAGTGGATTGACAGACATGAATTTCTATCATCACCTCGCCTTTCAACTCTCCCATACCTTATATAACAAATAATAATAGTATGTAAAAACATAGAGAGAAGGAATAAAAATAAAGGAAAGGAAAGCTCAGAACTTCTTAGAGGGTTGTGTTTGCCGTCAAAGACAGAGCTCCTGAGAGATCGTCTCTGGTACACAGATAGTTCTTCATCATAGCTTCTCAAAAACAACAACAACAACAACACAAATCTGTGTTGAGAAACCAAAATAAACAGAACAAGAGAATTATAGTGAGAGGCAGAGGCTGCCTGATGTCGATGTGAGAATGAAAGGGGTGTCAAAGAGGCAATTTATAGAGACGAAGGCTGTGTTTGCGTCACTTTGAAACCCTAATCTTATTACGTTCCAAGCATATGGGCCGATCGGTTGGGTTTCCATTTGGGTTTTGGGTTGGAATGTTTTTCCTGCAACCAGGCCCGTTTAAAAAATATATATTAGATTCTTTTTTTTCTTTTTTCTTTTTCCTTTTTAATTTTTTTTTTAAGAGAGTTTCAACCTATAACGTCAACTCTTAATGATAATTATTTATCATCAGACCAAGACACCAATCGACCAATCAATTTTTTGTGTTGACAAAGATTAAAGTCTAAATCTTTTATACAATAATAAAATATATTACTAATTGAACTAACTAAAAGCCACTTTTTTTTAAAAAAATTTGATTAGTTAGGAAGTAAGACATATCTTCAGTTTTTTTATTATTATAACCAAACTTCTTGTTTTAAAACAAGCTAGAGGAGACTTCTTCATATCATATATCACCTCTTTCTACCTACAAACTCTTCCTTCATCGAAAGCTTGAAACCTAACCAACAACTCATATAAAATCGATTTGTTTAGAAGTCTAACTCTCTGGGGAGAAAAAAACTTTTTTTTTTTACATCAAGTTGTATGGGACATTGGGAGTGAATTTGATGCACTATATTAGTATATCCTTGTTTCACATAAACAGTGAGCCCCATATATATGGAGTCCATCCATGATGAGAGAAATGTATGATACACAAGATTCTCCTATTATGATTGCTAAGATATGCTAACTAAAAATGACATAATAAGTGGGAAGGAATTCCCTTCATTATGTCTCGAATTATTTTTATTACTATTAAACAAACGACAATTATTTTTTTATTGTTTATGACCTTAGATATAAACTTAGATCATCTATAATTCCATGCACTTTACACCATTTACTTCTAAACTAGCTTGTAACCTCATACATATGCATGGATATACCTAAAAATATACAATAAGATGAATAATATAATTCCTATATATATAATTTAAATACTATTAATGGTCATTTTTATATTTTGTTAACTCTTTAAAAAATTTTGTAAGGATATCATTAGGTATAAAATGTAAATTATCCTTTAAAAAAAATATTGTGAAGCATTTTTTTTTTTTTTTTACAATTCATTTATTCTAGACTATTTGGTTTTTGTACATAATAACTCACTTGAATGAATATTTATGATGTAATCCCACATTTGATTCTAAAATTAAGAAATAAAATTCTTTAAGAACAAATAATTTATGACACATGGCGCAAAATTGGAATTTTAGTTTGAAATTTTAATTTGAATTTCTCTCAATTTTACCTATTATTATATGGGTCTGGTTAATGTGTGCCATAAGGGCACACATTAACCATCTGTTTTGGGAAAGTTTTTATAGGAAATGAAAAAAACTGTCAAAACAATTAATTACTTTTTTTGTTTTTCCATAAAAAAAAAAATCCTAAAATGGTTTACTAATGTATGCCCTAAAGGCACACATTAGTAAATCCCATATTATATATATAGATTGCTCCATTGACTTTCAAATTTACAATTTACGCCCTCCACTATGATAATGATGTCTATACGGGGTACAAGCCCAGGCCCATTAGACTTCAAGCCCTAGCCCCATGGCACAACGCACGATCTCACGCCATTGGGCCTTTGGCCTTGATCCGTACACATCTTTGGGCCCAATCAGAGGCCAAATACTAGAATAGGCTCGTCTCTCTACAAACGTGTCAAAGATGAGCTCATACTAATCAAATTACACCTTAATTAGGAAGCGTCCGGTATTGCCTTTAGGAACATCGCTGCTGAACAGTATTTTGAATGTGGGAACCAGTTCCAATGCCATTCCCACTGTTCCCAACAAAATATCCACTAAGAGATGATTGAATTGGACCCCATTCGCACTAATAAGATTTGGAATAATCATGCCACCTCCACTTGTCTCAGGCTATAAATAGGAGGATAGAATGAGAAGTAGGGGGTTGGTAAGGGGGGAGAGAAAACCAAAGAGTAGAGAGTGATCACACTAGCAGATTGCGAAAGGAAAAAGGAAAAAGCTCGTGATTACCAGAGTGTGCATTTGGGTCTCCGAGTGAGGAACTACCCATAGTAGGAAACTTAAAGCCCACTGTACAAATAAGTTGTGAGCCCAAGTATAGGTTGAGCCCATTAAAGACGCCTTGGGTGCACACAATGTCAATATACTCCTATTATGGTTTGTCACATTTTTGCTATTAACCCACTAAAAAGCAATGTCATTTTTTTATTATATATTTTCTATTTAAAACAATGACAATTTTTGGATGGTTAAATTTTAACATTTGTTGATGAAAGAACCCCTAAAAAAAAAAACCATACATCTAAATTCTTATACTTAAGAAAATGTACATATGCACTATAGTTGACCTCTACTTTTAGAACATATTTTAGTAGTTCTTTTTTTTCTTTTTTGTAAATTTATTTCTCTCTCCTCATGCACACACTCTCTCAAATCTCTGCCTCTCTCCTGTCTCACTCTCTCTTCATTGGACCACCAAAATTGAAGCACCAACACCAAACCACTACCAATTTCTACAAACCTTTGCTAGATCACTAGTTTCAGACCAAAAGAGAGAGATAGATTCAAAGGGAGAGGAAGAGAGAGAGGAGAGAGATGTTGATTCAGACAAAGAGAAAAAGAGAGAGATAAATTAATAAATAAATGAATAGTGTTGGTTGTAATGTGAAAAATAAGAGATGAGATGCAAGTGAATTGTGAAATGGTATATTAAAATAGATAATGTAGTTTTTTAGTGTAAAATAAGTATTTTTTTAGAATCCTAGATGCTTATTCTTATTAGTTGATAAAACTCTTAGCCCACCCAACTCAAAAGAGATTAAACGGTTGAGTTGAGAATGTTAAACATAATGCCGAGGATGATGATACTTATTATTAAGTTAAAATGTAAAACTCACCCTCTAAGTTTTACTTTTTTTTCCACTTATCTAATGTTGCTTTCAGTCAATTTAGCCCTATAAGTTTTAAATGTGTTCAATAAAGTCATGCTGCTTGATTTTGTCAACTATACCGTTAGTATCTGCTTCTTCTTTTTGTTAATTTCTCTATTAAAAAATCCATAAGAATTATAAAAAAAATTAAAAATTATTTTTTGAAGAAACAAAAATTTTAAAAATAGAAATCCTAATCTTTTTATCTCTCAAACTCTCTTCTTCTCCTCTTTGTATAACCTCTTAAACTCTCTCTAGGCCTGACCCAAGCAGCTCCTTTCCAAGCTTTGTTCATGGCCAACCATCAAGGTCAACTGCTCTATGCTCCTCACCATTCATTGTCGTTACTTGGCGGTAGTCCTCTTTCTCTTTGTTTGGTTCAATTGGGTCAATCTCCCTCTCTCTGCATTTTCTCGTCAAACCCTCAGCAGAGTTCTAACCCACAACTGGGCTGTTGTGTTTGGATTTTTTTTTGGTTGGTTTCAAAGACGGTTGGTTTCAGAGACTAGTGATGATGAACAACCCAATTGAGCTCTCTTTTCAATCTTATCTAGGTCTCTTTGGATTCTCTCTCTCCAATCTAATTTAGATTTCCTTGGATTCTCTCTCTCTAATCTAATTTGAGCTTTTAAGTTTGGTTTTTAGCCAAATATGTTCTTATTTTGATTTTGTTAGCAAAAATCAAATGAATCCCAAAATTAAAAAACCTAGAAACATTGTTTTCTTGTTGAATAAATAAAAATTGTTTGTGGGTAGCAAATTTGTAAATTGTATGTGGATGTGATAGTGATGGTTAATGTTGGAACAAGATCCTCTTGTCTTTGTTCGTTGTGCTCTAATCTAAATTTGTGTCTTGAAATTTTGTATTTGGACGCCATTTTTGGTTGTGATCAATGTAAAGAAATTTTTTGTTGTTTGTGTACTCAGTTTGTTGAATTCATGTACTACGTTTCTGGAATTTCGTAATTTTTGTTAGAAACTTATACCCCAACCTTTACCCTCACACCCCATAAGGATTTATATTTGTAGAGTAATCACTGCAAAGGGTGCGCGATGGTTTTTAATTTTTTTTAAATAAACATTTTGCATTTTTTTTTATTTTTATTTTTAAAAACATTAATTGAAGTTAGTAGAAGCCTTGAATTGAACAATTTTGAAATTTAGAGTACTGAATTGACCGAAAGCAAAGTTTGAAAACCGAAATGAATTTTGGTGAGTTTGCCATTTTAGCATTATTATTCTCCATAGATGGGACTTGCCTGTATGTAAGAGAAGGATAAAAATACACCAGTAGAGAATAATTTTACCAGTCGGTCAGAGTGTGAGCTAACCAGCTGAGGAACCAGTTCTGGGTTTTAAGTTGAAGCAGCTGTATGGTCTATAAGTCTGAAGACACTGGTTGTCTGGTTCTAAATTCCTACTACAGAAGCAAGCTCCACTAAATTCGTATAACATACCCTTTGAAACAGGGGATAGACCCAATAGTATGACAATGGAAGGTAACAAGAACCAAATTGGAGAACATCGGAACTAGAAATATACCAAAAAATGGTAGAAAACAAGAGAGCAGCTATGAATCCATGTGTAAATTGAAAGAAGAGGCTCACATTGGCTATTCCAATCTATTTTCTTTTCCTTTTTTGTCTTTTTGTTGTCTTTTTTGTCTTTTTCTTTTTTTTGCTTTTTCTTTTTTCAGCCCATTGTAAGAACAGGGCTTATGGGCGACAGAAAATAAGTAATCATTTCTTATCCTTCAAATCCTTCTTATCATTGGTGCAAGCAGGACTTGATCTAGCTATCTGGTACAGCTCAAAAGATTGGCTAAGCTAATTGACTCCTTTGGCAATTCCAATTCGGATCTATTGGAAAATGCTACTCACTGAACAATCATCATGAACACGCCAAATAGTTTCACCCAACATGTTTGCTACTGAAAGAACAGTCAACTGGGGGAAGTAGTTCTTCTCTGCCATTGGGATTGTGTTTGTAATAATCACCTCTTGAAATAGGCCGCTTGACAACCTCTCAATTGCAGGAGGGCTGTAAAGAAAAAGTAAAAAGTCATATGATTTGAAACATGGTTAAAACATGTACAATTAAAACTCCAGATTCTCCCACTTTTAAAAGAAAAGGTCTAACAGTGAGATGTTTCAATCACAATAATCTCCACTTAATAGTCGAGGAAAGAAACTAATGTTCAGAGACAAAACTTCTTGGCATCTCTAATGAAACAAAATTAGCAACTACAAGTATTCCATTCACAGAAATGTTCTTGACATCTATGATTTTCAAATAAAAAATATCATCAGATGCTGGGGGGAGAGTCCTCTCTTTTTGTCAGTATGTACTGACCAAATTTTTTGGGTTTGGCAGCCTTTTGAATATTCAGTGCAACTTCTGTTCTCTTTTTTTCCCAACCTTAAAATAACAATTAAAAAAAGATGGAAGTCTGAAACATCACGAGGCCCAATTAGAACTGCCGGCCTCAATTATTTAGTTTCTGGAATTCTTAGCAAAAAGGAGTTAATTGGCTTTTTTTTTTTTTTAAGTTATTTATTATGGAGAGCTGACTTAATAATTGTGTTCTCCAAGTTGATCAAAATATTGAAAATCATCTCATAGAGCAGTTAACAAATGCTAAGCATCTAGAGAAATTTAAATGTAAACAAAATTTACGCTAAGGCCTAAGCGTCAAGAGAAACGAGAAAATATCAAATTCTACAAATGAAGTCAAAAGACTCAATACCTAAAAACAGCATGAGTGCAGCATGCATAGACCTCCCTGGCCCCCTCTTCATGTAACAGAGCTGCACCTTTAGCAATAGTCCCTACAGCGCACAGAAAATTCACTAGTTATGAATTGTTTAAATTTTATAGGAAACTGATACTACCAATTATATCTCTTCATAAGCTTCAAAATAAAAATCGCTCTATGCTTTCTTTAAAGGAATAATTTTCCAGGGTACAGCCATATCTATGATAGGAAACATCAGAACCCTTGAGAAACCTAATATTGGAGAAAAACACAATCTGCAAGAATTAACTAATTGTTGGAAAATTAAATGAATTTGATCCATGACTTCAATCATAAGGACATAATTGGAGGCCAGCTTCATCATTTAAACTGCGGAGGATGGAGGGAATGTAGAACTTAATCAGTCATGCCTTTGTTAAAAGCATTTTTTTTTTTTATAAGTACCTTCATAAAAGATTAAGAAAACTTTATGAAAAAACCTAGTGACAAACTTTTCAAGAGATAAAATGGGGCTAAAATTCACAGCCAACTGACCCACAGGAAAAAAGTCAAACCAAACAAGAAAATGAAGGAGAAAATCATTAGCCATTGAGATTTTTTTCAAACATCAACTGACCATTAAAGATGTATTAGGAATATAATTCATTTGTGTTTTTTTTTTCTTCTATATTTTCCACTTTTTCAATCTTCCATTAGCAAAAAGGCTTAGGATTGGAGTTTGGCATCAATAGTACTTGACTCACCAGCAGTGTCAATCATGTCATCCATCATAACTGCAACTTTTCCTTTTACATCCCCAATCAGGTTCATCACCTGGAAGGTAAATGTTAAACATGGTTTTTAGGATGTGAAAAGACATAGCACGTTAAAGAGAGTCTTCCCAGACATCTAGCTTTAGAGAATCCAGAGTTTGATCAAGGCCACCGCACATGTAATCTAAAAAGAGATAATGGCATGGAGTACTGGTGAAGAAATTACCTCAGCAACATTGTGTCCTTGACGCCTTTTGTCTACAATGGCTAAAGGTGCATCAGACAATTTTTTTGCAAAAGCACGTGCCCTTGCTACCCCACCAACATCAGGGGAAACAACTACTAAATCTTTAGAACTAACTGTCTTACTGGCAAGATAATCAAGAATCACAGGCTAGAGTGCACATGAAAACAATCGTATCAGAGATCATTAAATCAATGGATGTCAACAATCACAACTACAAACTGATTTACCTGAGCATATACATGATCCACAGGAATATCAAAGTAACCCATGGACTGCCCAGAATGAAGGTCACAAGCGAGAACACGGTGTGCACCTGCTTCTGTGATAAGGTTTGCAACTAGTTTGGCCGCAATGGATTCACGCCCTTGTGTCTGGAAAAAGGAAAAATGAAGGGGAAAAAAGGGGCAAAATTACAGATGGAGAAGACAATGTAACAGCATAAATAGAACATAATATGATGCAAATGCTTATATGAAATGATTGATCTTCTTAAGATGGATTGGTGGAACCAACCATGTCAGTTCATCATGTTCAATCAATTCAAATTCTAAAGCAATATAGCATAGGGAAGAAACCAGATTTGAAGTTGTATCCCCCTTTTATTGAAAATTTGGTGAGTCATACATGCACCCAATAGGTCTTGACCTTACACTCCACCTTACACCTTTTATTGAAAACTTGGTGAGTAAAACATGCACCCAGTAGCATTTGAGCTAGAGATCATTCGCAAACATCCTCTGCCAGATCTCCATCATCTGTCTGTAATATGCAATTTCTCTATATATGCTCCAAGCACAAATTTATCTAAGATGAGTTAATTAAAGTGCACCACAATTTAAAATTTACCTTCCTGTCAGCTCTGGCATATCCAAAATATGGAATGACGGCAGTAATGGTTTTGGCTGATGCTCTACGACAGGCATCTATCATTATTAAAAGCTCCATGAGATTCTCATTTGCAGGAGGGCAGGTAGGCTGTATTAGGTATACATCAGACCCTCTGACACTCTCTTGCAACTGAACATAAATTTCACCATCAGCAAATCGCTTTATTTTGATCTTTCCAAGTTCCAGGCCCATGTACCAAGCAATTTCCTAGGGGTAAACATTAAAAAGTCAGCAACATAAGCACAAAATTCCAATAATCACAATATATATTGCTTGAAATAAATCAAAAGAGAAGAATAAAAAATAAAAAATAAAAAAGCATATTCCGAGACAGTATATAAAAAATTTACATTCAACATCTTTTTGGGCATATAGCATCCATTCAAAAGCAAAGTTAAAATAATTGGAAATTTGGACTTGATGCAGAAGAATGCAAATCCAACAAAGCCCTGAAAATTTAAGGAGCCAAGATACTTATTCTGACAATCTATCACAGATAACTCCTTTAACTAATAAAAGTTTAGATCAATTCCATCATAGACATTGAGATTTTAAGAAGATCATAACCACATTACTCACAGACATCTAAGCATATGGCACTTCAAAAATCCTGACCATCCAAGCCAATTCTCATCTGTCAGGAAGTTTCAATTCTTAATTTGATAAGAATAATGTAAGATTCCTTTTTATGAAAGCCTCTTTGAATATTTCTAGCAGGGAAAAATCTGACTTCTGTTTCTAAGGAATATATTGGTTTAAAACTATATATTTAATGGGATTTCCAGCGTTAATCCAAAGTTGAGAGAGTTCCAAGTGCCTCTTTTGGTGATTGGGATATAAAAAATCAGGGAGTGAATTGTCAGAAAAAAAAAACTTCTGATTATTTTGTGGTCTTAAAAAATCACCAATAATCTTCCATCTTTGTGCCAAGAGCCTTATGGTTCAATGAAATTATCCAATTTTTCCATGGAGGAGAACCAAGGTTCAAATCCCCCCCGCCCCACTTTTTGTAATCCAAAAAAAAAAAAAAAAAGTTCATCTTTGCCAAGGCAAGTGACCTTGACTGGGGGAACAACAGTAAATTCTAATGCTTTCTGTACCATTTACTAGATTTTTTTTTTATTTTTTATTTTTTTAATTCCTTACATTTGCCAACTATTTTCTTAAATTTCAAATAGAACTTCAGAAATCCACGTAACCGAGTGATTATAGAACTAAAGTTTCAGGTTTGAAATTCAGGGCATAACATAACTCGAGTAGATGATGTAAACTAAAAAAAAAAAATCTATGCAAAGAAAAACTCAGCTCATAACAAAGTACGGCTTGTGAAGAACAAACATATTAAAAATAAAATAGAATATATATATTAAAAAAAAAAAGGAAAGGAAATCTCCATGGTATGTCATGAGATACAAATAAGTCATCCAATGATTACCAAAAATAATTTAAAAACCTTGAAGACCATGGGCACACCCCAACACTAATCTTTAGATAAGAATTCTGGCAACAACATACACCACTCTTCCACTCAAATGGCAAAATTACAATAGAGCAAAACCAAAATACTGCTAATAAAAAAAATCCAGGCATTTAAATGACTTGTAAATAGACTCATTTACCCCTCCATTAATTAAAATTACTTTATTTCTTTTACATAAGTATTTATTAAAAATTACTTAATTAACACAAAAAAAAAAAAAAAAAGACATCTTTACCTGAGAAAGTGAAGGGTTTGCAGTGCCAGAAAACAATTTGAGCCTTGTACTATTCTGGTTAACTCTTTTCTCCATGCGTGCCGTTTCCAAGAACTTGGGAAGCGTCCGCTCGTTAAGGATGGGAACAATTGGCTTCCCATTTACATTTTTTAATGGTTCTGATAGATCACATTTCTACCACAATACACAACACAAAACACCCATATCAATAATCAATTATAATTCCCATCTATATCTTTCCAAAATATCTATTTAAGAAAAAAAAAATGCAGCTATAGCCTATAGCCATATCAATTAACACCCATATATTTCAAACCCCCCAAAAAAATAAAAAATTTGCAGCTATAACAACGTTTCACCGTGCCAAATATTTATATAATTGTTCACAAGTGATAATTAAAAACGCTTTGCAGCTATGTAACATTGCTCCAACTCCCATTCTCAAAATTCAAAACTTGACAATGTTATCCCAAACTCCAATACTATGAGGAAGAAAATCCTTTGATATTGCAGATATGTACATATAAAAATTCATAATTTATTATCCTTTCCGATTAGATATGAAATGAATTTTTTTTTTTTTTAAAAAAAACAACAATTCACATTTTGAATACATTTAAAATCAAAACAAAATCAGAGTGTGAGAGAGAAGGCTTACGGCGGTGTTAGGGGCGTAAACTCTGGAGCGAGAGTCGAAGCGTCTGTGGGCGAAAGAGCAGCGAGAGAACAGGGACGAAGCCGAAGAAGAAGAAGAAGAAGAAGAAGAAGAAGCCGAAGCAGCCGAAGAAGAAGAACGATAAGGCAGAGTGAGTGAAGCTGCAGCCATGGCGATTGTCTATCAACCTTTAGGGTTAGGGTTTCGCTTACCCTTAGACAATTCGCCTCTGTAATGAAAAATGAGAGAAACAAAAGAGAGAGCGTTTTGAGAGATTCCGAAGCTTTTGCTCTTTCTTCTGTGTGTGTGTTTTATTTATATATATTTTTATTTAATCAATGGCGGTTCTTTGTTTTCACAGAAACTTTCGGATTTTAAAGCATAAATAAATAAATAAGAAAGTGGGGGCTACCCAACAAACGGCGCCGCTTTGGATCTCTTGGGGTTTGGTGACCCTTTTGCCACTTTTTGGCAGCTTGGTTTGCCCTTTCTGGCCACATCCATATTATTTCCTTATTTTTTTTAAATGTCACAATTTTTATTATAATTATTTTACATAATATAAGCTCATTGTTTGTACTGTTTTTTGTGTTTTACCAAATTATAACTTATCATGTATTTATTATTTAACTTTTCTTATAAAATAATTAAAGTAAAAATAAATAAATAAACACACGATAAGTTATAATTAATAGAATATAAAATGAAATACAAAATGTGGTAAAGAAGATTCGTATTCCATTTTCATATGGATCTGTTTTTTTTTTTTGAAAGAAATATTTTTATGCTATATGAACAATTATGATAAAATTTGTAATTTTTATATGGTACTAGAAATTTTTTTTATTCTTTTTTATTCATGTACCTTTTATTCCTCTTTTTCCCATGTGGCACGTCAAAATGCAAGTTGAGCCGCAAATGGCTTCCTCCTCCTGACCATCAATTATTATATTATTATTTTTATTATAATATGTACTTTTTAATTACATCCACCTATTTTTTTGCCCCTCCCCCCCAACTCCAAATAAATAGTAGTATAATTAGTACTATAAAAACCAATCTAATTCGAATATCATTTTCATTATGATATACAAAGTTTCAAACACGGAGAAAAATCACCGTAGAATTCAGATTTGTTTTTAACTTTTTATGAATCTTTCCTTTATTTTCTTTACTTTTTGGTATGCTTATGTTTGATCTTTGTCTAGATTCTCTTCTTTTTATTTGTCTTTTACTTCTCTCGGTCCAAATATGTTTACTTTTCAACAATTTTGACTAGGTTGTCCTTTTTTGAGAAAATATAATTTGACTTGGTTTCCTTGCCTAGTTTGGGGTCAATGCTCTTTGGGCTGTTTACGAAAAGAATCATCATCCAAAGTGTTTTTTTCCCCGTAAATCATGATTCAAAGTATTTGTGTTTTTTTTTTTTTTTAATAAAAAAATAACACTTTCTTTTTAATGTCTAGATAAGGTTGAAGCATATGTTCTGCTTTCACATTCGACTAGCAATAGCGTTTTACTTCTTTTTATGTCTAGATAATGGAGTGACAATTCTGGCTCTGCTAACAAATAAAATAAGACACACAATCTAAGTTAGATAACGCAATTATTTATGAGCAGGTCGAAAGTCTTGGCATAATAAAAAATTACCAAGATATATTGAATCAAACTATTGGATATTGCTTGCTGAATATGATTTGTTGTATCGGAACTGCATAGAGGTTTGTATATAAGAGCACCATAATATGTTAACAAATAACAATAGTATCTGTAAGAGTGTAACTATACTTAAAATATATATATATATATATATATGTATATGTGTATATATATATATATATATATAACATTTAAGGAGTTATGATCTACAAATAAACATTCCCAAAAAGAAGTTGTCTTGTATTATATTACTTTGTCAATAATGTAGCATGCACCAACCACAAACATGCCACCTTTGTCTTGTGAATTGTGAAGTTGGTTGTGGCAAATATTAAGAGAAACATTTAATGCAATCAAATTTTATAGATACATCATACATTGTTATCTATAATGATTATTACTCTCTCTGTCCCACTTTTTTTATCTTATTTGAAAAGTCAAACTTTTTAAAGAAACATGATTTATTGTCTTATCTACCTTTTAAAAATGTATAAGTTTCCAAAACTACCTTTAAAAAAATTTATCAAAAAATTGAATTAGTAAATTAATGGGGGTATAATAGAAACATTAGTAAATTAATGACTTTTATTTTTTAAAACATGACAATATTTTGGGACATCTCAAAATGAAATAAATGACAAAAAAAGTAGGATGGAGGGAGTATTATAAAAGATTTATTGGTATTAAGTTATTATACAAATTTTTTAGAGTACAATAATCTCACAATTCAAATGTAATTTTTTCTTTTTGTGTGTGTTCTAATAAGTATTACTGTTTACTAAAAAAAATGTAATTTTTTCTTAGGTTTTAAGTCCAGTGGCACTACCCAACAAAAAAAAATAAATAAATAAAATCTAAAAAAGAAAAAAGAAAAAAAAAACTTATATTCCTATATATGCATTGTCCAGGTTTAGATAACTAGTTTGGGAGATAATATTGAAATATGAGTGTTTGATAAATAACCAAGAATTATGGTCCAATTTGGTTTTGAATTAATTTTAAAAGTACTCAACTTGATTTTGAACTAGTTTAGAATTATATATACTGAACTATATTTCAAAATAATTTTGTTAACGGGATGTTTTAAGGGAATTTGTTCAGAAAATACTTTTAGAAATTTTTTATGAGAAAAGAAAAAAACACAATTGGTTTATTTTTTACAAATTTTTATATTTTTCATAAAAGTGGTATTAAAACTTTTCTAAAATATTTCATTAACTAATGTCCTAAAATCACCAGTTAATTGAACCCAAAATATAAAAATAGAGATAAGTTGTGGTAATTAACAAGAATAAATATGCTAAATATGTGTGTATGTGCATTCCCGAGAGTGCATTTATAAATTACATTTAGTTTGGGACAACGAGATTATCTTTCTTCTACTACTTTCTTACCTTTTGGTATGCATATGTTTGATCTTTGTATCGATTCCCATCTTCTTCTTCTTTTTTTTTTTTTCTTTTTTTTTTTTTTTTTTTTTTTTTGTCTTTTAATTCTCTTGGTCCAAATTACTTTTCAAAAATTTGACTGTGCGTGTTGCCTTGACTAGTTTCGGGTCAATGATCTTTGGACTATTAATGGAAAAAAAATCATAATCCTAAGTGTTTTTTTCCCCGTAAATCATGATCCAGCGTATAATGTTTATTAAAAAAAAAAAAAACTTTTAAAGTCTATTCTTCTTCTCAAAAGAAATTTTTTTTAAAGTCTATTCTACTTTCACATTCAACCAGCAATAGCGTTTTACTTTTCTGGCAAGTAATGGAATGACAATTTTTGGCTCTGCCAAAAAAAGAAAACGACAACAACAAACACAAACACAATCTAAGTTAGACAAGATACATTCAATCAAAGTATTGGATATTGATTCCTGAATATGATTATTTGTTTAATTGTATCTGTACTGCATACATGGTAACAATATTATCTGTAACATTTAAAGATTCATGACTCACAAGGAAAGATTCTCAGAAGGAAATCCAAAAGCAGTAGCATGCACCAACCACAAATATGCCAAACTTGTCTTGTAAATTAATTGTGAAACTGACCGTGGCAAATATTAAGAGAAACATTTAATGCAATCAAATTTATGGATAGTTGGATACGTTGTTATCCATAATAATTATTCTTATAAAATATTTCACTACAAAGTTTAAATGTAATTTTTCTTTGAGTTTTAAGTTCAATGGCATTATTTAGTTAATTAGCTATATATGTACTGAACAGGGAAAAAAAAATACCTACAATATTCGGGTTTAGATTTTAGTTTGGAAGATAAGATTGAAAATGTGAGTGTTTGATAAATAAACAAGAATTTTACTCAACTTTATTTTGAACTAGTTTTGGGTTATATGTGCTTTGCTTAGAAGAATTACATTGTAATTGGCTTCTAAAATATCTAAATATATAAACTAGAGACAGCTCGAATTAATTAGTAATTAATAAGAACAAAGATGCTAAATATGTGTGCATGCATGTGCACCAGAGGGTGCATTTATAAATTACTTTTATTTTGGTATAAGGAAAGCGTGAATAGAGTAGAGTTAGATGAAAATATGTTAATTTTAGGTTAATTCTACTTTACTCCACATTCTTCTTCCTCAATCCAAACAGGAGTGCGTTAGACACCAATTTATTTGATTTTTTGTTGATAATTTTTTGCTAAAAGTTAATTAAAGTATAAAGACGCTTAGAAAAAAAAATTAAAAATCAACATATAAACAAATAAGTTAAAAAAACTGAATTAAAAAAAAAAAAAAAAAAAAAAAAAACTAGTGCAACAAAAAAAGAAAGACATGAGACAAATCTAGTTTGGAGAGAAACCTTTTAAATTTTTTCTACATATTTTTATTATATATGAATTTTGAAATTTAACAATTGGATTGCATGTTCTTATTATATTATTCATACTTACAAAATTTCAAGAAGATCAAAGATCAATAATTGTGTCATCAATAACATGTTTAAATTTGAAGCTTTTATAATAAAAAAATTATACATAAAAAAATAAACTTATTGATTGATTAGTAAATAATATCTAATTTGAACGAAATTTGACATGCATATTAAGAATATAAATAATATAAATAACATGCAATTGAATGGTTAAATTTTCAAAATTTACATTTAATAAAAAAAAAAATCTAATATATGACAAGTTTAGATAGTTCTTCTCCAAATTGTCCCTTCAACGTGCCATCCCAACATTTGTTTTGGGTCGAACTGTCAATTATACAAAGGCGTGCCTGTGTAGTATACCGTGTACGAGAGAGATAATGTGTGTAAAGCATTGGCACCTTTAAATGCAAGTGTAGAACAAACGCGTATTAAGCATGATATTCATGATTCATGATTAAAAATTTACGCATGCATCCATTTCCGACAGATAAACGTGTTTCAAATGCTTGGAGAAATTACAATGGGACAAGTTTGAGGTTACATTCATCGTAGATCAATATCACTAGATGGGGACATGTACAGAACAGGCATTACAAGATGGAACATACTCTTATGTTCATACAAATGACTTCTGGTTAGGTTCAATGTAACCCTCAAAGGTGTCGATCATCCGAAGTAAGATTTAGATAGTCTGCCATCACATCAGTTTCTGCATTGAACTGATATTTCAGTCAGCAAACTGTGCATCAAAGTTCAGTCAACTACGGCATCTTAGAAGGTCTTGCCAACTCATGTTCCTGAAGATTAACCATTAAAGAGAGGGGAAATTGAAACAGGGAAAAGTTACAAATTCTGGGTAAATTTTTTTTAAAGCAAAAGCTGAAAAAATAAACTGTACCAAACAGGCAACAAGTTTCATTTTGGGCATCTATTGAGACAGCTTTCAATGTGAAGAAAAATTGTGCGTTGTGTGACATTTTTTTTTATTGGTAAGTGACATACGCAACAAATGAGTTTTGAACCCACAACCTCAACCTCCACATAACATGTGCAAGGGAGAGCAGGTGCCAGTTGAGCTAAAGCTTATTGGTGTGTGACATGATTTGTAGTTAGTACTCATTAGTCACAGAGTGGGAGAGTACCTCTTGAGAAAGATGAGCTTGAGAGAGAGAATTAAGCTGGAAGCTTTTGATATTTTCAAGTAACTGGATTACGGTTTGTAGATGAGGAACACTGCAGGAAATTATTACTCAAATAAGCCATGAGAACCAAAAATGAAATGCTGTGAACTTAAATACCAGGAGGAAATTAAAAGATATTCCTTCTTTTCTTGCAGTGAAATATTGTGGTTTATGTCCCCACGCAGAATCCAGACATGCAACTAATTCAATGCATTGTAGATGGTACTTTTTCCCCCCTTAATAAGAAGTGGGGGGGTAAGTGTATTTGAACCCAGATTTTAAAAATGTTTCCATTTGATCCATACAACAAATAGCAACAGCCAAGTGGCTGAAGGGTAAAGCTGAAAGACCAAGAGGAAATATGCGGCCAGGATCTTCATGGATCCTCAAAATAATACTTCTTTCTGACAGACCAAGTCTGGAGGGTAAAGCTGAAAGACCAAATTATTCTTCTTTCTGCGAGGATCGTCATGGATCCTCAAAATACTGTGTTTCCATATTCAAAGCTGGTAAAAATTAACGGATGTCCTAAGAGTATTGATTTAGGAGATATTTTTAAAAACTTTTTATGGGCAAAGAAAAAAGTAATTGATTTTTTGACAGCTTTTTAAAATTCCCATAAAAGTGGTATCAATTTTTTTTTTAAATTACCTATTAACAAATGCCCTAAGGGAGACTACAACACATACTTACATGTTTCTAGTAAAGTGAGAATGACTTTAGAGTTATTGATGTATTAAAGGCCAGTTAAGACTAATAATAATCTGAAATAACAAGGTCATACTACATGAACACAACCTTTGTAATCCGTTCTCCATATGTGCATCCAAGGATGAAATTACTCGAGGCATCTGCTCTAAAGCCTGCAGCAAAAGATGAGAGAAATGAAAAGATCAGAACTACAGGTATTTTTTAAAGAAATCCTACACTTGTAAAAAATGATATCCTACATTTGTGCAGCAGATCTACATACTTGCCCAGTATTCTTGATTGTAGAGGTTTTTGCCAAAAGGTTCTTTGGAAGCTTTATCAGTTGGGCCTGCAGATGTGATCATAGATAATTTGAGTAACCATGAAGATAGACCATGAAGGAATATCAATTGGTTTTTGACAATCTAAGAAGCTGCAAGAAGCATCTATCTCATTTAAATGGCTCATGAAAAAAAGACAGTAATTTGTGTGTCATGTATCATTATATTGAAAGGAAATATTACACCACAGACTGATATGAATTTATCAACTGAAATGCGGATCCTTCTTATTTTCTTTCCATAGTACTAGTAGATCATAGTTTTTCTATTAGTTAACCAATGTTGCATAAGTTTTATAAGTTTCATACCATACTTTATTATTAATAACCACCTTTCCCATCATTCCAAGAACTCTAAATCTAAATTGCAAAAAATCTTGAATTGGCAGTTCAACTTAACATGAAAAGCAGTTTGTTTTCACACATGATTAAAGTTAGACCCACCAGAACAGCTTGTGTGGCATTATTCCTTCTATTTAAAAATATCAACTAAGAAAGGATTCTAACATAGGCTATTATGTGCAAGATAACAGAGTACAAGAGGATTCAACCATTTTAAGTCTGAATTGAGCTACAAAAGTAACAAGAAGCACTAACAGGTGATAATTCAACTTGTACCACCAATGTATAGGGATAACAATGCATACAATGAAGGTTCTTCAAAGAAAAGTTATTAAATTAAAAGAGTATTTATGTGTGGAAGCAAAAAATAAAAAATTCTCTCTCTCTCTCTTCTTATAATTTTTATTTAATAAATGAGAAAAATATTATTGAAAAACTCAGTTCAAACACCAACACGCAGCTTCAATGCTGCATATGAAGCAGAGGACAAGAAAGCATAAAAAAAACAAACAACTTTGCTAAGATCCTCCACCCTAAACCCTTTGCAAACCAGACTCAAAATTAATTGTAAACAAACAAGGGAATACCGAAGAGCCCATTTACAACCAACACTAACTGCCTGGATTATACTTTCCTCTGTTTGATCTGGCCAGCATGCATTCTTTCCCAAGTCTACACAGAACTAATTGGAAGCTTTTACCATTAGGGTCCATTTGGTTGGGGAGAAAAATGGAGTGATTAGTGGGGAGAAGAGAAAATGGTGGGGATGTGTATTTGGTTGAAGGGAGTGATTTTTTTTTTGTGGGGGGGAGGGGGGACAAACTGTTTTCTCCCTGGGCTCACTTTTTGTGAAGAGAGTTTTCTCCCCAAATTGAGGAGAAAATAGGCTTAAGATAGGAAATTACCCATCTGCCCCTCTCCCCTCTTCACGTTCAGTTTTTATTATTTATTTTTGTAAACTATTTTTTTCTGTATAAACTATTATTATCATTTTTTTTAATATAATATGGGCATGAGAGTAAATTACTCAAACAATATTTTTTATCCTCTCATTTTTCTTCTCAACAAAACAAAAAAAAGGCACTCCTCCACTTTTCCACCTCCAATCAAACAAATATGAGGGAAAACTAAAATTTTTTCTATACCCCTAATTTTCCATCCCCATCATTTTCTATCCTCCCACTTTTCCATTCCCCAACCACCCTTAAGATTCTGCAGGCCACAATTAACAACACCAACTTAGCAATATTTAGGACTAGTGACCTGACAACATCACATAATCTCTTTCCAAATTCTCCTTTTAAACGAACACTGAAAAAAATGGGATTCCTGCTCTCCAAGAAGGCACTACAAAATACACAATTTATGTCTCCATTGTATCCCCATCGAAGGAGCCTATCTCTAGGGCTAACCTGTTTCTAAGTGCTAAACACCCGATAAAGGGCATGCTAAGGGATGGCTAAAGGGAACCAAACCAACCTCCACCAATTAACCACAGGAGGCTTGGATAGAAATCCTTCCGGGTTTCAGCATGACTAAAATCTAGCATAATTAAAAACCACCCAAATAGATTCTCCAAAAAAAAAAAAAAAAAAAGAGAGAGAAACCACCCCAATAGGCTGATCCACATCTTCTAGCTTAATTAGATATAATTTTCTTTGGATGGAGACTAAGTCATCTGGCCTTGCATGATTTCAACACCAGTCAGAACCCTTCAACACACAGCAAACTTAGCATCCATGTTGCTAGCAGAACCATATAGTGCTATGTATCCATATTTTTCATATGCCCCCATCAGCATGCCACCAATCATGCCTAAGGAAAATAAGGATCCCGTCCCCAACTGAAACTTCAGATAAGGTCTAGCAAGGCTCCTCAAGCTTAGGATCTTCCTCCAGCCCCAGGTACACAATTGAGGGACCCTAAAAACTTAAAAGCTCTTACCCTTTAGGATGTTATAGTGCACCCAGGTCTCACATAAAGAACCTGCTTGTACAAACAAATTCTAATTATGCTTTAGAACGGCTGCCTTATTCCATTCCTCTATCCTTTTCAACCCCAAACCTCCTTTCATTGGCACACAATCCAAGCCCAAAACAACTGTAGCACCCCAACATACTTCTCTCAACTTTTCTACAAAAAGCTACTGAATTCTTGCTCAATAGATTTTACAAACTTCTAGGCAGTTCAAACAACTAGCCAAATAAACTTGGATTTCTATAGAATACTGATTGAAGGAGCTGAGGTCTTCCTGCTGAGAGACTTTTAGCTGTCCACCATAATTTTATCAATCAGAGGTGATCATGAAAGCTCAATCTCCCTGATATTAATGGGTACCGAAAAAGCAACATGCTTTCCTTGTACTCCTTGACACTTAGCTGCATAATCATAGTAAAAGCCTCTATTGCAATTGCAAATAGGTAAGCGCACAAAGAATCACCTTGCCTAAGCTAGTTCCTCCCTTTAAAGTAGCCTACTAGACTCCAATTGAGAGCAACATAAAATTTTGGTGTGGTAATGGATTTCTTAACCGTGCAGAAGGAGAACCTTTGGTGATATCACATCTTCTGATTGCCAACGATATTCTCATCTTTTGTAATGCCAATGTTGATCAAATCTGGAGATTAAGTTGTATTCTAATTTCCTTTGAAGTAGTTTCAGCTCTTAGAGAGAATTTGTGAGAGATGGTACCCGGAGGAGGAGTAGAAGACCATGAGATATTGGCATAATCTTCTGGGCCGCAAACTTGGACCACCTTTTTTTTTTTTTTATAAGTAAGACCTTATTGAAAAAACAGAAAGAGTGCAATGAATCAAAGTACACAGGCAGTGTACAAAGGATAAAGAGAAATCAAACAAAATGGTGCTTGAAAAATTCAACTATCAAGTAACTCAGATAAAGAGGCAAAAGTAAAAGCACCTAAATCATTTATCCACTCAAACAAAGTATCACAACTTCCAAAGAAATACTTAGGATTACATTTGTGAGCTCATTTTAAGGCAAAGGAGATATGAGATGGTATTCAAGAAAGAATGGAAAAATCCTTAGCACGTTGAAGAAAATGTATACCTATCAAAAGGAAGGTGGCTCACTCTGATTAAATATACATTTTCTAGTTTACCAACTTTTTTTTCTATCACTCTTTCATTTGCCAGTGGGAGTGGCTAATAAGATGGAAAAAAATTCTAAGGGGGTTTTTTATGGGGTGGTATTGATGAAGATCACAAGTTTTACTTGGTGAATTGGTAGATTGTGTGCACACTTAAACAATTAGGGGATCTAAGGATTAAAAAAGCTAATGGTTGCAGCTATATGTAGAGGCATTCCTTTAACCCAGTCTTACTTCCCTCGGAGAAGTTTGTAGAAGCCTAAAGTCCCTACTAAGGTGGCCTTTTTGCTTTGGACTGCGGCTTTGGGGAAAATCCTGACTATCGATAGCTTTAGGAGGAGATGGGTAATTGTCATAGACTAGTGATGTATGTGGAAGTCAGCTGAGGAAACTATTAACCGTCTGCTTCTTCATTGCCCTGCTGCGCAAGAACTTTGGAGCGTGGTGTTCATTTTGTTAGGGGTATTGTGGGTTACACCAAGGGGCATGCTGGATCTATTAGCAAGCTGGCAAGCCAGGTTTGGTAGAGGCAATAGGGTGATTTGGAATGTGACCCCTCATTATCTTATGCGGTGTCTATGGCGTGAAAGAAATGCTAGGGTCTTTGAAGGATGCAAAAAATCCATTCCAGATCATAAGTTTTCCTTCCTCAAAGCTTTATTTGAGTGGATGAATGCTTCCTCTTTATTTTCTTTTGCCACTGTGCTTGAGATGCTTGATAGTTGTATGTTTTATGCTTAACTTTGGTGTACTTTTGTACACATCCTGTGTACATGGGTTGCCCCTGTGTGTATTTTTGATGAAATATTTACTTGAGGATGCAGATGATCTATGGAGGAAGGTAATAGATATCAAATATGGCATTGCCTAGGGTGGTCGGTGTTTGAATGCTGCAAGGGAGACTTATGTAGAGTGCTTATGCAAACATATTAGGCACGGTTGGGACAGCTTTGTTAAATTTGCAAGATTTGAAGTGAGAGATGGAAGCAGGATCCGTTTCTGGCATGAATGGAGATTTAACTTTTAAAGAAAGTTATCCTGAGCTCTTCATGATTGCAAGAAATATAGAAGCTTGGTTGTCTACTACATGAATCCCTCAAATGGAGGAATACATTGGACTCCCTTCTTTCTTTTCAGTTCTTCTTTTATAAACTCCTAAATACAGCAGAGAAAATACATTGTATTCAAATCCATTCTTTTATGAACCATCCATTCCATTCCATTTCATTTCATCCTTTTAAAAACTCCACAACATAGTGCACATGCAAGTGTCTCCTAATCCTAAATTCCAATTATCTTCTCTTCATTTCAACGCCTACGAGATAGCCACAGAGCCTTTTGGTCCACTCCAATTTGGAAGATCAATGGTCATTACAGCAACAAGGGACCATCCATTGCATTTACTTAAAAGGTAACTTCTTATCCAGTTTCCAAAGTGGAGGAAGTAAGTTGTCAAAAAGCTGCTCATATATTATCTAAAAATATTTGGCGCCACACAGTTCAACATTTCTTTTATATTACATGTATCGTTCCAGTATTTTTTTTTCCTTTTGTTGAATACATTTGTATTTTTTTTTTACATTACCTAAACATTTTATCTAAAAGTGGGATGAAATTGTTTCCATAGCAGCCTTAGAACAAACATCAGACCATAACAGCACATCAAATGACCCAATTATACAATTAAATGTTAAGCATTACAATAACATTCCATAAGGAGACCCAACCAGCCTTAGAACTACTATTACTGAAGGGCAGAATCCGCAAACCCCCATTTGCAGTAAAGCTCTAAGTTAGTGCTGGATCTAGCAAATGGTTGGCGGCCCTCTTAACAAATCTTGACTTATTTTCAAACGAGGCTCACAATGTGGTCTTCAGAATAAATCAGCCCTTGGAAAATGATTGCATTCCTATAAGTATGACCCCAGATGTGATAAACATTAGACAGCTACACTAAATCCCAATTTGCTGCATACAGATTTCAAGGATTTACCTTTGCAATGCTTCTCTGCCCACTCAACAATATTGTCCCAATCATCCCCTGTGAATTCTTGACAGCACCAGTATTTCTCCACCTTTTTTTTGTGGACACACTTTCATGTCCTTTTTTTTTTTTTTTTTTGGATAAGTCACTTTCATCTCCTTTTTCAAGCTAACTAGCAGCTCTTTCTGCCTCATCTGCCTGTCAACCAGGTCATGCCAGTTCATGACTTCACATACATCTATTGGGAACCAATTCTAAGTGTTTTCAAACTGTATCAAAGTAACACTTATTCCTCTTAATTAAAATAAATGAAAAAATACATTGCAGTCTACTTGGTCCATATTGATTCAACAAGACAATTTCCAGAATTTCTCCATCCTAAAAAGCTTAATTTGTTTTCCACAATGCTATTCTCCTCAATTACAAGAACTTAAAAAATCAGAAAGCATAACATCCAATAACAAAATTCTGACTTTTTTGCATATTCAATCAATCTTTAAAACTTAAGCAAAACCCAGATGGAAAAACAAGTTTACTTATAAAATACACAACAAACCCATTTCACCACCATGTACTAAAAGCATCAAGAATGAAACAATTCAATTGCACAAAGCACATATCTATATTTAGAGGGACAGAGAGTGTGTGCCTGAGAAACAGACGATTGCTGCATGAGGTGGAGGAGATTGGAGGTGGACTGAACGGCCTGAGAGATCTGATCGGCTACCATGGCTTTGGCCGTACCTTCTCTGCTGCTCCCTCTGCTTGTTGAGCTTGCCATTATTGCTTGTTTACATTACAAAATTTTCTGCAATAGAGTTGTGCTTTATTTAGAAAAACTAGCCGCTTGTTTGAAGAGTGTTCATACCTCTTTTCCTTTTTTTTTTTTTGGTTTGGGCATTGAGGTGTTTGGGTGAAAAAATAGAAATCTAGAATTTATTTTTCACAACAAAGAAATAAATTTAGTAATTTTTTTTTTTTGCTTTCAATTAGTACAGTGCTAACTTCAAAGAATATCTTTATTAGTTATAATTTTATCACATGATTTTTTTTTCCTTCCAATGCTAAATATTTTACGAGAAAGATTAACGTTAATTGTTAAAGAAATAGATCATTAAGCAGAACCGAACCCTTGAACTCAACTCTTGAAACATGTGTTGATACATATACATACACACACACACACACACCAAATTCGATGTAGTAATCCTGGAAATGTTTCCATTGAATTCAAAAGCATGGAGATATTATCCACAATGTACGCCATAGATAAATGTAAATCACAATTCTACTAACAAATGTGCCGCCAAACAATTAGGAAAGAAATAAATGACAAAAACAGCAACAACAACAACAACAACGAAAATAATACTATTAAAAAGAAACAGGAATCTAATTCTGAGGCCCATGAACTCCAAAAAATATGATACATACCGACATTGATGATCGTACCTTAGCAAACCAAACATGAAGTATCTCAAAACATGGATGAATCAAATAGGGGAGAGAGAGAGAGAGAGAGAGAGAGAGTTATTTAACCTAATCGGCTTTGTCCGTGGCTGGAGAAAGAGACCGAGGAAAATCCAGCATAGGCTGTAGGAGAAAATTTTTTTTTTAACGAGAGAGAGAGAGAGAGGGTTTTTTAAAAGAGAAGGACAGTCGAAAATGTAATGTTATAATTATACTTAATAAATTAAATATTATTATTTATTATAAAAATCGATCTATTGAATTGTATATTCTTTAGACTTTTAATATACATGTCAAATTTTATATCAATCAGATATTATTTATTATATGATCTTTAAAGTTATATTTTATGCATCATTTTAAACTATAAAAACTTGTAATTTAAACAATTTATTGATGATATAATTATTCATTTCTAATTTTTTTAAAAATTTTGCAAGTACAAAGGATATAAGAAGAATATGTAATCTAACAATGAATTTGTCAAAATTCATATTTAATAAAAAAATATTGAATAAAATTGTAGTTTAAGGCTACAACTAATTTTGTAGCTGAACTTTGTTTTTCAAAAAATTTCTTGATTAATTATGTTGGTTCTTGATTGATTAAAGTTGGTTCTCCTAACCCTTTCCTAACTATAGTATTAAGGTTTCCTTTCTCTCCTGGGAAAAGACGATTGGTTCTCTTTGTTACCAATAAGTTTCTTACTAGTGGCTAACCTATCTATTGAATAAGTTTCAGCAATAAGACTATATGATTATGTTTTTTTATGGTTTATTTATATTAAACTTCTCGTTTTCTCTACTAAATTAACTCATTTGACACTAAAATTAAAAAACTTAGATTAGATAAGATACGTGGCGCAAAATAAAACTCTAATTGAAATCCAATTTTTATATTGAACTAACTCACTAGGAACAAAAATTTAAAATTTAGATTAAATGGGACACGTAGCTTAAAATTATACTCTAATTGAATTCTAATTTGAAATCTAAAGGCCTGTTTAGGATCCGCTTATTTTGCTGAAACTGAAATTTTTTTGCTGAAAGTACTGTAGATAAATGTAAAAGTTAGCTGAAATAGTACAATGAGACCCATGAATAATATCAAAAAGTGCAGTGGGGCCTATGAATAGTAACACAAATAAGCTAAATAGTAAAATAAACTGGCTTTTTAATTTAAAGTCAAATGCACCCTAATTAGATTTTCTCTCAGCTTTACTTATTAATATTTACTAGCATGTAAATCATGTAAACGCATGTATGCATTTAAAATTAAACACAATTTTTATTATAAAAATATATATAATTAGTCAACTTATTAAAAAAAAAAAAGAGTATGTAACATGTGCATATATATGGATACATTTAAAATTAAACACAATCTCTATTATAAAAATATAAATAATTAGTGAAATTATTTTTAAAATAATAAATGTAATTAGTCAATATATTAAAATTCTTACCCAAATTTAATTCTACTGTTGAGGTTCATTTTTTTTCACTCATGCCACGTGCCCCAATCCTATTTAATTACATTTAATTACTCACCAAAAAATACCAAAATATCACCCATAAATTATTTTGGGCCTCTATGAATATTTCTCATCTCATTGGCCCACAGATATTTCATATCTCATTATTTAAATTAATGTAACATGTGCATATATATGGATACATTTAAAATTAAACACAATCTCTATTATAAAAATATAAATAATTAGTGAAATTATTTTTAAAATAATAAATGTAATTAGTCAATATATTAAAATTCTTACCCAAATTTAATTCTACTGTTGAGGTTCATTTTTTTTCACTCATGCCACGTGCCCCAATCCTATTTAATTACATTTAATTACTCACCAAAAAATACCAAAATATCACCCATAAATTATTTTGGGCCTCTATGAATATTTCTCATCTCATTGGCCCACAGATATTTCATATCTCATTATTTAAATTAGGTCACAATATAAATTATCACAAAAACCCAAAAATTATATCTTATCCAATTTCATTATCATTATTTAACTAAGGTCCAAACCGGCCCTACAAGCCTAATGCACACATCTTATCCTTTTTAAAATCCAAGGCTACTTATGTTTGACAATATTTCAAAAGTCCAATTCTTATTAGCAATATCAAAAACTCAATTTACTTTGGCATTATTAAAAGCTCAAGCTAGCTACTTGACAATATTTAGTAAAAAACACAAGGTTATCAATACTTGGCAAAATACTATATCATAAGTATTTCACTTAAAGTTCAATGATGAACAATGCTTTAAGTTCTTAAACCTATTACTATAATATTGCAAGCCCATGGAATTTATCCTATAAGACCCATGGTAATTATTTATGTTACGTAACATTATTCATTTTTCCAAACCCATGGCAAACATATATCAAGCTCATGGAGAATTATGAATTTGTGTTACTAACATAAAAGCCCATGGAAAGTTATGATTATTTATCTTGGCATTTATTTATTGCATACCATATTATAAACCCATGGTAACTATTTATGTTACGTAACATTATTCATTTTTCTAAAACACATGGCAAACATATATCAAGCCTATGGAGAATTATGAATTTGTGTTACTAATATAAAATCTCATGGAAAGTTATGATTATTTATCTTAAACTCATGACATTTATCTTATAAACCCATGGAATTAATATAAAAAACCATGGTCATTATTTATCTTATATCACAACATTTATAATGTTTATTTCCAAAACTCATGGTAACTACTCACCTTACACGCCCATTATGATTATCTATAGAAAAACCTATGAGAATATCACATTATTCCATTATAGTGGTTGTTACCATATTTATTTAAAACCCATGGTAAATATTATTCACAAGAAACAGTGGAGGTCATTATTTAAAAGCCCCAAAGAAAATATCATTTACAAAATAATTTATGACAAAAATAATGAGAAAATATACAAATTGTTATTTAAAGCCCATGAAAATTAATACCCAAGACCAATCATAAATATTTATTAAAACTCATGAATACATTTCATTTTTACAAACAACTAAAGCCCATGTGGAATAAAAATCTATGGCAATATATAGTACTTTTGTCTATTTTGTATGGCTCATGGTGAGAAAGCAAAAGGAAAGACCTAAGTGGAGAGAACCACCAAGTCAAAGGTCCACCAAACTACTCAGCCCTCATGGCCAAGCCCAACATGAAGTCTCAGCCAAAACAGCCCATGTGTGCAAACTGACCCAACTGGAGAACTCCATTCAGTTTTGGCTTCCACTAGAGAGCAACTCAAGAAGCAACTAAACTCCCAAACCAAATTAGGAGCTGGCCACCTGTCCCATTAGCCTTTCTACCATTGCCATTTCTGATGTGAACAATACTCAGGGGTTGAGCTGACACCAAAAAGCTAAAGGGCAATAAATGTCATCCTTCCTCCCTAAGTTTCAGTTACCACTGGAGGAAGTCGAGACCAAATCATCCAAATTTTAGCAAACTAGCTTCTGAAGTATTAAAAATGTCTAAAAACTAATTCATGAACCAAGCCCATGAATTCCTATAGGTGAAATATAGAGAAATGTGGTTTGGAGGGCATAAAAAGATCTCTAGCGAAGCTCCCTGAAATAGGCCAAAAGCTTGACACCTAGCTTGGGGTGATATCTCCTACTCTTTGAAGCTCAAATCTTAGTTGCAGCAGCCAAATTCTAGCCCCATGTTTGTCTTGATCTTATTGGCTGAGATCAATCTCCAAATCTTAGCACTTAATGACATTACTGAAAGAAGATAAAATACCAAAAGCAAATCATACCATTTTGGCCAAATCCTAGGTTAAATGCTCTAAATTTTAGCTCTATTTGACATTACGCAAAGGAGAAACATTCAAAAAGGAGCTCACACTAATTTTGGCCAAATCTCATGATGGATATTTTGAAAATTCTCTTACTAATCATACCCAACGTTTTTGGCTTTTGCTAATTCTTCCCTAAGCTTCACTATTAAAGGAAAGCATCATCTACTCATCAAAGGGGGAAAATCCTCTAAAAGTCTCCATCAATCTTGCTATTTTCAACATTTAATTCAGAAATAAGTTCATTTTTAGTTCATAAATGCCCATACTCATCAACTCACAAATATTCTTTCCATTTTCTAACAAAAGCCAACACCATAAAGGTCTCATGATTAGCTACAATTAGTTTCTCACCACCATTGTCAAAAATAGCCAAGTTCTTTTACCATTTTATTCCCACATCATCATATATTTGCTCATCCACTTGTGTAAGAGTAGTTTCCATCACTTACCATACATCGTTCCACATATTCCATCATGGGCATAAGAACATTGGTTAAATATTTGTTGCATTAAGCTAGGGGTCTTTCTCTCCCTTCATTCCATCCTAATTTTTCCTTTTTTACTTGTAATTATAAAGCCTTTAATTCTTGTTGATTACTACTATAATGAAGGCTGTAAGGGCAGGTTTTGGCTCTTAAGCCCAAAAGATGAATGGGTTAAGGACCAAAGAGCCCCACACAATAAATTTGTAGAGAGTAGGCTTAAAAGCTAGGCTTCAATGGATCAAGCAACGTGCACAGTGGATTAATGATACTAAGAAAGCAAAGAAAGACAAGTTCTAAACAAGGAAAACCTTCCTCGGCGAAGTCCAAGGAGAATATTCTTGAATGTAGTTCTTTTAGACTTGGATACAATTTTAGTTCTTGTTGCTATAATGTATTGTCTATAGATTATTCTGATCCCCTCTCCCTAGAGCGTCTCTTACGTTATATAGCTCCCTTTAGATGATCTTAGCTTTCCATTTGTTGATCATCTAGGCCACTACTTGAGTGCTTGTCCCATCAGACACCTTTCTAAGCCCCTTATGAGTTGGGGCAGCCAATGCAGCACTGTTCAGGAGTCTTCTCCACATAAATGCAATCAGGAGATTTGGTGGAATGCATTAAATGTGGTGGTAGCCACCATCCATTCAGTCATGTCAAGACTAATCCCCTTCTCGAAACTTTTTTTCTACAGTATGACCTCCTCTGGTAACGTGCTATTGACGTGGCATTATTGTCTGAGTGTGTGACCTCCTTAACGCGATGGTGGTCTCCTCGGCCATGGGTATGACACGTGTTACAAATACCTTTTTAAATTCTTGTACCCCACAGTAGCCCCCGAAAACTTCAGGTTTTTTCTCTTATTCGAGGAGAAAAGCGAGGTTTTGACCTTGGATAATTAATTTCACATGCTTCTTTGACTTCCACATGTGAAAGTGTCACTTCGCGTATCTTGCAACCATTCTGGTGCTTTGGAGTCCGCAATGTCTCATTAAATGCTCTAGGTGGCGCTTTGTTCCCTACGTCTTATGGTGAGATGGAGATCCTATGGTTGGTGTTTCTCCTCAAATTTTGGGTGGGATAACTCCCACCCAATTCTGCCACCTATATAAGGCACTTAGGGGGTTCATTTTCTCCTACTTTACAAATCTTCGAACTCCCAAGACTTCCTAAACTCTCAAGATTTCAAAACTTCCTAAATCTTTAGACCTTCGAGAAGCCCCTGAAGTAACCCTTGTCCTTATTTTTGTAAGTTTTCACGTTCCTAGGCTCTTTTATTCTCGGCTAGTCTCCTCAGCCTTCTACTCTTTACTCCTTTTTAAAAAATATTTCCTTCACTTCCCTTTAGTTTGCTAAGATAGGTAGATTTGCTCATCTCGTAGATTCTCTCGCTGGTATGGAGGGATTTAAGGCTAGATACCACATTCCCGAAGGAGTTTCCTTGCAATATTGTGCTCCGAGTTAGTAGCTTACCCATAAATGGGAAGGGGAGGTCGTCATTCCCATGATTGCTTTCATAGAAAGGGGAATGAGGCTTCCCATAGGTAGAGTAACTGGGGACTATCTGATCACCCATAGGCTATACCCCCATTAATGCTCACCTAACCTATTTAGGGTCTTGGGTAGTGTGGACGCTTTCAACGGGCAAATTGGGCTAAACCTCACTTGGCACGACATCATTTGGATGTACAAGTGCCACCTACTTGCAGACTTAAGGTATTACCTTAAGTCTAGATCTTTTGTTATTAGGCTCGTTTTGTGCCTTTCAAAGTCCAACAAGGGCATGAAGGATGACTTTCTAATAGTCTCAAGTGAATGGCACGATGGTCTTTATTGCCCAGTCCAAGAGGGAGAGCTAGGTGGGGTACCCTAGGTTTAGGTCTTCACGACATCGTTTGCTGTTTTCTCCTTTCCTTTAGTATTCCATTTATTTCTGATGGATGGCTTCATTATTCTGACCGGGGTTTTGCTTCTCAGATATTTTTGCAAATAAAAGGCACGTAGCTCTTAACCTCAACCTCGTCAACGTCTCAGACCTTAACAAGGTGTTGAGATCCGAAGTGTTTATGAGCGAATATAGGCAATTGAGAGCTGTCCATCTCATCCTCAACTTCGAGCCCTTGTCGGACAAGTTTCAAGACGTGGGTCACGCGATAAGAGCAGGCGATCCTCAGCTAGCCTGGATAGACGTCTCAGTGCCTGATTTTTTAGCCCGAGAAGATATCGTGCTAGTTGAGCTACCCCTTCATCGTTCCCCTTGTGAGGTAGCGACTCCAAGAGAAGAGACAACCTTCTCGCGCCTGTCACTTGAGACTGAGATAGACCAATTTCAGCTAGAGGAAGACAATGAGGGACCGGGAGAGCCCTTGATCTAAGTCTTAAACTTAGGAGGTGAGCTTGACAGATTGTTCGTCATCCGTTCCCTTTGGCTTGTTGTTGCACGCGTGGATAACAGCTTGGAAGAGGAGGATGGGATGTCGTTAGATGATAAGAAGAAGGGCTTGCGTAAGCTCCTTAAGGCCAGGGGGCTGGGCCTAAGGACGCCTTGAGGTCTCAGCCTTCCCTTCCTCCTCCTTCAGTCAACCCGTTTGCTCTTGTGGGCCTGAAGAAGAGGAAGAAGGAGAAAGAGGTAGAAGAGGAGGGGGAGTTGGTCCCTCATAAGGAGGAAGCTCCTCTTAAGCATCAGAAGATAGCCAAGGGTAAAAGGACTGCTCGGGCGTCCTCTGTTGAAAGCAAGGAGGATTGGAGTGTGACCGAGGTGCTCTTCCAAAACCCATCGTGGGAGCCTCGGCTAGAGCTAGATGGGGCAACCATACTGCGGAGCTCTTCCATCAAGGAGTTCCAGAAAAGGCATGCCCACTACCTGGCTGAGGCCCTAGAGCAGCCCCTGCTGCTGCTTAAAGATATGGCTGCACTACAGACTATGAGGCAGTAGGATCTTTTTTTGTCCCTAAAGAGGGACTTGGCCTTGGCAAGTCTCTTGTCATGCCTTCCTGATTTCATGCTAAGTTACTTTTTCTTATTTGATAGCGTTTTTTTTTTTTTTTTTTTTTTTTTTTTTTTTTTTTTTTTTTTTTTTTTTTTTTTTTTTTTTTTTTTTAAGAGAGAGAGTTATTTAACCTAATCGGCTTTGTCCGTGGCTGGAGAAAGAGACCGAGGAAAATCCAGCATAGGCTGTAGGAGAAAATTTTATTTTTAACGAGAGAGAGAGAGAGAGAGGGTTTTTTTAAAGAGAAGGACAGTCGAAAATGTAATGTTATAATTATACTTAATAAATTAAATATTATTATTTATTATAAAAATCTATCTATTGGGTTGTATATCCTTTAAACTTTTAATATACATGTCAAATTTTATATCAACCAGTTATTATTTATTATATGATTTTTAAAGTTATATTTTATGTATCATTTTAAACTATAAAAACTTGTAATTTAAATAATTTATTGATGACATAATTATTCATTTTTAATTTTTTTAAAAATTTTGCAAGTATAGAGGATATAAAAAGAATATGTAATCTAACAATAAATTTATCAAAATTCACATCTAATAAAAAAATATTTAGTAAAATTGTAGTTTAAGGCTACAACTAATTTTGTAGCTGAACTTTGTTTTTCAAAAAATTTCTTGATTAATTATGTTGGTTCTTGATTGATTAAAGTTGGTTCTCCAAACCCTTTCCTAACTATAGTATTAAGGTTTCCTTTCTCTCCTGGGAAAAGACAATTGGTTCTCTTTGTTACCAATAAGTTTCTTACTAGTGGCTAACCTATCTATTGAATAAGTTTCAGCAATAAGACTATATGATTATGTTTTTTATAGTTTATTTATATTAAACTTCTCGTTTTCTCTACTAAATTAAATCATTTGACACTAAAATTAAAAAACTTAGATTAGATAGGATACGTGGCGCAAAATAAAACTCTAATTAAAATCCAATTTTTATATTGAACTAACTCACTAGGAACAAAATTTTAAAATTTAGATTAAATGGGACACGTAGCTTAAAATTATACTCTAATTGAATTCTAATTTGAAATCTAAAGGCCTGTTTAGGATCCGCTTATTTTGCTGAAACTGAAATTTTTTTGCTGAAAGTACTGTAGATAAATGTAAAAGTTAGCTGAAATAGTACAATGAGACCCATGAATAATATCAAAAAGTGCAGTGGGGCCTNAAAGAAAAAAGAAAAAAGAAAAAAGAAAAAAAAAAATAGAGACCAATAGGAAACATTGCTGTTGTCTGGCTAGGTCTTGTATTGAGTGGTGCCCACTGAACTGAACCGTTGAAATAGAATAATACTGGAAAGGTTGTAAAGCTTTATTGTTGCCATTGAATACTTTTTTTTACTACTCTTTTAATTTAATGGTTTGATGCATAGGCATTTGTTTCAAAACTGAGGGAAGGACGAAGGAATTTTTGCGACTTTGCAATGCAAGAAATATTATTTTTTTTTACATTGCCAATTGATTATTATTATTATAGAATACTAGTTTAAAATTTAATTTTTTTTAAAATCCAAAACGAAAAAGAAAAAGAAATTACTGCATCAAAAAATGATAATTATAAACAAATAAGAACGCCATATGTGGGGATCAAACCCATGACCATGCCACGTGGTTAAAAGCCACGCGCTTTACCATTGAGCAAAGACAGGTTTGTTATACTTTTGTGTTTAATATATATATATATACTTTTGTGTTCAAACTCATTCTCAAGATTGCTATCAAACACAAGAAAATTAAGTAGTCTTGAACAAAAAGAATTTCGTCATTTTCCAAAAACCAAAATGTTAATATCGAAACTGACAAACCTTATGGCCTGTTTGGATGGAGAGAGAGTGGAGGAAAAGTAGAGTAGTTTTGGATAAAAATAAGTTAATTTTGTGCTAAATCTACTTACTCCCGCTCCCTTCCCCCTCAATCCAAATGATCCATTAGTTGAAAACATTGTGTGACATTGCCCATCAAGTCGGTTGGTCAAAAGAGTCAAATTGATTGCTTCATTGAGCATGCCTAATATTCTCACCAAGACTTAAGATCTACACTTTTTACAAAAAGCATATACAACTTTAGACCATAACCCCACTTTTAAACGTGCATGGAATTATAATTGTTTTGTTTTACCAAATTCGTGTTTAATTTATTCATCATGCAGAATGATAACAAAAGTTCATCATCAATTTATATTTGTAGTTCAAAACTTTTTCCTTCACAATGTTCACATGAGTTGAACCCAAGAAACTTTCATATAAGGATAATTTTACCATTTTTTAAGGGCAATTCAAAATTGCTAAGAGCATCTCCAGCAGGCTCTGCAAATTTTTGTACTGTTTGGAGTAGGGGTGGCAAAATCTAACACGACCTGCGAACCCGCCATGACAAACCCATTATAAACAGGTCATGGGTTGAGGCTAAATAGGTTCGGGTCATATTCGAGTAGACATGGCTGACCCGTTTAATAAACGGGTCGTGTTCTTGTTAAACATGTGAACCCGTCTGACTTATTTGACTCGTTTAGATAATAAAGGTATTAAATTTTGTTATTATTGCTTAATTTTTTTGTTGTAATTATATGTTTATTATTATATTTATGGTTGTAATTGTATTTTAATTTTATATATGTAGAAATTAATAATAGATTATTTAGATCATGTATGACCTATTAATCAAACAGGTTATTAAACGGATTATTTGTATTAATTTTTACATGACTTATTAATTAAACATGTTAAACGTGTCGGGTTGGGTCAACCTGTTTAATAAACAGGTCGGGTTAGGGTTGAGGATTCTTGACACGTTTACTAAACAGGTCGGGTTCGGGTCAATGCATATAGCAGAGTACTTATGGCTCAACACGACACGAACCTGACCCGCGAACACGAATTGACACCCCTAGTTTGGAGAGTGAACAATTCATTTTACCTTTTGCCTACTTACTTTTTTAAATACACTTTCCAACAAACTCTCTATCATTTTCTCTATCCCATTTAAATATTATTTCCTCATTCTTTCTTTATTCTTTTTTTATCATCATTTATTCTTTCTATATTCATTCCTAACAATTATATTTTTCAATGAAAAGTGTTATATTCACAACATTTTTTGCAATACTTTCACAAGAATCACATCAAAATCTTATGTGGAAAGTTGTTACTAGTTTTAATTTGAATCCACCACTAAAATTATATTTTTACTCACAAATATTAGCTAATAACAATATGTTACTTAAAATTTATTGTGAAAATATTATGGCAGCATTTCTAAATTGTATTTTTCCTTTCTTTCTTTCTATCATCCATACATTTCTTTTTCTTTTCTCTTGTTTTTTCTCCACCACACATGTATACCCATTATCTCCATCCTCTCCTTTATTTTTCTCTACTTTCCACTCATTCTAGAACCTCCCTCTCTCTTTCTTTCTCCAGCTCTCTTTCTCTACTTTTTTTTTCTTTTTCTACTTGATGCCAAAACATTATCCAGCTCTCTGTGTGATAAGAAACGGAGAAAGAGCTAGAGAGAGAAAGACCAGATGGGTTAGATGGCTTCGCTCCACCGCGCCATCGCTCCACCCTCTGTGCCGCTGTGTTCCGCTCCGCCGCCGCCACTCGTCTTCCTCCCCAATGCAGCCCAAATGGTAGATGGCTCTGCTTCACCGTGCCTTCGCTTCGCTCTTTGTGCCATTGAGCCTTCTGCTCCACCACCGCCACTCGTCTTCCTCCCCAACGCAGCCCAAATGGTAGATGGCTTGTGTCTTTTTTTTTTTTTTTTT
>NW_027069524.1:1460705-1529773 GCF_002906115.3 Quercus suber | reverse complement strand
TCTCAACACTCAGTAACCAATATCGCTTCATAACCAGTTTGAAACCGACCCTCTCATGGTTTGGTAGAAACTCTCTTCACAGCATCATTGTAGTTTTGAGATCCAAACAAATTTTGTTTCTCCACCTAACAACCACCTTTGTCCATAAAGTTATTCATAACAAGGCCTGCATCAACCTTCCATGCTTCCGTGGATTTGGTTGGCCAGGAAATCCAAGTCTAGCAGAGACACCAGTTCCTAATCTTAGGTCTCCCGCAGTCTCTTTCCAATTGTTTGGCCTTCCAACAGAAGTAGTGGTTCAGAACAAACAGCAACTTGGCTGGTTTTTAGGACCAAAATCACAAGTTAGCTCCATCTTTCATTTTTCTGTGCCTTTCCAACAAGTAGCAGTAAGTGAAGATGGTAAAAAGTGTTGGGGTATCCTACAAATTGTTTTCCATCCAACACTTGAAACGACCTCCGGGACACCAGTTCATCAGAGTTCAGCCTTTGGGGCTGGTAAATGGTTACCAAAGCCATATTCCATGTTCCCATCGGCGTGGGATCCAGAGGTCATCATTGCTGGTACCTCAAAACACACTTTTTGGAATTAATCCAACTTAAATTCAACTTGAAGTATTTCAGAATGAACTTTTCTAATATTACTTCAACTTAACGTCTGTCAGTTGGTCCCATTACGCACGCACATTCAATGACCTACTGTCAGAACCCATGCAAACATACAGCCATCCCATTTTCAAAGGTGTATCTCCTAGAAACACCTACACCAGAGGGTCCTCGACATATAGGATCAGAACCATGGTGGCGTATGTTTCACCCATTCGCTTTGCTTCATCCCCGTCTTTTTCACCACCAACCGTCATCCCCAGAATCCATAAGCTTCTGAGATTACCTCAACCTGGGTAAAACGATGACACAAGCGCACTCAACCACTTTCCCACATGGCCTCGTCGTAATCCGAAGTATACTCTTCTGATATAACTTCACCAGCGGCTCTTAAAAGCACGAGGCTACCCCTATGACTCTGTATGCTATGCCCAGCCACCATCCTCACGTCTTCCCCATCTTCTACACCATGTGATCGCCGCCAACAATCCAAAAACACTCTTCTGAAGTTACTTCAACTTAACCTTTGCTGAGAAAGATCGGTCATGTAAGTACATTCAAAAACTTGCAAACCTCTTTTTAGCCTCATTAAAACCTTTCATATGGGTGGGTCTACTCCTCTAAAATTATCTCATCCTGCTAAAAGCTCCGCCACCTTCAATTACTTCATTTGAAGAGCCAAGAGTAAAAGTCTGTTTTTGAAACTCATTCTCACACCACACTTTGAAATTGTGTGTGTGAACGAGTCTCGAGGGGGCATTTGTAGAGAAGGAAAATTACCGACCTATCACAAGCTGACACGTTACACTACTAAGTCCACAAAATGCAGCCAATTACAAAGCGCCACATACTGCAGCTAGGTTTTACTATTACTATTCAGAAACCAACAGAAATTTGCCAAGTGTCATGCAAGAACCAATCATGCATCAGCTCGTGCAAGCGATAACATAAGCAGCCTCGCACGTGTAAGCAATGACCTAAGCAACCTCGCACGTGTAGGCAATGACACAATCAGTCCAGCATGTGCAAGCGATGACATAAACGGACCAATCAAGCTCTGCCACGTGTCGCTTACCTACCCCAAAACTCTTATAAATAGACATTTGGAGGACACCAAAACCATTTGAAGCACTCAGAAGTCCAGAAGCTCTGCCGGAACCAAGCTCTAAAGCCTCCAAGAACTTCAAGAACTTCAACTTCGAATACGAAAAACATTCGAAGGAAAATCATCCAAATCATCCGCCTAGATCCAAAAGTTTGCGAGAATCAAGCCTAAAGTGTTCGAAAACATCAACAAATCACAAATCAGTGAAACTTTACGGATTCAAGCCTCTAAAGCCCCGAAGAACTTCCACCACAAATCCAAGAACACGAGGAACACACGAAGAACATGAAGAACGTGAAGAGCAAAGGATTTCTAACAAGCTCATAGCCAGAGATTCATTGTAATTCTGTTTTAGCAATCTTCGATCCATCCCTCAACTAAATTGAAGGATACTTTGTGTTTAAGTCAAAATCACATTACCACAAATTCAATTAACAAGTCTTGCAAGGAGATCGAATCAGAGGATAACTCTTTTGTAATCACAGAGAATTATACCACAATCATCAATACAAATTCGCATTTGTACAACTATTTTACTTGTTTGATTTATTTCAAACTAGAAATTTAGTCATCTACAGTCCTTCTTATTCAAAGCATCACAAACATGAGCAAAAAGACACTTCAAATTATCCATGATAACAGGGGTCAAAGATTAGCTCTTAGATCAAAAGATCTAAAAAAAGAGAGCTACCCGCTCTGATACCACTTGATAGAAATTTAGACCCCTTAAACCAACCAGATTAACCTAATTAATTAGCCAAGTGATTAGCTTAGACAATTTATGTAATTCTAGGTTATCACAAACATACAATCATATCAAGAATATAAAGCAGCGGAATAATAAATAACTCAATAATATGATCACCTAGGAAACCACACGGTAAAAACCTAGGGAAGATTTGACCTAGTTATCCTTAAGGTAAACCTGAATCCACTATGCGAAAGAATTGAAGTTCATACAAAAGGACTTACAAGCTTCCCGCTTGACTTCCTAATGCTACCTACCAGTAGAACTTACTGACACGACCAAGTGCAAACTCCAAATCCACAGACTCCTTCTTTCTTGGATTCTCCGCAAGATACAAGCACCCACGCTTGTTATTCTTTAAGCTCCAATGGCAGCAATTGAGTTGATCATCAAGATGTTGATGTAATCTCTACCTTGAAAACTCTAAGTTTATGTGAAGGAAAACTGCTCAAAGATCTCACAAGAGATTCACACAAACCGCAAATATGAGCAACAAAGACTTAGAGAGGTTTGGGTACAAAACCCTAGATACAAAAGAGGCACACTCTTCTCTCTCTCTCTCAAAGCTCTCAAAAACGTGGTTTAGGGTTTCCTTTATATAGTGGGAGAATTAGATCTAAAACCCTAATCCTTAATGGGCTTGGGTTGAATTGGAAATTCTGCAGAAAAAACATTATACCTGAGATTCGATCGATCGAGTCTAATTTTTGATTGATCGAGCTAGGCCGAAAGTCACTAATACTTCTACAGCCACTTGATTCCAACTTTACATAAAATGCCCACACTTTGAGCAAGTCTAAACAAGAATAACAACATGTTTTGATCATGGTTTGCCAACAATACACATTAGAGTTCTAAATACATAAAATCCTAAGTCTTTAGAACCTAACATGTCTATTGAGCATAGAGTAAAGAGAGAACGAGAGCTTGTGCTCATTTGTCAGCTATTTCAATAGAGAAGCCTTATTAGGAGATGAGATGGACAACAAGATCCTTTTGGCAGCTTTCTACAATGGAGTTAATTCGGAATTATTCATTCATAAGCTATATGATCGGGAGCCACAGACGACGGCTGAGTTAATACATTCAGTCTAAAGCTTCATGAATGCAGAGGACACTATTATTGCCAAGAAGAAAAAGAAAGCTGAACAACTAGAGAACAATTATGTGCACCACCCAGAGCAATGTCCTCATCCAAAGAAAGCCAAAGTGGGGGAGAAAAGAGACCGGGACAACAAGAATGCAGGGTTGTCCTCAAGACGATATTCCAACTACACTCCTCTGAACACTTCGCTTGATCAGGTGTTGATGCAGATAAAAGATGATCCATCCTTGAAGTGGCCAGAAAGAATGAAGGGAGATCCAAGCAAGAGGAATAAAAGCAAGTATTGTCGCTTTTATCGTGACCATAGACATGATACAAACGAGTGTTATGACTAGAAGCAACAAATTGAAGTTCTCATCAAACAAGGAAAATTGAAAATTTTCCTTGGACATGATCATAAGGATGAGAGACAACCAATGAAGGGAAAAGTGGAGGAATTAGTACGTCCAGCTTTTGGAGAAATAAGATTATTATAGGAAACATGTCAACAGGAAGCTCATTTAAAGCTAAGAAGACCTACCTACGGGTAGTCTAGAATGTTCAACTATCTGGATGACCACCAAGGATGATCAGAGAAGACGAGCCAACCATTGTTTTCATCAACAAAGATGCTAGACGATTGCACCATCCTCATAAGGATGCGATCGTCATCACTTTGGCGATTGCAAATTATAAAACTAGAAGGGTGTTAATAAACAATGGGAGCTCAACAGACATTCTTTATTATCCAGCCTTTTAACAAATGAAGATTAACAAGGAGCTACTTCGTCCAGTGAATGTACCATTGATCGGGTTTGGAGGAATGAAGGTTTTACCAGTAGGTACGATCTCCCTACTAGTTGTAGTTGTCTCTTATCCACGACAAATCAATAAGGAAGTAAATTTTTTTATTGTGGATTGTTCATCTTCATATAATGCCATCATTGGACAACCAACTCTNTTGATATAAGTTCTCACATATATGATACACTTGTGGATGAGACTAAAACCACCTCAAGGGCCAAACTGATCTTCCCCAATCTTCTTATGAGGATTTTCAGAGCAAAGGGTGTTGCAATCCCTCAGGAAATTAGTCCCTTGCCTCCTCTATCTGCCATAAACAAATTTACTCTCACAAGGATACAAAGTCGTCTTCCAGGTGAAGAAGAGGAGGATGTTCAAGAAGAAGGGGATCCAATGGAGACTGAAGCAGAAGCTGCAGAACAATCAGTCACACCCAGGAGCAGAAGAAAGAGGAGTAGAGCCTCAACTTTATCAGCTATGCCTCCTGATGTATTTCAAATCATCCTGGAGAGACTTGATACACTTAGAGAGGTTCAAAATCAGCATACTGAAAGGATGACAGCAATGCAGGATAAGCTTGATGTACTTTTCGAAAAATTTGACAGCATCCACACCAACTAGGAGCAGTGACCCTTTGGCCATTCCGGTCAAAAAGGGAGAGAATTTTGGGCTACTACTTGAGGGGGAGTGATTTTTTTTTTTAAGGGGAGCTTTATTATCATATCTTGTTATGTTTTTAGCTTTGTTACTGTGTTTTGTGTTTTGGATAACTACTGTTTTTATAGGTTTGATACACTTTGGTTTTAGTTTTTGTTTGGTAAAAACTCATAACTCTTGGATAGTTTGAATCTTTGGTGGAAGTTTTCTTCAATATATAATATGATGTTTATTCAGCTTTTACTTTTTGAGTTTTTGTGTTTTGTACCCATGTTGCTTTTGTAAGCTTTTAGGGTTTGTTTATGCACACTTGTAGGCCTTTGTGGTTTGTACCTTGCTTTATGCAACCTATGTGCTTTGCTAAATCAGTACTTCTAACTTAATGTTATGCACTTCTTTTTAAGTACTGTCACTCTTGTGCCCGTGTAGGATTTTTTCTAGATGCACATACTTCATGTACTGTGCATTGGTTGAGTATTGGTCATTCAAGTGATTTGCCTTATGTTTGTCAACTTGAATGTCTGGATGTTCATTCCAAGTATGAATGAACATTGTGATCACTTGTATGTAGTGATTTCTTGTTTTGGTCTTGCCATGGCCTATTGCTTTATTCCATTGTGCTTGATCGCATTGTGCTTGCTCCATATATATTACAAGTTTTCTATATACAATGAACTTATTGTATTGTTGTGTTTCAGGAGTTCTTGTTCTTATGGTTCAAAAACTTCACAGATTCTAGAGTTAGGTGTGAGTGAGTTTTCCAACCGTTCCCAACTCATGCGTTAAGTCTAGAATTTGTTTTAGGGTTTTGTCACAGAATAGCCAAAGGGGGAGATTGTAAGGTTGAAATTTATCAACCATCTTGTTGGCTTTATTCCGTGCCAATTTGCTTGTAATTTAGCACTTAGTAACCCTATATTTAGGTGGGATTCATGTAAAGGTAGTGTGTGAAGAGAGTGTGAAGAAAAGCTCAAGTTTGTGCAAAGAAGCAGAGTTTCGTAGCTAGGACTCGCGGCTGACTCGCGACTGGCAAGCCACCAACTACAGGCACGTGAGAAGCACATAGGGGAGCTGAAGGATCGCGCCAGCTGTCGCACTACAGGACAAAAGTCTCAGGCTGGCCAAGCTATTACCTTGCAACTTGAACTCACGACTTAGACAAGCCGCGAGGTCAAGCTGCCAAGTTACCCTATTTGGCAAAAACTGACTCTTCGTATTCCAAACACACACCACTATATATAGACCCTTATACCCACGAAATCAAAAGAGCTTTTTGAGAGAATTTTTGTGAGAGAAACCCTAGAGAAAACCAAGATTGCCTCATCCCCAATCTTCACTAAGAGACTCTACAAATTCCTCTACTCTCTTCCTTTCCATTGATACATCCTTGAGAGGTTCTTAACCAAATCCTTATCTCACCACACCCACCTCTGTGAGAAGGTACATTTGGTGCTAAGGGAAACAGTTTGGAAGGGACTAATGACTATTGGTTAATGCTATGGTGTATAGCGGAATCCGGTAAGCCAAAGAAGAAATAGGTTCGGCGCAACCTCATTGGAGCAAGAAGCTTGGAGGGCTTAGGTACACTGGGTAGATTAGGCTTGCAGGGTCTTCTGCTGTTTATGTATCTCAACTACATTCTTTAGTAGATTATTTACCGCTTGGAGGGTGGCGGAGAGGTTTTACGCCGAGGGCTTCGGTTTCCTCTTCGATAACACATCGTGTGTTGTCCTTGTGTTTACATCTCTCTTCCTTTATCTTTGCCTTTTATTTTCTATTGTGGATGTGATTATAATTGGCTTAGACTGTTTATCAATTCCGTGTTTGGCTTATATTCATGTTCCGCACATTAATTGTTTGATAATAAGCTTGAATTAATTTTTTGTAATTGGAGGTCTAAAAGTTCAAAGGTGTTTTACACACATTTTGAACTTTCAGATACATTTGGTTACTCAATTTGTTCAATCATTTGAATCACTCTCATTAAAAAGTTTGTCAAAATAACTTCTTAATCTCTCTTTAATTTGCTGTTCATTTTTTTAACACTTTTTAATCTTCATCTTTAATACTTTGGACAACATTCAAGCCTAATGTTTTCATTTCTCTTGTCTTAGCAAGTTTATAAATCCTAGTTATTCTCCTTTACCCCCAACTTGCTACATAAGTTATCACAAGCTTTACATTGGATGTGTTAGAAATCCTGTCCCTCTCTCTCTTGTGTGTGTATTGCTTAATGCTCTCTATTTTACCACTGACGTCTCCTTAGTTAACCACCCACATCTTTTAAATTCTCCGAATAGTCTTTAGCATGATCATGACATATAACACTTAGAAAAAAAAAAAAAAAAAAAAAAACCCTACTGTCATTAACATAACAGAGAATAATAGGATGAGTTCATAACAACCATGAGTTTGATTAACTAGTATCAAACTGCATTTTTTGTTTTTTGTTTTTTGTTTTTTTTGTTTAACATAAACTACATTGGTTAAGGTAATATTTTTCTTTAAAAAAAAAAAACCTTTAGACACCTTGCTGACTCTCTCTCTCTCTCACAAAAAAAAAAAAAAAAAAGAAAAAAGAAAAGAAAAAGAAAACACACACACATGTATATATCTAAGTCAGGTTCAAGGTCAACCTATTATAACTTTTGCTATAAGAATTAAAATAATAATAATAATATTTGCTATTATATGCACCGTCCAACTAACATGAAATATGATGTGCATAATAAGTGTGGAGGACATATAATCTAGCAATAGGTTTGACAAAATATTGAATCAATAAGGTAATTATGTGGTGTAACATTAACAAAAAAGTTATACCATGTGTCATTTAAACATAACATTATATATGCATGTGCGTGAGCGTGTGTGTGTATAACGATTAAAAAACAAAAAGATCATTGGAGCAAAATAAGAACCAAGTACACAAGAGGTACACCTCTCAAGAAGTCACAAACGGAAATTTGAATGAGCAATAAAAACTAAGAAAGAGACAGTTGATACTGCCTGAATCACTCAAACGGTCATACTATACTTTTAAGAGGCAGGTAATTTATGCATCCTATTAAATAAAATATTGCTTAGTAATGAAAATTTTATGTAGATTTAATTAAGATGTCTACAAGATAAATATATACATATTGACAACAAAATTGCAATTTAAACCTTAGTAATTTTTTTAAACCAACAGTCCAACAGGATCAACCTTAGTCATTTGGACACACACAAACTTCAACTTCACAAATGACAAAGGGTCAAACAGGATACAAATCATCAAAGAAACCCACGTTGGAGGTTGGGGAGAGGGGAGTTGTTCTTTACAATTAAGCAAAATCAAAACAAAGTGATTGGAAAATAAGTTACTCTGTGCTGTAAAATGTACCTGTGTATGTGCCTATACACATCAAATCAGAACCAAAAATGTTTCAATTATTGCATTTTGTAGATTTCTAATTATACTCAAAATTAGTACCTAGGTATGTGCCTATACTCAGTGCCAATTTCAAGTGCTCTACCTAGTGAATACCAACTTGCCTCCTTAGTTGGTTCCTCACCTCTCTTAATATCCTGCAAAAAGTATTTTGACTGTCAAACTTCCTGTCAAGATGGTCAGACTAACTAAAATAATAAGCAAGAGGTAGGAAAATAAATAATAGGAGAGAAAGCGAAGCAAAGGATATGGCCACTAAAAACACAAGCATTGGTGACAAGATTATGGCCACTATTATAAGCCCAGCCTGCTTCACCAAACCCATGCAACGGCTTGTGTCCCACTATACTTCAGAATGCTTTGAAGGCTACTAAAGGTCTGCGATGTGCTGTCCAGACTAGAGGGATCTAGGATTTTCTCAATAAGGTGATCATCAACTCCTATATTTATTATTTGATAAAACAATATCAATAGAACATATAAATTATAATCCTTCTCTAAAAGCTGATTATTTTATTTAAAGGTGAGATAAAAACCGACTTCAACAAATACTAATTAAATTAATTAATTCATTTTAAATAAGCCACTTTTTATGTCACTTTCACAGTTTCACCTTTAAACAAAGGGTCATTAAGACAACAAATTAATAAACATATAGGTGCTTAACTAAAACAGTCCAATTAATTAATGTACTTGGACCAAGGTTATAAGTGTGTTGGTAGACCACTTGAAGAGATGTAGGTGTTTTCTTTATGAATTATGAATTATGAGCAACTGCATGATATTTAAAAACCATGATTAGAGGACATAACCGGACCCTTCAGAACATTTTTACAATGGTCACATCCGCTTTGTAGGACCTACTAATTACACCACCATAGTATATAGCCTTAGGACACACCATGAACTGTCTGTCTCAAACCCACTAATTAAGAATACATGTTCTTTTCTTCTAACCGTTTCCTCAAAAAAAAAAAAAAAAAACCGTTTCCTCAAAAAAAGAAAAAAAAAAAATATATATAATATATATATACGCGCGCGTTTGTGTTATACATATTTCTCAATGGCTTAATGAGGACAAAAGCGCTTTATTGGTTCTAGCACCTCTTGTAGTGTGTGGACACCAAGTTTTTTGAAATGGACCCCACTCATATTTACGAAAGGAACAAATAAACAGAAAAATGTCATACTAAAATTTTTGGAAATAAATATCAACTATAATCCTATATTTATTTTTATAATTATTTTATGTGACATATTATAACTATTTATCTATTACTTTTACACTAATCTTTTACTTTTTATTTTTATTTTTTTGTCACCACTCATAATCAATCACATGAAATTGTTGTGAAAATAAGTGTAACATTCGTCGTTATCTTAAAAATTCTTGGAAAATTTCACTATTAGTTTTGCCCAATGGCCATTTGTTTAATTGTTTCTAAACCTACCCGTAATTATTTTGCTCGAGTAGGTTTCTCCAACTTGAGCTACTATTGTAAAGTTTCATTTCTTAATTATAATAGAGCAAGTTGGCAAAATTTTCTGCTACAATTAAATAACTTAGATTCTTGAAAAAAAAAAAAAAAACAAAAACAAAAAAGGGACTGCAGAATATTCACTATTTGGCTTTTAAAATACTTTGACAATTTATTTTTTGACTCGTATTATTATAATGATTAATTTCGCTAAGAATCAACTGCTTTCCAATTCTTTACAGTAAACACAGGAATCGTTTATGTAGTTGCAGCAGATAGAACTTATTTTATGTTAAGAACAGGAGGCGAAGATATCCATAAAGGGTTTGTTTTATATATACTTCACAGTATAGCACGCGTCGTTCAACCAATTCTTTATTTGAAAAATACCAGTTGGCAAGATGCTTTGTCTTTAACATTCCCCAATAATTAATCTACTCTAATTTCTAATATGGATATAGAAAAATATCAACAAAAGGGCCAAGCAATTTGTCTTGTGCTTAGATGTATTACGAGGATAACAACTAATAATATATCAATCACCCACTTGATGTAAGCAAAAATAAAATATAAAAATATATCAACCATAGAGTAGCATTTGTCAATGCTCCAAACTAATGAAATTTTTGCAGACTTGTAACCCAATTGACACCTATCATGTTCACAATTCTCATGACACATGCTTATATATTGCATAAGAACTTGGTTTTAAATTTATAAACTTGCAAATTGATTTTGAAATTGTGATTTGTTGGCTAACAATAAATGGGACTATGGCTCCAGCTTTGGCTCTCTTAATTTATGATTACATGGCTCTCCTGAGCAGAACATAGACCGTCCTACCACATCACGTATTCCGTGAAACAAATAATGTTGCAAATGGTTTGGCCAAGAGATGAGCTAAGTAAATAAGTAGTATTGTTGAATATGAACAATGTCCAACTTTTGTAACTAATCCTTATACATGCATGTGATCTTTTGGAAATAGGCACTCCTAGAGAGTGCTCTTTAACATCTTTGAAAACTTTACATTCTCAAAGCAATGGAATTTTGGCTGTCTAATAAAATCAATTTTGTTTTTCCATCAATTTAAGGATTAAACCATTGAGGCCAAGGCACTACAAAAAAAATGCCTATTAGCGACCAAGAATTTTAGACGGACCCAAAAAGCCCTCTCAAAAAATCTTATTTGCAACGGCAAAATAAAGCCCTCGCAAATACTTGATAAAATGTGAAATATTTGTGACCAACAAGAAAAGCTGTCGCAATTATGTGTTATAGCCGTCACAAATACAAATATTTTGGAGGGAAATATTTCCCTCCATATTATTTGCAAGGGATAATTAAAATCTCTGCAAAAAGTGTATTATTTGTGACGGTTAAAAAAAGCCGTCACTAATACTAAATTATTTGCGAGAGTTAAGATCGACCTTCACAAATAATCATTAAAATGTCAAATTTTTTGGAGGGAAATATTCCCACCAAATTATTTCCGAGGGACAATAAAAATCCCTTGCAAAAAGTTTATTTTTTGTGTGGGTTAAAAATATGCCTTTACTAACACTAAATTATTTGCGAGGGTCACGATTGACCTTCACAAAAAATCATTAAAATATTAAATTTTTTTTGGAGATAAAAGTTTTTCTAAAATTCAAAGAAAAATAAAAAGAAATGTATAAACATATAGCACTTTGTATTCTTTAGATGAACCTTTTGTTTACTGTCTAAAAAAAAAGTCTTTTATATACATCCCATATAAGAAATGTCTATCCTTATTTTCTAAACAACTGTACTCATAAAAAAATGATAACACTTTCAACTTCAAAATGGTAGCCTAAAATTCAAGAATTTTAGCCTTTTGTACTCTCTCTCTCTCTCTCTCTCTCTCTCTCTCTCTCTCTCTCTCTCTCTCAAAAGTGAATAAAAATTTCTTCTCATTAAAATAATGCATAAAAGATGAGTTTATAGATCAAATGGTAAATTACATCCGATTGGCATGAAAAATGGCATGCATGTTAAGACCATATAGAACGTGTAATCCAACGGTTGATTTTCAAAATATAAATTCAATAATAAGTTATTGGATGACGTAATATTTTTAGAGTTACATCACGTGTAACTTGAACACAACTCTATATTTCTTAATTCGATGTGAATTTTGACATATCTATCGTTAGATTACATTATCTTCATATATTTTTCATGCTTATAAAATTTTAAGGTGATGAAATATTAATTGTCATGTCATCAATCAATTGTTTAAATTCAAGTTTTTGTAGTTTAAAATAATGCAAAAAAGATGAGTTTATAAATCAAAGGTAAATTACGTCCGATTGGCATGAAAATTGGCATGCATGTTAAAACCATATAGAACATGTAATCCAACGGTTGAATTTTCAAAATATGAATTCAATAATAAGTTATTGGATGGTGTAACGTTTTTAGAGTTACGTCAGGTGTAACTGGAACTTAACCCTATATTTCTTAATTCAATGTGAATTTTGATAAATCTACCATTAGATTACATTATCTTCATATATTTTTCATGCTTACAAAATTTCAAGGTGGTCAAAGATTAATAGGCATGTCATCAATCAATTGTCTAAATTCAAGTTTTTATAGTTTAAAATAACGCATAAAAGATGAGTTTAAAGATTTAATGGTAAATTACATCCGATTGGCATGAAAATTGGCATGCATGTTAAGAACATATAGAACATGTAATCAAATGATTGGATTTGCAAAATATGAATTCAATAATAAGTTATTGGGTAGTATAACATTTTTTAGAGTTATATTAGGTGTAACTTGAACCCAACCATATTTCTTAATTCGATGTGAATTCTGACAAATCTACCGTTAGATTACATTATTTTCATACATTTTTCATGGTTACAAAATTTCAAGGTGATCAAAGATTAATAGGCATGTCATCAATCAATTGTCTAAATTCAAGTTTTTATAGTTTAGAATAATACATAAAAGATGAGTTTATAGAATAAATAATAAATTATATTCGATTGGCATGAAAATTGGCATGCATGTTAAGACCATATAGAACATATAATCCAACGGTTGGATTTTCAAAATATGAATTCAATAATAAGTTATTGGGTGGTATAACATTTTTTTGAGTTACATCAAGTGTAACTTGAGCCCAACCCTATATTTCTTAATTCGATGTGAATTTTGACAAATTTACCGTTAGATTACATTATCTTCATATATTTTTCATGCTTACAAAATTTTAAGGTGATCAAAGATTAATAGGAATGTCATCAATCAATTGTCTAGATTCGAGTTTAATAGTTTAAAATAATGCATAAAAGATGAGTTTATAGATCAAATGGTAAATTATATCTGATTGACATGAAAATTGGCATGCATTTTAAGACATATAGAACATGTAATCCAACGGTTGGATTTTCAAAATATGAATTAAATAATAAGTTATTTGGTGGTGTAACAGTTTTTAGAGTTACATCAGGTGTAACTTTAGACCAACTCTATATTTCTTAATTCGATGTGAATTTTGACAAATCTACCGTTAGATTACATTACCTTTATATATTTTCCATGCTTACAAAATTTCAAGGTTATTAAAGATTAATAGTCATGTCATCAATCAATTGTTTAAATTCAAGTTTTTGTAGTTTAAAATAATGCATAAAATATGAGTTTATAGATCAAATGATAAATTACATCCGATTGACATGTATGTTAAAACCATATGGAACATGTAATCCAACAGCTAGATTTTCAAAATATGAATTAAATAATAAGTTATTGGGTGGTGTAACCTTTTTTGAGTTGCATCAGGTGTAACTTGAACCCAACCCTATATTTTTTAATTTGATGTGAATTTTGACAAATCTACCGTTAGATTACATTATTTCATATATTTTTCATGCCCCCGAACCTAATAAATGATTGAAATAGCCCCCAAAACATCAAAAATGACCCAAGCACCCCCTAAGATAGTGAAAATGACTGAAGTACCCCTTGTGCCTAAAACTAGCCAAAATACCCTCAATTACTTGAATAAGACCAAAATACCCCTATAAGTCTAATAAATGACCAAAATGCCCCCAGAAAGACAAAAAATGTCCAAAACACACCTGACACCCAAAAAGACTGATACACCCCCGAAACATAAAAATGACCGAAAGACCTCCTAAAAGCTAGAAAATGACAAAGTACCCCCATGCCTGAAAAAGGTGGAAAACCCCTGATTGCTTGAATAATACCTAAATAGCCCTATAAATCGAAAAAAAACCACAATGCCCTCGTAACCACTAAAAATGTCCAACATACACCCCGAAAAAAAGATAATCACCCGGAAAAAAGGCTAAATGACCGAAAAGAAAAAAATGAAATTTTTTTTTTTTTTTTTTTTTTCTAAGTGTTATATGTCATGATCATGCTAAAGACTATTCGGAGAATTTAAAAGATGTGGGTGGTTAACTAAGGAGACGTCAGTGGTAAAATAGAGAGCATTAAGCAATACACACACAAGAGAGAGAGGGACAGGATTTCTAACACATCCAATGTAAAGCTTGTGATAACTTATGTAGCAAGTTGGGGGTAAAGGAGAATAACTAGGATTTATAAACTTGCTAAGACAAGAGAAATGAAAACATTAGGCTTGAATGTTGTCCAAAGTATTAAAGATGAAGATTAAAAAGTGTTAAAAAAATGAACAGCAAATTAAAGAGAGATTAAGAAGTTATTTTGACAAACTTTTTAATGAGAGTGATTCAAATGATTGAACAAATTGAGTAACCAAATGTATCTGAAAGTTCAAAATGTGTGTAAAACACCTTTGAACTTTTAGACCTCCAATTACAAAAAATTAATTCAAGCTTATTATCAAACAATTAATGTGCGGAACATGAATATAAGCCAAACACGGAATTGATAAACAGTCTAAGCCAATTATAATCACATCCACAATAGAAAATAAAAGGCAAAGATAAAGGAAGAGAGATGTAAACACAAGGACAACACACGATGTGTTATCGAAGAGGAAACCGAAGCCCTCGGCGTAAAACCTCTCCGCCACCCTCCAAGCGGTAAATAATCTACTAAAGAATGTAGTTGAGATACATAAACAGCAGAAGACCCTGCAAGCCTAATCTACCCAGTGTACCTAAGCCCTCCAAGCTTCTTGCTCCAATGAGGTTGCGCCGAACCTATTTCTTCTTTGGCTTACCGGATTCCGCTATACACCATAGCATTAACCAATAGTCATTAGTCCCTTCCAAACTGTTTCCCTTAGCACCAAATGTACCTTCTCACAGAGGTGGGTGTGGTGAGATAAGGATTTGGTTAAGAACCTCTCAAGGATGTATCAATGGAAAGGAAGAGAGTAGAGGAATTTGTAGAGTCTCTTAGTGAAGATTGGGGATGAGGCAATCTTGGTTTTCTCTAGGGTTTCTCTCACAAAAATTCTCTCAAAAAGCTCTTTTGATTTCGTGGGTATAAGGGTCTATATATAGTGGTGTGTGTTTGGAATACGAAGAGTCAGTTTTTGCCAAATAGGGTAACTTGGCAGCTTGACCTCGCGGCTTGTCTAAGTCGTGAGTTCAAGTTGCAAGGTAATAGCTTGGCCAGCCTGAGACTTTTGTCCTGTAGTGCGACAGCTGGCGCGATCCTTCAGCTCCCCTATGTGCTTCTCACGTGCCTGTAGTTGGTGGCTTGCCAGTCGCGAGTCAGCCGCGAGTCCTAGCTACGAAACTCTGCTTCTTTGCACAAACTTGAGCTTTTCTTCACACTCTCTTCACACACTACCTTTACATGAATCCCACCTAAATATAGGGTTACTAAGTGCTAAATTACAAGCAAATTGGCACGGAATAAAGCCAACAAGATGGTTGATAAATTTCAACCTTACAATCTCCCCCTTTGGCTATTCTGTGACAAAACCCTAAAACAAATTCTAGACTTAACGCATGAGTTGGGAACGGTTGGAAAACTCACTCACACCTAACTCTAGAATCTGTGAAGTTTTTGAACCATAAGAACAAGAACTCCTGAAACACAACAATACAATAAGTTCATTGTATATAGAAAACTTGTAATATATATGGAGCAAGCACAATGCGATCAAGCACAATGGAATAAAGCAATAGGCCATGGCAAGACCAAAACAAGAAATCACTACATACAAGTGATCACAATGTTCATTCATACTTGGAATGAACATCCAGACATTCAAGTTGACAAACATAAGGCAAATCACTTGAATGACCAATACTCAACCAATGCACAGTACATGAAGTATGTGCATCTAGAAAAAATCCTACACGGGCACAAGAGTGACAGTACTTAAAAAGAAGTGCATAACATTAAGTTAGAAGTACTGATTTAGCAAAGCACATAGGTTGCATAAAGCAAGGTACAAACCACAAAGGCCTACAAGTGTGCATAAACAAACCCTAAAAGCTTACAAAAGCAACATGGGTACAAAACACAAAAACTCAAAAAGTAAAAGCTGAATAAACATCATATTATATATTGAAGAAAACTTCCACCAAAGATTCAAACTATCCAAGAGTTATGAGTTTTTACCAAACAAAAACTAAAACCAAAGTGTATCAAACCTATAAAAACAGTAGTTATCCAAAACACAAAACACAGTAACAAAGCTAAAAACATAACAAGATATGATAATAAAGCTCCCCTTAAAAAAAAAAATCACTCCCCCTCAAGTAGTAGCCCAAAATTCTCTCCCTTTTTGACCGGAATGGCCAAAGGGTCACTGCTCCTAGTTGGTGTGGATGCTGTCAAATTTTTCGAAAAGTACATCAAGCTTATCCTGCATTGCTGTCATCCTTTCAGTATGCTGATTTTGAACCTCTCTAAGTGTATCAAGTCTCTCCAGGATGATTTGAAATACATCAGGAGGCATAGCTGATAAAGTTGAGGCTCTACTCCTCTTTCTTCTGCTCCTGGGTGTGACTGATTGTTCTGCAGCTTCTGCTTCAGTCTCCATTGGATCCCCTTCTTCTTGAACATCCTCCTCTTCTTCACCTGGAAGACGACTTTGTATCCTTGTGAGAGTAAATTTGTTTATGGCAGATAGAGGAGGCAAGGGACTAATTTCCTGAGGGATTGCAACACCCTTTGCTCTGAAAATCCTCATAAGAAGATTGGGGAAGATCAGTTTGGCCCTTGAGGTGGTTTTAGTCTCATCCACAAGTGTATCATATATGTGAGAACTTATATCAATGAAGGTTTTCTCCTTGAGCTCCATGAGGAAGATGGGTCTGGCATTCGTAAGAGTGGTCATCTTTCTTATGGGATACAAATTAAACATCATGATAGTAGTCAGACACCTCAATTCGGCAGAAAAGTCAGTAGTGTTGAGACATCTCTTTTCTTTAACACCACCAAGGCGTGACTGAACAACATCCAAAGATAGCATCCTTTCTTTGTAGTTGGTGAAATCGTAGTCCTCTATTCCCCTAAGCCCCAGAACCTCATCAATATCATGAACATCTATGATGAATTCACGTCCTCTAATCCAACAATTCAACTCATCCCCCTTTATAACAACATTTGCATAGAATTCCCGTATCAAGGGTTCGCACACACGGGGTAGGTCATCCAGCAGCTTCTCCCATCCCCTGCCTTCAAAACATTCTGGAATGAAAGTATCTTTCAAGTCATTTAGATCAACAAATCTTTCCTGAATGATGGTTCCTTTTAAGAAGAAATCCCTATATCTCTCAAAGTGTTGAACGGACCTAAATAAGTTAGGATCCATTTTTAGCCTTTTGTCAGATTTCTTAGCAGCAATCTTTTTCTTTGTAGGAGATGCAGCCATCTGTAAACAAGCAGAAAAGGCCACAACAAGAACAAAACACATAATGTGGAAATGCACACACATTAGTAACAAGGTAATTATAAAGAGAGAAACAGAGTGACCAGACAAAACACATATTAAGCACAGATGATAACCAAAACTGGATAGATCAAGTCAAACAAGTTTAGTCTGTATGTATGCAGACAGGAGCAAAAACAATGGCATTGTAAAAACACATTCAGATAGAATTGAGCAAATGACAATGAGACATGGCCTAATGAGTATTAACTGTGCAAACAGGAAAACAAAGGTAGCAGCACATACAAGATATGGAGAGTGAAAAACAACACAATGCTATCCACTCAATACTCATATAAACTGATAAACCCAAAAACCACATTCAGAGAGAAACACTGAAAACCCCAAACCCATATGCCCAAAGAGAAAAGACTCTATCAAAGACAAAGCACAGAACAAAGTTTAGCAACCTGATGAAGACACATAACCCTAAAACACCTCTACAACAAGAGAAAATATCCTCACGCAAACAATCTCAACATATTTAGGCAAACCCATGTTCGAACCCCTCAAAACACAAACCAACATCACAACACCCAAATTTAAGAGAATGACAATGAAATCATGAAGAATGAAGTGAAGACAAGAAAACTCATACCTTTTTCTTGGTGTTTGATGAAGACATGATGCAAAAATGAAATCTTTTTTAGTGAGACTCGGAGTGTTTGAGAGAGAGAAATGAAGAAGACAATGAATAGTCACTGATATTCGAGAGAAAAACTGAAAAAACAATTTAAAAAACTGTCCATAAAATGTAAAACACGCGTTTTTCGCGACTGAGTTAAGTCGCCAGTAAGTCACAAGGGTAAGCCGCGAAACACTGTAAGACTAAGATTTTCAAAAAATCTTCTAAGTGTTTTTCACGACTGGAAGGTTTACCCGCGAGATAGTCGCCAAGGGAGCTGTGAAAATCTCTGAGTACTTCTCGCGACTGGACCTTCCACCCGCGAGCAAGTCGCCACTCTGAGCCGCGAAAACTATAAAAACTCAAATTTTGAAAAATTTTCTAAGTCTTTTTTGCGACTGCAGCCTTGACTCGCCAGTTATCCGCGTAAAATCTCGGAGTGAGCTCACGACTGGGGCATGCGACTGGACCTACCCGTGACTAAGTCGCTAAAACAGGGCAACACTGTTTTTGAAAATTTTGACAATTTTGAGAAAATAAAATACTTTCTAAAAACAAACTAAAACACTCAAAAATCTTTTTGTGTTTGATCAACAAAGATCGAGCTTGTGAAAACACATTTAAACAAGTTCAATCACACAAATGAATATGGCATTCATTGAACATAGACTTGTGTGTTGTGTGTGGATATCAAATGTGAGATAGTCCTTAGTCTAAAGTGAAGCTTCAATGATCAATTTAATCAAGGCATACACAACTAGCACTAGATAATGTGACCCATCTCAATTATAGAAATGTACGTATATGACCTCCCACAAAAAACTTTAGTACATTTCTTTGAAGCATTTCATTTGGCTCCATTTTCAACATATCAATTGATCTTTTTAACTAAACAAATCTCATTGTGAGATGGATGCCTGAAATTTTCAATATTTCAATTTGATGATTTAGCTTTTGGCTTTTTGGGCATCATAAATTTTATTTTGGTCGCTTTATCTTTTTCCTAGTCAAATACTAGTATGTGCGATAGACTTTTGCAGTTTAATATCTCTTTTCATTTGGAGATTTACATTTGGTGAGCTCTTTAAGTAAAAGCAATAAAAATAAAAGTGGGAAGATATATAGACACAAGTCTATGCATGTCTCAAGATCAACAAAACCATTCACTAGTCATTCATGACAAAGTTGAAGATCTATTTACAACAGTCACATAGATTTCAGAAGTTCTTCCACTATGATATGAGTGCATAAGAGACAAGCTAAGCTCGTTTAATGCACAAAGCCATTAGTACAGAGGTACAAGGCAAAATATGCTTTGAGACAATACTTAACAAAGATTATCAAACTTTTGGATTTTCTACTTTTTATATGTTTTTGGATTTTTGACATAAAAGTAATGAAAGATTGATCAAAAGCAATGTAAAAACATTTTAAAACGAAACAAATATACAAGCAACAATTCAAATCAAACAGAAGCATAAGGCAAACAACTAAACATATTCACAAGGCATAGGAAGAATTAATGCATAGACATGTTATGATGCTTATGCATGAGTACCCTTTGTCACCCACACGTCACGTGCATTTGGGGTGATATCCTTTACGGATTGGGTATGAGAGTTTGGACTATCAAACCTTTGTGTGAAGTTTTCCAAGCAATTTGTGAAGGCACCAATCATCTTCATCATGTCCATCTTTTGGGATCACGGTTTTGACTTCTTGGTCGCTCACCACCCCAAGACCTATTGTTGTTTATTCTTCCTCGTGACCGAGGAGCACTTGCATTGTTCAATGCTCTCAGCTTGTGACAGTTGGATCTTGTATGTCCTTGCACTCTGCAAAAGTGGCAAACATGGTTCGATCTAGGACCCCATTGTGATCTCGGAAGAGATCTTCCTCTAGCTTCAAATCTGGCTTCTAATTGATTACCAGACTTATTAAACACCCGTTGATCAGCCATTTTCTTCTTCTTCTCAGCTTTAATTTTCTCAGGAATGGACCTATCCACGGTCGTCTCTTTAGCCTTTACAAACTTTACTTCTTTGATGACCTTGGTTGATGAGCTACTTCCTTCGGTGTATCCCAACCCGGACTTGTCTGAGGAAGGTTTTTGAGATGAAATAACATCTTTTAACTTCTGGGAGGAGACTCTCTCTATCTTGGCATGAGCTTGCACTACCTCTTGCTCAAGAAATCTCACTTTTGTGTAAGCTTCTGATAGCTTACTATTTAGTGTTTCAATCTCACACTTCACCTCCTTGTATCGTGTCAGAAGACTTTTGTAATATTTCTCAGCCCTCTTCATCTTCTTAATGGCTGCATTAGCCACCTTAACATATTCACCGGTCTTCTCAAGGAGTGAGTTATAAGTCTCTTGCAATTCCATTGCTTCTCCAACTTCCTCATCTTCAGACTCCTCAACTATTCCAATAAACTCCAAATCAAAGTGCTCCCCAAGCTCCTTCACAAGTGTACCTAAATCATCTGAGGACTCCACATGTGCAATGGTCATGAATGCGGAGTAATTTCCTTCTTCGTCACAACTCTCTTCAGAATCAAAACTCAAAGAGTTTGTATCACTCAGCGTTGTGGCATACGCCTTGCCTTTCCCTCTCAAGAAATTGGGACACTCCTTCTTGAGATGTCCATGACCATTGCATTCATAACACACAATGTCCAAACGAGATTGAAAATTCTTCCCTTCTTTCCTCATAAACACTTTCTTGTCACCTCTTGAAGATGAAAATTTCCCTCTGTTGAATGGTTTCCCACTGTTCTTCATCTTCAGAAAGTTTCGGAAGTTTTTCGCAAGATATGCTACTTCCTTCTCCACTCCATCTTCTTTGGAAGGATCATCCATTCTTTTGATGATGGTTTTGAGAGCAAGCGATTTACTCGTCTTGTGGGAATGCAATCCCAGTTCATATGTTTGGAGAGATCCAATTAGCTCTTGAATTGTGATCTCATCCAAGTTTTTACTCTCTTCTATAGCTGTGACTTTTGCTCTAAAACTTTCAGGCAAGGACCTCAAGATTTTTTTCACCATCTTAGTATCTTGAATCTTCTCACCAAGATTGAGCTTAGCAATGACAATTTCGTTGAGCTTCGCATAGAATGAATCAAAAGATTCATCTTCACCCATCTTGAGCTCTTCAAACTTGGTGGTAAGCATTTGGAGCTTTGTGTCCTTCACCTTCTTAGTCTCCTCATAAGTTGTCTCCAAAATCTCCCAAGCTTCCTTGACAACTGTCATGTGAGATATCCTGTGGAATTCATCTGGAGACACACCATAGAAAATAGCATTTAAAGTTTTACTGTTAGCATTGGCTACCGCAAGAGCTGTCTTATCCCCAGTAGATTTAGCAGCCTCCGGCCTAGTCCAACCTATTTCAACCGCATCTCAAACGATGTCATCAATAGAACATAAGAATGCCCTCATTCTGACTTTTCAGAAGGCATAATTGTTACCATCAAAAAATGGTGGAATATTTAAGGATTGAGACCTATCTATCTCAAAAAGGTTCAAGGATCACACTCAAGTATTTAAACCACAGAAAGTGTACCCTCTCTGATACCAATTGAAAGTTCAAAATGTGTGTAAAATACCTTTGAACGTTTAGACCCCAAATTACAAAAACTCAATTCAAGCTTATTATCAAACAATTAATGTACGGAGCATGAACATATGCCAAATACAGAATTGATAAATAGTCTAAGCCAATTATAATCGCATCCACAACAGAAAATAAAAGACAAAGATAAAGGAAGAGAGATGCAAACACAAGGACAACACGCGATGTGTTATCGAAGAGGAAACCGAAACCCTCGATGTAAAACCTCTCCGCCGCCCTCCAAGTGGTAAATAATCCACTAAAGGATGTGGTTGGGATACATGAATAGCAGAAGACCCTCCAAGCCTAATCTACCTAGTGTACCTAAGCCCTCCAAGCTTCTTGCTCCAACGAGGTTGCGCCGAACCTATTTCTTCTTTAGCTTACCGGATTCTGCTATACACCATAGTATTAACCAATAGTCATTGGTCCCTTTCAAACTGCTTCCCTTAGCACCAAATGTACCTTCTCATAGACGTGGGTGTGGTGAGATAAGAATTTGGTCAAGAACCTCTCAAGGATGTATCAATGGAGAGGAAGAGAGTAGAGGAATTTATAGAGTCTCTTAGTGAAGATTGGGGATGAGGCAATCTTGTTTTTCTCTAGGATTTCTCTCACAAAAATTCTCTCAAAAAGCTCTCTTGATTTCGTGGGTATAAGGGTCTATATATAGTGATGTGTGTTTGGAATACGAAAAGTCAGTTTTTACAAAACAGGGTAACTTGGTGGCTTGACCTCGCGGCTTGTCCAAGTCGCGAGGTAACGGCCTGGCCAGCCTGAGACTTTTGTCTTATAGTGCGATAGCTGGTGTGACCCTTCAGCTCCCTTGTGTGCTTCTCACGTGCCTACAGTTGGCGACTTGCCAGTCGCAAGTCAGCCACGAGTCCTAGCCGCGAAACTCTTCTTCTTTGCACAAACTTGAGCTTTTCTTCACACTCTCTTCACACACTATCCTTACATGAATCCCACCTAAATAGAGGGTTACTAAGTGCTAAATTACAAGCAAATTGACACGAAATAAAGCCAACAAGATGGTTGATAAATTTCAACCTTGCAGTACCATAGAACAAAGTCATTTGAAAGAAAAAATTGATAAAAAGAAAATAATTAACAAACAGGTGCAAGACTCCCTAGAACAATATGGTGACTTTCGTGGGATGTTGCATGATTTGTTCCCCACGCAACCCGAACCAATGGACGAAGGTGAAATTGTGCAACAACCTGCTCAAGGTCCGAATGATGGTGTACAAAAGTATTACAAAATGATAGATGATGTGGACAAACCTTATATGTTGGTTGTACAAAATTTAGCATATTTTCAGCCATCGTTGTGTTGTTCCAGTTGAAGACTTTTTGTGATTGGACGAACAAGTCATTTACTATGTTGCTTCAAGTCTTGACGGATATGCTTACTTTAGATGCTAAGTTGCCAAAGGACCATTATGAGGCTAAGAAATGGTCCGAGATTTGGGTTTGGGTTATGAGAAGATCCATGCTTATCCCAATGATTGTATGCTATTTTGGAAGGAGAATGTTAACCTCGAGGTGTTGTAAAGTTTCAAGGTGGAAAACAAATTAGGCATTCGTTACAGGTAATAATGTCTCATCCAAATAAGGAAAGAAGAAAGCTACAAAGATCCTACGGTAGTTCCCCTTAAAACCAAGATTGCAGCGACTGTTGTTGTCACCTGACTTGGCTAGTTCTATGAAATAACATGTTAATAGTCGTATAGATGACAGGGTAATGTGGCATCCTGCTAACTTGGATGCATGGAAAATGTTTGATAGTATGCATTTACAGTTCTCGTATGAGCCTCGTAATGTGAGACTTGGATTAGTTGAGGATGGGTTCAACCCCTTCGGAATGCTGAGTACTACTCACAGCACTTGACCTGTCATGCTAGTCCTTTACAATCTCTTGCCTTGGCTGTGCATGAAACGGTCATCTTTGATTCTATCACTAGTTATTCCTAGTCCTAAATCACTAGGGATTGTGATAGATGTGTACTTGCAACCCTTAGTAGAAGAACTGAGGGAATTATGGGATGTTGGAGTAGAAGCATATGATGCATCTTCAAAAAATGTATTCCAATTGCGTGCAGCATTGATGTGGACCATACATGATTTTCCTGCATACGCAAATGTGTTGAGTTGGAGTACGAAGGGTAAGTTTGCGTGTCCTTGTTGTGCCTCAGAGACCGACTCTCGATATTTAAAAAATGGCCACAAATTCTATTACATGGGACATAGGCGATGGTTGGGTAGTGACTGGAAGAAGATACATTATTTGATGGATCTATTGATATGTGAGTGGCTCTTGTGTCACCAGTTGCGTCAAACATAATTATGGACACTGAAAGTTTTGTTGGACGTTGTCTGGGAAAGAAATGTCAAGAAAAATACAATGAAAGAAAGAGAGGTGAGGCAAACCAATGTGTTTGGAAGAAGAGAAGTATTTTTTTCAACTTGACTTATTAGGAGGATTATAAGTTGCAACACAATCTTGATTTGATGCATATAGAGAAAAATGTGATGGACAATATACTTGGCATGATGTTGAACTTGAAGGACAGGACAAAGGACAATTACAAGGCGCACCTTGACTTGGCAGACATTGGAATAAGGAGTGAACTCCACCTACGACGAAAAGGTGATGATAAGTATATGATATTGCCCGCGTGTTTTCATATGACTGCATTGGAGAAAGATGGTTTCTTGCAAGTTTTGTGGGATGTAAGAGTGCTTGATGGATATGCTTCCAACATCTCATGCCGTGTCAACCTGAAAGAACGCAAGATTTCTAGTTTAAAGAGTCACGATAATCATATCCTAATGCAATAACTCCTTCCAATTGCTTTACAAGGATCTCTGCCATCGCACATTACTAGGCCTTTGATAAAGTTAGCTTGTTTCTTTAGGAAAATTTGTTCGAAAACCCTTACAGTTTCATATATTGCGAGTGCTGCGGCAGACATTGTAGTCACGTTGTGTGAATCGAAAAAGATATTTCCTCCATCTTTCTTCACTGTGATGGTACATTTGGTCATGCACTTGGCTACTGAAGCCAAGATTGGTAGTCCATTTCAGTACTGTTGGATGTACCCCATTGAGACGTAAGTCGTATGTAATACATGTACAATATGAGGCTTCATGTGCGCTTTGTAATAGCTAGTGTCAATTACTAACCTTCTCATGCGCTTTGTAATAGGCACCTCTTATGCCTTAAGTCTTACGTAAGAAATAGGGCTGCTCCAAAAGGGTGTATTGCCGAAGGATACATAATGGAGGTGTTAGGATATATGTGATTCACTTGTTAGGAGCATATGTCACTATTTTATGTAATTGGCTAATCCTTTGAGAATACGCACTTTACTTGTATTTGGGTAGATCTAGGCATTTTTAATACTTCAAGAAACAAAATTTCAAGATTAAGTGTTAAAGCCACTCAAGTTTGTCTAAGAAACACGCTGAATAGTGCAAATTCATTAAAGCTCGATAGCTGGCTCGACAGCTGCATCTATCGAGCTTAAGAAAGCTGTTTTAGCCCGTGTGCTCGACACCTGCTCGACAGCTCCTATCTATCGAGGTTTAAGAATTTTAGAATTCTAATCTAATTTTTTTGGGATCCGTGAATGTGTCTTTGGGCATTCTTTTCTCCTAACCCTAGACATATAAAATAATTATTTTAAGGGCTGGCAAAGTGTTCACAAGTTGCACAAGTGTTGAGCAAAGTTTGCTCAAGTAAATTGTGATTGGAAACAAAATTTTGCCCTAGTTCATCTCTTTTGAAGAATTTGCTATGTATGTTCACCATAGGATTTTGTGATTAAGCATCTTCTTGATCTTCATCATCTGGATGAACTGAAGAACTTTGCAGCCAACAACCTTCTCTAGTTGATGATTGAAGTCGCGTACTGGAATTCGCATAATTGGTTAGTTACGTACTAGGAGCCATGCATCAGAAGGAGAAATTGTCACTATAGAATAAGTCCAATTGGGTATTGGGGTAAGGGTTCAACTATAGGTTGGTATAAAGTACTGAGATTCTTTTATTCATAACCGCTTGTTGTGATAATAGTGAAATTTTGGGTGTGGTGACCTTAAAATCATCCGGTGGGGTTTTTGCCATGTAGGTTTTTCCTATTTGTAAACAAATCACTGTGTCAATTTATTTTCTGCTCCATACTTTAGTTATTGGTGATTTGTTTGTGCTACCACACGCTTTGCATGTTAATTTGATTAATTACTCACTTTGCTAATTAATTTAATCACAATGGGTCAATATGTTTTTGGCCTATCAAGAGGAATGCTTAACGTTTTGTTCATGGTATATGGAAGGAGTTGAAACTATATTCTCACGACCTACGAGGATGATAGAGGAGTCAACAGGGGCGGTTTCAAGTGTGGTACTAGACAATAGGGAGTTGACCCAAGCTCATCGCTATGTGCTATTCAATTCCGAGAACATTTACCAGTTTCGTGAGTAAGTACTACGGACACCAATATAATAGCATGACAATCCAATGTTCGCTATGTGTATTAACACTAATACAATTGCCATCGCATGCAGGATGCACAAAGGTTTGATGGAGGACGAACTTCGAAGAGACCACTGTCGCAGCTTCACTGCTATTATTCATAAGCACCACATGGAGAAGTTTTGTGGCTGGTTTAGATCTCACGTACGTGTCACATCTTCGACTTCTTAACCTTGCAACTTCCCCATAAGTAGAATGACTGTACTAATTATAATAAGTTTGTTTGGTTATATTAGGTGATGTCAATGACTGATGCTAATAGTGAAAGTACTGGACTTACTGATACACTTATCACATTTTTCAAAGGGCCATATACTTCAATAAATTGGCTGAAACATTATATCATAAATGGGTTAAAATTTAGGAGTTCGAATGTCGAGGCAAATAGAAAAATGCAGAATAGTAGAGTTAGTGTTGCTACTGAAGGTGGCATTACGTACTATGGTGTGTTGATAGATATTATTGAGTTGAATTATTCTGGCAATATCAGACATGTGTTATTCAAGTGTACATGGGTTGATGATCAAAATAGGAGGGGATATAAGACTGATGAGCTTGGATTTCCTATGGTGAATTTTACTCACTCCATACATGGTAGGAAGGAAATGGTGCATGAACCATATGTCTTGGCTTTCAAGTTACACAAGTTTTTTATGTTGAAGATAAAAGGCACAAAGATTGGTATGTCGTCATTAAAACGAAAGTCAGAGATGTGTTTGATGTGGGTATTGGCCCCCATTGTGACGAGGATGACACGAATGAGTTTTTTGAGAACATTTCGTACTTTCTCACTAATAATGATGTTGATAGGGATGACCTTCGTTAGGGTCGAGATGATGTGAAGGGAATGACAACTGATGCCTCTATCATTGGCCCAAGAGATCTTCATGAAATGGACAACTTGGATGATTATGAGTTCAATGATGATGAGTTCAACGATGAAGATGACAACGAAGTCGAGTACAACAATTATGAGTAGTGTAATAGGATACTGCTATTGTATGCATAATTATGTTATAGTTATTATTGAAATTATAAGTAGAATTTGTACTTATGTATTGCGTGGAAAGTTTGACAATGTTGCATATATATATGTGTGTGTGTGTGTGTGGAAATTGTTATTTCTTTATGTTGTTAACAAATAAAAGTTTTAACATATATAATTATCAGGTGAAACTGTTATTTTTTCATTTTGTTGCATATATATGTTACAACTGTTATTTCTTTGTGTTGTTAATAAATAATAGTTTTAACATATATAATTATCTTTAAAACTGTTAATCTATCATGCTATTGCTTGTTGACCATTTTTCCTCTTTATGTTTGTGTTGTAAAAGGTGTTGGACGCAAGAATGGGGAGGAAATGTCAATTGCCACTTGTTTATGTTGGGCAAGGATCATCACATTCCTGACAAAGGGTGAAGGCAGCTGATAAGGTAGCCCACATTTTTGAGGAGGCAAGACCGGTGGCAACATCAGTGGCAAGTGACGATGAGGCATAGGCCCCAGGTATTGGTCATGTCTTCGAATGTAAGGTTTGATGTTTATTACTGGATGGTTGGATCAGTTCTAATAACTATAGGAATTCATTGGGTTCACATTTTTTAATATTGTAGGATTTATGTTTTGCAATTTCAGTTATGAGTTGTTAGTTTACAAAACCTAATAATATATTTAAAATATCTAAATAATTCAGTATATTCTGTTGACTTCGGTCTGTTTGGTCCATTCATTTCCCTTGGGTCCAATTTGGTTGACTTTGGTCCATTCAGTCCAATTTGGTCTGCTCAATCCATTCATTTCTGCTCAGTCCATTTCGGTCCAACAGTGTCTACTTCGGTCCTTTAGGCCCACTATGGTCCATTCAATCACTTCGGTCCAATTTGATCTACTTTGGTCCATTCCGTCCACTTTGGTCCATTCAATGCACTTAAGAATGATCAAAAATAAGTTTGGGTTGAAATTATATATTCTAAATCCAAATTTATTAAGGAAAAATGAAGGCAACCCAAACGAAATATGGTTGCTCATCTTTTCAAAAGCTAGGTCAGTGCATGCTTCTTTAAAGATGCAAAATTAACCTAAATCAAAATAAACTCACAAAATCGCATCATAGAAAAGGTCATAATTTGATTTTCTTTTATTTTTATAAGTGCCAAGACATAGTTTTGGTTAAGTGCTCTTCCTTTATAGGCCAAGTTACAACCTTTCTATAGGACTTATAAGTTACTATTAAGGAGAACTAGTTGCAGGTTGTCATAGAGGGTAATGCGTTACGAAATGTGTTGATTGTCAATATAATGGGTGAACAAGTTGACTGGTTGATTTCTCAAAGTGCCAATAGGCATCTAGGTTCATTAGTCACAATGCTAAGAAGTCCCATACATTTATGAAGTAACAGAATTACGAATTAACAGTCATTCTAATTATAATGCAAGTCAGCAAATGTTCTCAACAATTAACTTGGTCTAGTAGGGGAGGTATTGGTCGTTTGCGACGTCATTAAATCCAAAGTCAACAGAATATGTTGCTGTTCCTAATGATTGAAAGTTGCACTTGCACAACCAGTGGGTTACATGAATGCATGGGAGAAAGGCCTAAATTTACTCATGTTTTGTTTAAATGAAATCATAAACCTTTTATTATTTATGTTTTGCAATTTGCATAATTTTTGCATGGTGTGATACTTTTCACTAGTTGTGAGCTTTGCTAAATCAGTCCTAATATTGGTGGTTTTGTATATACAGATGATTATGTTCAAACCCCAACACTGATACAAAATCTGGCACCGAAAAATAAGCATGCAAGACGTGGGAAAACAAGGTTGGCTGACATATGGGCAATGACTGGTGAGTACAAAATCTAGTTGCCGTTAAATGATGAAGGCCAACCGACTGGGCAGGACGGGTCTTTGTTCATTTGGTGGTTGGGCTCGTTTTGCGAGAATGGCCTATTATGCCCGCTTACACCTGCTGGGTGGCCAAGTGTCCTTGACAATTTTAAACAGGATTGTTGGGCAGAGATTAAGGTAGTATAAAAATAAAATATAAGTTATTTTTCTTTATAGCTGCTCTCCTAATTAAATGTCACATTCAGCCGTTGTTATAATTAAGTTACTACATTTTACTAACTCCACTTTTGCATTTCAGAAACGGTATATAATTGATCCCACTATTGTCGCACCACCCAATCAAATGGCATGGGCGATGCATCAACTAGGGGAATTGAGAAGAAATCACAAGACCAAGTTGAAGAAGAATCACAAAAAACGTGGGAAGACACGTGAACAAGTATTGGCTAGCCAACTGCCAACGGTTATCACAGCGCAATGGACAAAGATGGTTAAGTATTGGTTCAATGACAAAACAGAGGTACTGCTACTTTCTTCGTCAATCTCATATTTGTGGTAATTTAGTCAACAGATGTTTTGTTTTGATTTTTTGTTTATTTATTTTATTTTATTTTTTATTATTATTTTACAGTAATGATGTGGTTGTAGACTAAAAGTAACAAAAACAAGGAGAGTTGAGGTAAGTAGGAAGAAATAGCAAGGTCTGGGGCCAAAAGTCTTGCACAAATTTCTGATGAAATGGGAAGAAATAAACTTAGAATTCATGAATGCCTACATGATGTTTTTGATATTTTGTTTTCCTTATGGTTTTAACCTCATTTCATATGTTTTAGGAATGAGGATAAATTAGTCACATTACAAGTATTTTTGTAAGTAAAAAAATGCAATAAATAACTTTATGCATCCTCTTAATATATGGAGATGACTTTGTTAATCATCTTAATATATAGATATTAAGTAGCCACTTAAGGAGAGTAATTATCCTAGCATGATCCCAGCCTAATTATGCATGTCTATAAATATTCAAAATCACCCAAATATGATTAAATGGCAATCACACAAGCTTGCTATTCATTATAGCGACTAGAAGCATAAAAACAATGAAATAAAAAGGGATTTATAGAATAGGATTTAAAACTAAGGGGAAGCTTTGGAATTGATGAAGGATTATTTATCTGGAAATTTTCAAAATTGATTTGGGAGAGAATTTGGGTGTTAATTTTATGGAATAGGAATAACAAATTTTCTCTTACATACCACGAACACCATTTTGCTTGTTCTTGATACAAATGGGAAGTTTGTATAATGTACTTTCTAAATGTACCAACTTTGGGTCATTTTGTGTTATGATAAAAAGAAAAAAAATGTTCCTTAGCAATTGAGAAGTGGGGTGATTCAAATGGGAAGTTTTCAATGTTTATTTTTTGTCATCCTTGGTGCACATATTTTCCTGCAATCTGGTGAGCATCAAACATAACTTTTTGTTGCAAATCATAGAGAAACATGGCTAGTTTACTAAGTCCCAACACACCCATGGGTAATTTGTGACAAATTTGTGTGCAAAGTGGGCATCTCAATCTTATCTTGAGCCATTTTCTATGGGTTTTACATGATCCTTTCCATTTATATAAACTTCCATTTTGGCCTTTCAGATCTCTATTTAACTCAAATAAAGTATCATTATAGAAAGTCTATGATACCTATTTTCTAACTCACCATGTCATTTTTTTTTTAATTTCTTCATTTAACAAGCCCACGTGTATTTGGAAGCTAGCTAAATCCTCTCATTTATTTACTACTCTCTCACCATTTATCTTTATTTGACTAACTTTTCTATTTTATGACTATTTCATTGTGGGTTTGTGTTAATTGTGGCATAAAAACATGAAATCCTTAGTGTTTATTGTATGAATTTTGTTTATCATGTAGGCGAAAGCTAAAGGGACAGCAGTCAAGCGTGCAGATGTATATCAACAAGTATACCGCACCAAAGATGGGGTTGCTATTAGTACCCGTGCGCAAGATAACATGGTAAACACAATTTGATCGAATTGAATTTTAGTGTATTTTGTATTTGTACTGATTATGGTGTGTAATATGTTGTTTGGTACTTGTGGGAAAACGGGATAGGATGGCAGCACTTTTGAATGAACAGGGCATACGACTACAAGGAGAGATTGGTAATGGAATCCTTTGGTCCAAAGATGATGCATATGCTCGGGTGATGGGTCGTCCAGAGCACCTAGGACGTGTACGTGGGGTAGGTTTTGGAATCACCCCATCAGGAAGAAGTGTCACAAACTATTCACAGTTTACCTTGACTCCATCGTCAAGCAGAACTTAACAAAGGATGTTAGAGTTGGAGATGAGTCATGAAGAGCTTAAGGAGCAACTAGCTCAATCTAGGGAGGAACTAGCGAAGCATAGGGAGGAACTAGCTCAATCTGAGGCAAGACACCAAGCACAAATGGCCGAAATGATGACATCAATGAGAGGCACGTATGACCAACTTAGCCAGGGGATGCGTGATATAGATCCTTCTCAGGTAGCAAACAAATGTTATTTAGCGAAACACTACTTTTTGCAATGCATTGTTATGTGATATTAATATGATGCCTTTAATATATTTTAAGGTGGCAATGCTTGGTGAGAATGATGGGAATGAAACTGTGGATCCTGAGGTAAAACAAAATTTCTCTAAAAATTTCTCTAAAAATAGTAGCCTACATATATACATACCATGCTATGATGGAAAAACTATAAACCTCAGTAGTCAGTACAAGAGGAAAGAAAACTTTCTGCTAATGAATATGTTATAAAATCACATAATGCAATTGTATTATTGTAATATAAGTTGATTCAAGATGCATTTCAAAGGTGTATGATATAGTGACTACTCTAGAGTATTGCATTCTTATTTGCCACTTGAAACATGAAGAACACAATTTCTTGGCATATTCACATCTCCATGACTAGACACATGCAAAATACGTAATGTAAAGGAACAAAACAATAGCTCTCATTATCAATGTCAATAATGTATTGCTAAACTTGATTGAATTGGAAGTTTTGACAAGATTTTTGTCTTCTCTCTAAGTTTTAACTCTGATAAATCAAGTATGTTACTACATTACTCTTGTTAAATTATTAATGAATAGTTGAACTATTGCTTAGTCTTCCTTCATGTTACTTTTTGTATTGTTTTTTTTAATCCAAATGAGCTCTCCCTATTTCTAATTATCTAGGTACGTAGTCTCGCACCTATCATATATAATCTCTCTCACTTTTCCCTTTCATTTTGGCATTCGAAAAGCCAAATCACTAAATAATTAGGCAAAAAATAGTGCCAAATTATCTCTCTTTCCCTCATAACATTATTTTGCCAAATTTCTCCATGATCATGCCTTTTGATACAAATGTGCATCTAAGCATTGCCGAATTACAATTTCGAATTCATGTTTAGAGTATTATCTATTGCAAGCAAAAATTTGGCAAATTAAACTTGACAAAGAATAATTTGTGCAGTTTTACCATGAAGTGGACAAGAAAGCGTTTCCGTTCAAAATGGAGGCAAATGAAACTGAGAAAACTCCTGAGGCCTCACAACTTGGTGGACATTCTAAGCATGTTGTAAAGTTTTTTGTGAATAGACATGAACAAACGTTTGTATATATATTTTTGTTAACACAAGGTTAGTGATGTTGCTGCTTGTTGCCTGTGGCTGTTTGAGGGCAGTTTAGAATGTAAAAAAAAAAAAAAAAAAAAAAATCCTTCTTCTATATTTTTTGTGATGTACAAAACTTATATATATCTTTTGGCAATTTTGTGTTGGGAACTTGTGATTTGTTGTTGGGAACCTGTTTATGGAAAACGCAGCTATAGGTTCTTCTAATATAGCTAAAAAGGGGTCTATAGCCGCGTTTTTTTACAAACGCAGCTATAGGTCTAACATATAGCCACAGTTAGAAATGTAGCTCAAACCGGGCCTATAGTTGCGTTTTTGAAAAATGTGGCTATTGACCCCTTTTTCAGCTACATTGGAAGAACCTATAGCCGCGGTTAAGAAATGCAGCTATAGGCCTGACCTTTAGCTGCGGTTAGAAAAACCCAGCTATAGACCCGCAAGGGGCTATTGCTGTGGGTCTATAGCTTGGTTTGTAAACGTGACTATATCCTATAACTGTGTTTTTGGGGTCTATGGCCACATTTTTGAAACGTGCCTATAGACCTCATTTTTAGACCAAGACATCAATCAGTTTTTGGTGTAGACACGGATTAAATCCCAGATCTCTTATGGATGTATAAATAAAGTATAGATTATTATCATCCCTGTAGTACACATATTTGGGAAGTGGCCGGAGGGGAAGTTTTTAATTATTATATGCATCACCACTTTGTTGTTGTCAATCTATCAAACTCTTTGATTTGTGTAGCATTCCTCCCGTTAATTTGATTTAAGAAAATACTACATAGGTTTAAAATCCTTTGTATGGTGTCAATGAATCCGTGATTTGTAATTTGAGAGTTTAGGGATCGCCTGTGTTACACAATGAGATTAAAATAATAATAATAATAATAAAAATGAAGGAACAAGAAGAAGAAATTAACCAACTGCATTAACGTAAAGGAGAAATCTGACCCTAAAATAAATAAATTGATTATTGAATTAAATAAACACCCTAGGTTTTAGTTATGTTTTATAAGCCATAGGCCTAATCCCCACAATATATAGCTAATTATCATTCAATTTTTTTTCTTTTTTAAATGCTTATCAAATAGAGACTATTAGTGCTAACTTGTTGAGTTATTGTCAATTCCAATTAGGTTAACTGGTTTTTTTTGTCATTAAGGAAGATCTCTGTGATTTAAATATCGCTTATATAAATAAAAATCAATTGATGTTTTAGTATGGAGTTATGTCAAATCATCTGTCTCTTAACTATTGAGTTATTAAAATATCAACTGTAATTATTTTCTTTTGATAAATATTGCTCCCTTTTCTTTTTTCTTTTTTCTTTTTTTAATTCTTAAGAATCTATTGTACTCTTTAGTTGAAATACTTTTTTGGGAGTCAATCTTGTTACAGTGATATCCTTGTCTGCCCTCTTTCTATTGAGAAATAATACTTGTTTCCTATATATATATATATATATATATATATATCCCAACTCTCTTACCCACCTCTCCCCAGTATCATAACCTCCTCTCACACCCACTACAAAACAAAGTTCTCTCTCTCTCTCACTCCCACACACACACACACACAAACATACATATGGGTATCTGTGTTTCTGATCAATACACAATAAATGATGCACGGTTCCAGCTTAACCTGGTCATCAACAGCCAAGATAATACACTTAGATGGAAACCTACAACAGTTCAAGCAACCCGTCAAAGCTGGCCATATAATTTCCCCAATTCCCAACTACTTCCTCTGCAGCTCAGGTTCCATGCATGCTTATTGATGCTCATGTACCTCAAGTGCCTGAATATGAAGAGCTTCAACTAGGTGAAATTTATTTCCTCATGCCACTTTCTCAATCCCACAAGCAGGGGTGGAGTCAGGAATTTTTGTTTAGAAGGCCAAGTTACAGCATTAATATATTTATCAAGATAAGCCCCCCGCCCCCATATATACACATGCATTTTTATTATATATACACATATATATACACACACTTTTTTATTTAATAAGTTATATATATACACACACCCAACCAAAAAAAAAAAAAACTCAATATTTTCAATCAAAATTATGTTTGATGGCAATCTTTCATAAAATAGAATTCATTTTTATTATTTTCATAGTGAAATTTTTAAAAAATTTCATTTTCAATACAAATTATCAAATTTTATACTAAAGTAAGTAAAAAATCTTTCAATTGAATTAATGAAATTTTCAAAAATATGAATGATTCAAAACTTGGAGGAATAAGTTAGACTCCATATATATTTTAAGCTATCTTGCTTTAACCTATTATGTGGCAACTAAAGATACATTTCATGTGTAATTTTAGTGACAATATTTTTCTAATGAGTCAATGACTTGTTAATCATCACATAACGGATTGAAAAAGATAGATTCAAACATGTTTGGTACCAAACTTTATCAAACATTCAACAAATATAAGAGCACATTTTACAATAAAAAATAGAATTGTAAAAAATAAAGTTATGTCACTCTATAACTATTAGACCAATTATTTTTTTAAGAGTATCGTTGGACTAATTCAAATACTTGAGCGGGGGCAACAAAAGTATTGGGTTTTGTGGAGCCTAGTTGTGTTTGATCCAGTTGACGGCTCGATTCGATCCGAAATAATATTGCGTGGTTTTTAATGGGGGATTTTCTGAGGCTTAGTCCATGGACGGCCCATGCTGAAAATTTTTAACTCGTTTTGTAGCCCATTGTGAATCCTGTGCACAGGATATAGAAACCTTTTTTGATAATTAGGGTTTCGGTCTTGTTGTTGCTTTTGAGAGAGTGAAAACATTGTAGTCGCACTTTGTATTTTTCTCTTAATAATAGTGAAATCCCTGCAACTCTGTGAACGTAGGCAAATTACCGAACTACGTAAATATTGTCTTGTGCATGTGATTTTTTTTTTTTTTTTAGCGTGTGTTTTCTCTATTTTTTTGTTTCTCATATGTTGAGAATTTCGAGTTAATTCCCTACAAAAAGTTGTTAAACAAGGCTCTCTATTCAGTGAATACTTTTTTATTTTATATTTTGAGATGTTCGGTATATACAGTGGGAAGAGGGAGAAAACTAGCCTATCTCTTAAGCCCTTATTTTATTAATGGGTTAGTGTTTATTACATATAACCTATTATACACATCTTTATATCTACATCCCCTCTACACCAATGAGATCCTCCTGAGTGAGACTTATTAAGACGATTCTCAGTCTCAGAAAGAGAAAGACAAAATGAGAGAAAGAGAAATTATAAAATAAAATGAAATTTGAACTACAAATAATAGGAAGGGACACATAAAAGAAGCTTTCTTTAAAAAAAAAAGAAAAAAATGAGTGAGACGGATTTAACAGGTTTGTTGATAAAAACCGAACACTCAACTTTATTTTATCGGGTGCTTTATTGACCACACTTTGTTTCAAATTAATCAATTCGGATTATATCAAATCGGATTGGTGAGTTTTTATTCTAAGGAATAATATCATCTTACACTCGTTTACATCCACTATTTTATATCAATATTGACACAATTGACATAGAAATATCCATATGTTAAATATAAAAGTGGAAGTTAAAAAATACGGACAAAATTAATACGAGTTTAAAAGTATTATTGCCTTTTTTCCGGTTTGGGTTTACTTGATTAGTCCTATTTTTTTATAATGTTACTTTGAGGTGAAATTTTCATATGTGTCGCATGAAATGGCTCATGCAATACCTTCTCTTCTTTGAGACACTTTGTGGCCAAAATCCTCGCCACTACTACAAAAAGCCTCACGTCAAAGCAAGAAGAAAAGATATTATACTATCTTACCAGGAAAAATAAAAGATGTTATATTATACAAAGTCGTGTCATTCTAGAGGTGAAAGGCAGAGTTTTAAGTGGAGCTATATGTTTGTGGTATTAGAAAACTTCATGGTTTATAATGCAGGACAATTCAAGTAGTTATATCTTAATTCTCTTGTAACTTCATCAAAAAATCTTAATTCTCTTGTAACTAATTAGTTAGTTAGTTAGTTAAATGATTTCTTAAGTGTTAATCGATAGGATTTAGACATTTGTCAACTATTTAGAGGCTGTCAATGCTAAACAACTAATACAAGTGGTAGAATGCAAGCTCTTTGTAAATCAGTTTTTGTATGTGAATGAAAATAAGTTCTGAGAGGTTTTACTTGAGAACTTGGTGTTCTTGTAGAAGTGCCTAATCACCTATCATGTTCTAAGCAGCTCTCATTCCATTTAATCCTAATTCATATTATAGCCCATTTGTAAATCAGTTTTTGTATGTGAATGAAAATAGGTTTTGAGGAATTTTACTTGAGAACTTAGCGTTCTTGCAAAGGTGCCTAATCACCTATCAATTTGTTCCAAGCAACTCTTATTCCATTTAGTTCTAATTCATATTACAGCACTCCATATTTTCCTGCATCAGTTTATTTTCTTGAGTATGCTTGTTCATAACTTGGACAAATTAAGAAAAAATGTTTTTCTGTTGAGAATGATGAAAAATATAAAATTGACTCAGCTAGTTAGGAGCTTATGAATATAGACGAGAACAAGTTGAGCTTAATTTGTTAAACTGGGAATAAGCATCAATGCGCCATGGTCCTTAATAATTCATCGTACGTAGCGCCCTAAAATTAAATAGTATAGTTAAAGATTTTTCTTTCATTTTCCTAATAAGTACGTAGTAAATCCTGATCATGTATGAAACAAGCATATCACATCAGGACATTAGTCGAAGATTACCGGCTACATTTTTGGGAAGTTTTCATGTGGAACCTGGAAACTTCATTTATTAGGCGCCGCAAAGGAAATATCTAAAGAGGTGATGACGATCAAGACTAGAAGAGAGAGAAGACCGAGTCACCATCAAGTCAACTGTGTGCTGCACCAAACGTGTAAATGTGTAATATCACTAAAGGTCTATGGAGACTTACAAATAAAGAAAGTGCTTTAACTTAGAAAATGGAAAATTACGGACAAAATTGCAAAATGTCTTTTTTGGGCAAACTAAGCAGCGTTTTGCCCTCTTTCTCAAACTAATTAGGAAAATGCTCCTCTTTTGAAACTCGATTTTCTCAAAATCAAGTTATAAAAAAAAAAAAAAAAAATTTTGTAGCCCTATAGCAGCGTTTTTAAAGACCAATAGTGACGTTTTGTAACTCGACTTTCAATAAATCGAGTTATAGGTAATTTTTTTAATTTTTTTTTACCTATAACTCAATTTTATATAAATCGAGTTATAAAACGCCACAATAAGTCCTGAAAACGTCATTATAGGCTCCTTTAAAACGCCACTATAGGGCCTAAATCGATTTTGAGAAACTCGATTTTCAAAAGAGATGCATTTTCCTAATTAGTTTGAGAAAGAGGACAAAACGCTGCTTAGTTTGCCCAAAAGGGGCATTTTGCAATTTTGTCTAAAAATTACTAAACAAACCTAAGTCGTCATAAAAGTTGAAATGTATACAAAAAAATTTTGATAATATTTTTCACAACAGTTAAATTGGTGCATTTTTATTGGTTTTCTTTTAAATCCATCATTGTCATACTTTTTTTTTACCTACTATTAATAACATATTACAATAGCCGAGTGTCAAATTTTTTCTACCTCTAGACTTTCTCATATTAAGCACATGTGGCTAAGATGCAATAGTTCTACTTGGTACGCTGTTTTTTACATAGATTTTTTCATATCCGACTTGTATAATGGTTCTTGTTAATGGGTGTTTTAGGGTATTTGATAGAGAAACATTTAATATAACGTGTTGCCATTACTTTTATTTTCTTTTATGAGACACACATGCACTTACTATTTTTTTTTCCTCTTGATCCCATAAAAAATAAGGGTGTCTTATCCGGTTTAACGTTAATGAAACACGAGGGAGGACATGTAAAGTGCTTCACATATGTTTACATGACGAAAAGCTACTTTTAAGTGTCAAATCTTGCCACTAATTACGCCAAGGTGGAACCTGGCCATATTGCAATCAACCTGAGAAACATACAGGTTTAGAATATATACAATATTATATATTAAGGTTTAGAATATACCGGATTAGAATATATACAATATTATATATTAAGATATGAGTTCAGTTAATATATGTCCTTATATTAACTATTCATTTTTTGAAACTTTTTTCGGGAAGTTAAAAAAAATAGTCAAATCAGTTAGTTACTCTTTCATTTTTTTTCATAAAAAATTTCTTAAAATTGTTTACTAATATATACAATTTATATCACTCTAGTCATTTAAGATTTTCTACTGTTGACGTAAGTTGTCTAGTAACAACATTAATTCTCTTACTTTCTTTCTTTCTAGCATTCTCTCTCTATATCATTCTATTTTCTTCTTTTTTTTAGTCTCTATGTCATTCTATTTTCTTCTTGTATATATATAAATAAATTTATTATGGTATTAGAACATTAATTGGTCCTTCTTTCTTTGAGTTTGTGTGCTCACACGCCTTGCAACATCAGGTTTTACTCAAGAATCACTAAACTCTAAGTTGTGTGCTCACTACGAGCACTGACTCCAAATTAAAGCCCACAACCGATAATACAAGTTTTGGTGTTACATTGCCCTCACGCATTGTCTTAGTCCTAATCACGTGCTTGTTTATGGCTTAACGCACCACCTTTTGTTTTGAAGACCCCTTCACATTTCTCATAAGCGCTTAGAGTATTCATTTGTCAGTCTCATCCTTGTGACATGCCTAACATACTATTTAACTTCCATAGGTCTCTCACACAATACAAATGTTGGAGTGGCCTAAGAGCACTTGTTAACATGACCAAAAAAAAATAAATAAATAAATCATAAGCTACTGTTGTTTTGTACTACCATGCCACCCTAGTTTTAGGATCAATATACTATACCTAATGTATTCCTCTATATATACTATCTAGATTAGATTCTATTGTAACAAATAATTCACTATATTATAGATGAAGTCATTTAAGACTATTTCTCTTATTGTAAAAATTGGAGGGCAAATGGAATTGGAATTTGGAGCCACGCTAATTCTCAATGCTAAGCAAAAGAGTTTTATATAAGACAACTAAAAAAACTGGCCCACTTCATGTTAAAGATCTAAAATTCTAAGCAAAAGAGGATGGTACTTTAAGAAAAGCTTGTTGGATAATTGAGATTCATATCGTCATGCATTAAAATGGCATCTGGGGATGGTTCCGAGAAGACACGGGCGTGTGAAAAGAAGAAACTAATCCAAGCACATAGGTTACTATTGTTTGCGACTAAACATGTCCATATAATTATTCTCATATTTACTTTCTTTTGTGGTTTCCTAGAACTGAACCATCCACGGAGATTTTTATTTTTTTATTTTATTTTATTTTATTTTATTTTATTGGTTGGTATTGTTTGCGACTAAACGTGTCAAAGATAATGGGAACAACAACAGACCTACCGGCCATGAAATTGAATAGAAATTTCGACCCAATGCTTTTCTTTTGTGCTTTTTTATCCAAAATATTCTCCAATTGCTTTATCTTTAATTATCTTTTTTTCCTTTGCTTTTGTTAGTGCTTTGAGTACATATGGACTTTGATTGAGTTACTAATTAAGTTTGAAATTACCTAATCAAATTTTTACTTACATGAGATCAGCTAGAGACTTTGCAGTAACAACTTATTTTTTAGCTATAGAGACAGTCATGAAAGGGAAATTTAGGACCCATTTGGTAAAAGATTTTTAATAACGTTGTTGTTATTTTGTGGCAATATGTGGCAGTGAAAGAGTGTGTAAAAATACATGTAATGTTGTTTAAACAACAATAACAAACACCTCCTACTCCTTAGAAGTTTTTTTTTTTTTTTTGGCAACAAGACTGATAGATTTCATTAAACAGAAAATTAGCCAAAATTCACTAGTAAATGACTTGAATTTGAATATTCAGTTCCTTATGAAACGGCATATATAAATTATTTACGCGAATGTTACGCGTATACTTCATGTACGTTCGTAAACATTAGTAAATCACGCATCTTCCATTTTGTTATCAAAGTTACGGAATCATACGCGTTAATTTAGGATTAAAAGTATACAGCGCGTTAGATTGAAAAACGTTTTAAAAAGGTTTATTAGATATGATCCGATAAAGACAGACACCACTGACTACACAACAATTCACTTTGCTTAAAGAAAAACAAGTGAGACGCTACACAATTAAAAGATTAAAATAATCCAAATAAATCCTATTGCTCTCAAAGTCAAACACAAAGTACCAACTTTTAACTTTTTATTTGTTTTAAAATAATGCAGTAACAAATAATATTTTTACAATAATTTTATAACAAAACTTAGATGGTAAATTATTATTAATTTTTATTTAAGTTCGTCATTGATATCACTTTTTTATTTACTATTAAAAACTTAACATTTAATTTTTATTGTAAAATTATTGAGAAAATATTGTCTTTTTTCTTTATTTTTTAAGTAATAAAACTCATAAAAAATTAAACACAAAAGCTGCCACACCCTATTACCATGTTTCATCCTCAATAATAATGGTAAGAGCACTCCGATCGGTACTTGTTTAATAAATTTATATATATATATATCACATTTGTGCCAACCAAGTCCAAAATTTATTTACATCAAATCATGCAAGTTGAGTAAAAATACATAATCACTATGGTAATCATGTAAATTTACATTGATATTACTCATTTTGTATTTAATTTTTTATTATTTCTTTACATATCTCTAGGATGAAGGAAGAGAGTAAATGATAAATTGATAATTGTTGTGTGTAAATAAAGAGAAACAATTAAAAAGTTAAGAAATTTTGATATTTTATTAAGATGTAATGTAAAATAGATAATATAATGTGAGGTGTTTTAAAAAATGAGTGTGTAAAATATAAAAAGTAAGTTCTTTTGCTAAAATAAATAGAAATTTTTGTACAACTTAATGCGAATGTTCTAAGTGAGTGTGTGTGTGTGTACACACACATATTTTTTAAATGTTTTATTTTTATGCTTAATGTTTTATTTTTTATTTTTAATAAACATTTAGTACCCGTACTACACACGTACCATTATTTTTCCGTTTATGTATTTTTTGTCAAATTTTTGAAACGTACTTTTATTGAAAGATACCAAATTCTACCCGTCCGTATATTTACTATTGTGGGGACTCAACTTGGATTAGACCCAGAGTATGAATGGGTTTTCAGCCCAACAAGCTTAAACAATAAATTTTGTAGAGAGTGGATCGAAGGTTTAGGCGCTGGCCGGCGTTCACGAAGCATGAACTCTCTTCTTTTATTAAAAAATACTTAGAATTATTTACAACTGGGGGATGCTCCTCGGCCCATGGCCGAGGAGCCCTTTTTCTTCTTTCTTTTTCTCCCCCCTCCCTCTTACTTTACTCGCTTCTCTTATATAGTCTTCATCGTCCTATCTCGTTCTTCCATCTGTTGATCATCCATTCGCCTTTCTTCTGACCGTCCGTCCCATCAGAGGCCTTATTAGCACTCAAGTGGTTCACTCTGATCAACGTCGCCCTGCTAAGGGGTTATATCCCCATTAATGCGGTCAGAGGGGTTAGGTGAATGCATTAAGTATGAAGGTGACAGCTTGCTCTGGGCTTGTTTCTTCCCAAAATTATCCTTAGTATGCCGAGGACGAAGAGGTCCTCGGCATGGATCCAAAATAGAGGCTTTCCCTAATTTAGCCTTGGATGGTCATTCTTCCTCAGCGTGGGCCTTGGGCCTACTACACGATGGGCTGAGGCTATCAGGCTCACGGGCCCCACAATAGCCCCTCAAAACCCTGCTGCACGTTCCCTCGGATGGGGAGGAGGGTTTTGATATCTACGGGCCTTGTAGACGAATCGCCCCACTTCGGTCCGTGCTAATGCTGGCGACTTTTCGACTGCCCGATGTACGTTTTAGCGTTTCAAGACTCAGTGTGTGCCCACATTAAATTTTGGCGGCACCACGTTTCCCACTTTCAACGGTGTGATGGTAATTGTTCGGTAGGGATCTCCTGCTTTTATGGGCAGACGGTTACATTTGGGGAGCCTAAGGGGGAGTATAAGTACTTGTTTGAACCGCCTGGTTTCCTCATTTTTGCGCTTAAGACCATTGATGCGTATAATTTGAATCTGGTTCAACTTGCACACTACCTGAAGAGGATTGTCATATTTCTGTAAGTCTTCTTCTTCCGGTGACCCTAAATTTTCCTTGATTCTATTCCTTCTTTTCTTCTTCTGGAACCTTTATTCGTCCTTGGGGGATGGGTAAGTTTAAGAAGTTGGTTGAGTCCAACGAGATGATGAACAAATTCATTATTGACTATGGGATACCCAATAATGTGAGTTTGAAGTACTGTGAAGAAGGGGAGTGGTACATTAAGAGGAGAGAGGGTGAAGTCGTGATCCCGATAGTTGCTTTCATAGAGGGAGGGATGAGAATCCCTATGAGGCCAGTGACTCTCAGTTACCTTAGGCATTTTCGTCTGGCTCCTACCTAGTGCGCCGTGAATGTATTTAGGATATTAGGGTGTGTAGATACCTTGAATGAGAAAATGGGGCTGAAACTGCCTCACCATGATGTGAACTGGTGCTACAACCTTCATCACCTGAGGGGTAAGACGTACTATATGAAGACGAGGGATGATAGGGTCTGACTCATCCAGTGTCTTCCTGATTCTAATAAGGGGTTCACTCAAGATTTCCTCATAGTGTCGGGGGAGTGGCACAACGGTTTTCACTGCCCAACAGTAGAGGGGGAGCCAGGTAGGGTATCCGAAGTAGGAGACGATCTAGGTTTCAGTATTTTTATTTTTTTATAGCTGTATATCCGCTTTGATTGATTAACCACAGGAGTTTCGCTTTTCTTTTCGCAGATCCGCACGCCTTCGCACGTCATTTCCACCTGGTCAACAAAGCGGATTTGGAAACCGTTCTTATGATCTAGGTTTCAGTATTTTTATTTTTTTATAGCTGTATATCCGCTTTGATTGATTAACCACAGGAGTTTCGCTTTTCTTTTCGCAGATCCGCACGCCTTCGCACGTCATTTCCACCTGGTCAACAAAGCGGATTTGGAAACCGTTCTTAGGTCAGAACTTTTCCTGAACGAAACTGATAACCAGGTTAGAGCTGCTCACAAAATCCTCGGATGCGACCCAGCTTAGAAATCATTCCCAGTCCCGAAGCACGTAATTAGAGCTCGTGACCCTCGGCTTACGCAGATTACCGTGGTGGAGGACGGTTTTGCATTTTCCGAGGGATCTCACATACCTGAAGGCATTCCGCTAGCAGGTCCTTCCTCATCCCACCTAGTAACGGTGGCCGAGGAAGGACAATCTAAGAAGGCAGGGGAGGTAGTTGAACTGAGCTCTTCTGAGGACGAATATAGTGTGTTCAACCTAGCTGATCAATCCGAGGATCCCTCTGGTGATCTAGGAGACCCTCATCTGTCCGAAACCGATCTCCAGTCCCTAAGAGTTGGTACTCAGGCTGAGATGGGTTTAAAAAGACAGCCCCAAACCAATCTTCTTAACCTGCTTGAAGGCGGCTCCAAGAAGGGTGCACCGGAAGAGTCGCAGCCCAAACCCTCAACACATCCGCCCCAGATTTTAACTGTGCAAACCAGGTCATCCTCTGTCCCTACAGTATCAGACCCTCAGACCGAGTCTTATGACCCAAAAAGGAAGAGACTTTCCAAGGGTAAGGAGCCAATGGATGGGAGCAAATCCCATTCCCCGCCCGAGGAGGGTGGATTTCGTAGGCCTCCGAAGCAACTGAAGCTCGGTGGTCAACGGAAAGGTAGGAAGATCATCCAGCAGTCTGAGGCCCAAGCCTGGCTGCCTATTGCCATGCTCCATGATCAACCCCTGATGGATGACGCATCGATACGGGAATCTCAAGGAGTTGAGGGGGCTCTCGTAGCTGATGCCCTGGAGAAGTCTCTTCTCCTTCCCACTGACATGGCCGAGCTAAGAAATATGAGTGGGCCAGAGGTTGTCCTTAACCTTAAGAAATATCTAGGCATGGTGGGTCCTTTGGTACCTATTTACTTTATTTGAACTTTGTTGCTTAGTACCTTCCCTTCTCTTTACGGAGTTACTTGTTTTTATTGGCAGGCTATCCAGGCTCTTTTCAGGTTAGACGAGGAGGTCGATGGCCAAAGCAGCGCCTTAGCGTAAGAGCGTGATAAGTTCTTGAAAGCTGCCAGTACCCTCAAGAGATCTGAGGCCGACCTAAAAAAGGCGACCGAGAATCTGGAGGAGATGACAAAGGCCAAGGACACTGCTGCCTCCGACTTGGCCGCGGCTAGGAAGCAAGCTGAGGATGAAACCAATCGCTTGCAAGACGTTGAGGGCCACCTACAGGCTGCCAAAAAGGACATTGCCTACCTGAAGAAAAAGTTGGCTGAGGCAATCCATGAGAAAGATATTGCCGAGTATGCCGGGACGAGGCTGTGAGAGCCAACGATGAGGCGGTATTTGCAAAAATAGACGCTGAGCGCTCTGTAGAACAGGCGGAGGAGGAGGCTTTCGCAGATGGGGTGGCTAAGACTGAAGCCACCCTTCGGGCTCAAGTTCCTACAGTATGCAGGCATTTTTGTTCTGAGACCTGGCATGAAGCCCTCAACTAAGCAGGGGTTGATGCCTCATATGACCTTAGGAGGGAGGACAGGGTATATTACCCTATTGCAATTCGTGAGACTGCCCCTGCTGCTCCCGAGGAGGGGTCCGCATTACCAACGAGTGAGAACCACAATAAGACTGCCGAGGCTACATCTTCAACTGACCAACCCCTCGAGGAGGTTGAACCCCAGAGAACGTTGGGGGGAGTTAGAACCGAGGGTCAGGAAATGCCACAAGACGTGGCGAGGCCTCCTGCGGACCCTCCGAGACAAGGCCCTTAGGCCTTGGCTAAAGCCTTTTGATCTGCTTATCGAATTAATTTGCATACTGAGTTGGGGAGACTGGTGTATGACATAGGATAATTTTGTTTATTTTCTCTTTTATTTCATTTTGTTTCTTGCCTCGGTGGCGTTGTAAGGAGACTGTATATTTTCTGTTTGAACTGAATGCTCAATACTTTGCTTCCAACTATGGATATTTTCTTTTACTTGCTTTACTCTAATATTCTGCTCAATACTTGTATTTTATTCTGGAGTTAGTCACATGAGATCACCTGTTATCCTTCAAATATAAATCTAAGGACCGTATTATAGCTTGACTCTAGGTAACACTCTGGTTTTTCTACAGATAGTTATTTTCTCCATAGGTTCGAGTCCTTGGACCATGCAATACCTTGGTTCTGTCTAGTACGCAGATATAGTGTTGTGATTAGTTTTCCCCTAGGCTTGGGTCTGAGGACCATACAATACCTTGGTTCTGTCTATCACTTCTATTTTTCTGTAAGTATCTAGTTTCCCCATAGGTTTGAGTCCGAGGACCATGCAATACCTTGGTTCTATCTAGTACCCAGGTATAATGGTGTGATTAGTTTTCCCATAGGCTTGGGTCCGAGGACCATACAATGCCTTGGTTCTGTCTATCACTTCTATTTTTCTGTAAGTATCTAGTTTCCCCATAGGTTTGAGTCCGAGGACCATGCAATACCTTGGTTCTGTCTACTACCCAGGTATAATGGTGCGATTAGTTTTCCCATAGGCTTGGGTCCAAGGACTATACAATGCCTTGATTCTGTCTATCACTTCTATTTTTCTGTAAGTATCTAGTTTCCCTATAGGTTTGAGTCCGAGGACCATGCAATACCTTGGTTCTGTCTAGTACCCAGGTATAATGGTGTGATTAGTTTTCCTATAGGCTTGGGTCCGAGGACCATGCAATGCCTTGGTTCTGTCTACCACTTCTATTTTTCTGTAAGTATCTAGTTTCTCCATAGGTTTGAGTCCGAGGACCATGCAATACCTTGGTTCTGTCTAGTACCTAGGTATAATGGTGTGATTAGTTTTCCCATAGGCTTGGGTCTGAGGACCATGCAATGCCTTGATTCTGTCTACCACTTCTATTTTTCTGTAAGTATCTAGTTTCCCCATAGGTTTGAGTCCGAGGACCATACAATACCTTGGTTCTGTCTAGTACCCAGGTATAATGGTGTGATTAGTTTTTCCATAGACTTGGGTTCGAGGACCATGCAATGCCTTGGTTCTGTCTACCACTTCTATTTTTCTATAAGTATTTAGTTTCCCCATAGGTTTGAGTCCGAGGACCATGCAATACCTTGGTTCTGTCTAGTACCCAGGTATAATGGTGTGATTAGTTTTCCCATAGGCTTGGTTCCGAGGACCATGCAATGCCTTGGTTCTGTCTACCACTTCTATTTTTCTGTAAGTAGGGGTTTGTTCTCGGACCGCTTTACTGGAAACGATTCCTCCTTGGGTCGGATTATGATCTTTACACGTGACGTTGATCTCGCCTTCAGCTCGAGTCCCCATCTTTTTCATTTATGAAGCGTCATTTGGCCGTTCGTGTTTCGCGCTTGATGCTTCGATGCGCGAGACGCGCCTTCATTAATGTCCTCGTGAATTAACACGAGTCCAACGGTCTACGGCCCCCTTGAAATTTGGTAGCTTCATTATTAGCCCTGCTGATAACTCTCTTTTCGAATTCTGCGTGAATTAATTCTCACCAACCCTCATCCTCTATATAAGGCTTTCTGGGGGCATGGTTTCTCCATACTCCATGAACCTCCCAACACAAACAAAAAGAACACACCCTTTCAGCTCCCTAAGCCCCTTTAATAACCCCGCCGGAATTGTAACCGGAGTTGGCAGATATGGGACGGCTTTGGGCAGGTGTGAGGACATCCGTGCCAAGAGCCGTTGTGGCCGCAGCCTCCACTGGGCTTCTGGTGCGGCAGAATCTAGGCGTAACCCCGATGGCGCCATACAAGGTGGCCCGGAGGGATGTCGTTGAAGTACCTAATGTCTCTCCTCGGAGCGCACCCCCGACGAAGGAGACGTGCGAATTCATGTCATGGGCGGTGCTCGAGTGTTGCCGTCCCCAACGGCCAACGCTCGTGAGGATTGGAGAGAATCAAGGGAACATCACGGGGGAGGGCATCCCGGAACCCCTGCATCTGCTCCTCGCTTTGTTCAAGTTCCGCCGCTCCGAGAAAGGAGTTGTTGGTGGCTTTGAAGCGAGCCAGTCTCAGCCCCCTTCCACCCTCTTATTGTCAAGTTCTCCCATTCTCTTGGTGCCAATAAGGGAACGGGTTGACACTTCCCTCTAACTAGTTCTAGGATGGGTCCACCTGGGCCTCTGATTGTAGAATTAGCTTGTAAATTTGTTTGTAAAACACGCCTGCCTGAGCCTCTAATTATATTTTGTACTTTTTCTATTTATGAAATAATATCAAGATTTCTTTTTTCGCTATCAAATCTTCCATTTTTTTTTTTTTTGCGATTTTTTTTTTATACGTCTCCAACCTACTGTAAAACGACTACTTAGAACAATCGTCTGGTGCGCCGTCCAGTGCACTAATCCTCCCCACAGACGGCGCCAATTGTGGGGACTCAACTTGGATTGGACCCAGAGTATGAATGAGTTTTCAGCCCAACAAGCCCAAACAATAAATTTTGTAGATAGTGGATCGAAGGTTTAGGCGCTGGCCGGCGTTCACGAAGCATGAACTCTCTTCTTTTATTAAAAAATACTTAGAACTATTTACAACTGGGGGATGCTCCTCGGCCCATGGCCGAGGAGCCCTTTTTCTTCTTTCTTTTTCTCCCCCCTCCCTCTTACTTTACTCGCTTCTCTTATATAGTCTTCATCGTCTTATCTCGTTCTTCCATCTGTTGATCATCCATTCGCCTTTCTTCTGACTGTCCGTCCCATCAGAGGCCTTATCAGCACTCAAGTGGTTCACTCTGATCAACGTCGCCCTGCTAAAGGATTATATCCCCATTAATGCGGCCAGAGGGGTTAGGTGAATGCATTAAGTGTGAAGGTGACAGCTTGTTCTGGGCTTGTTCCTTCCCAAAATTATCCTTAGTATGCTGAGGACGAAGAGGTCCTCGGCGTGGATCTGAAAAAGAGGTTTTCCCTAATTTAGCCTCGAATGGTCATTCTTCCTCGGCGTGGGCCTTGGGCCTACTATACGATGGGCTGAGGCTATCAGGCCCACGGACCCGACAACTATAATATACACATACTGTATTTTACTAACTATGCTGACAACTAAGTTGGAAATAACTGTTATTAAAATAAAGATAAATAAAATTTACTTACAAATATTTGGGGTTAAGGCTTCAAAAGTTTTTAAAGGAACATAATCATAATGTTTTGAGCATAGTTACAAAAACCATACCGGCAGTTAACTCAGCTGAAAAATTGGTTCACTAGTTCATTAGTTCAACTGATGGTTCATTAGTTGAATTATAGGTTTATTAATTAATTAAATGATATATTTTATAATTATAAAAAGGAACTAAATAAAATAAAACCACTCCATTTAGGTAAATTAACAAATTGTAACAATAAAAAAATTGCATCATATGACATAAAGTTGAGAGTATAGAAAAAAAAAAAATAAACACATCATTCACATAAATCATTCAATAAGTAAGTTATATAGTCCAAAAGTCTTGAAACAACATCTCCTATAAAAATTCAAAATAAACTTTTAACTTAATCATTAAACCCTAGAGCATAACAAAATTATTTAAACCTCCAAATACAACTGATGATTAAAATCAATCATGTGTTATCATTGTGATATTGGTTGCTTTTGTTCTATGCAGACAAATATGTATTTTTTTGGTTTTATCTGCGGGTTAAAAAGATTAACCCATGCAATCCATCTGTTTACCTGGTTTGATGATGGGTTTTTGCATACTCGGTATTTTACACCAAACTCTTCCAGATAATACTTTAGTTCATGGTTTAATTGGTGGTTTGGTATGGTTTTTATAACTATGGTTTTGAGAATCTCAATTGAGTTAGATTTTATGACATTATCAAAAGCCCAATTAATTAAATATTTAAATAATGTTAATCAATGATTGTTTGTGACTTGTAAGTGTGGCTACACTCATGATATAAAATATAAATTAGTTATTTCCTAATAAAATTTTTTCTAATAGAAAATAATAAATTGTTAGGATTTTAAAAATTGTATATAATATGCAATAAAAGTTAGATCCTAAAAGATGTGGTTATAAAATGGATCTCCTATTTAATTTTCACCTTATTGTGCCAACTACCAAGTGCATATACAATATTTAATTGTCATGAATACTATTTTATCAATTTTTTGGATAGAAATATCAACTTAATTGTCCACAGGGGCAGAGGGAGGGGGGTTAAGGGGAGGGCAACTGCTCCCCTTGACCTCTCAAAATTTTCTCTAATAATACTAGTATATTGAACTAAAATGTCTTATTTGCCCCAAGATACAAAGGACAAAGAATTTTTCTATTTATTGTGTATTAGCTTGTCTGACTTGTGGGTTCCAGTTAGCTCAACTAGTAAAGTCTCTTATGGTTGTATAAGAGATCTGGGGTTCAATCTCCATCTACACCAAAAACTGATTGGTGTCTTGGTCTGATGATAAAGAGTTATCATTAAAAGTAGACGCTATAAGTTGAAACTCTCTCTCTCTCTCTCAAAAAAAAAAAAAAAAAAAACCAAAGCTTTTCTGACTTTTTTTCAATTATCATGACAGCTTTTTTGACCTCTAATACTAATAGGCTTAGAGCATCTCCAGCAGTTTCGGTAAAGCCAAATTTGGACCACCAAATGACACTGTTCATCTCTCCAGCAGCTTCTCCATACGCACAGGTTCTCTAAATTATTTTTTGAAGTTGCTACAGTAATTCTCTTAATTTAGAGAACACTGTAGCAACTTCAAACCATTATTTTATCCTAAAAAAATATCCGGCTGAATAAAAAAAATTCTTTCTCTTTCCTTCTCTCTTCTTTGTTCATCTGTGTCCCTCTCAAACGGTAACACAATCAACACAAACACAGTAACAGATCAAGAACATGAAAAAATAAAAATTTAATTAGAACAACAAATCTAAAATAAAAATAAAAAACACAATCAAGAGCATGAAAGCCTATCTAAGCTCCATTGCAACAACAAAGTGAATCAGAACAAGATTAAAAAAAAAAGATGGGCGAAGGCCATGTCGGCTGTGCATGCGTGCGTGCGTGTGTGTGTGTGTGTGTGTGTGTGTTAAGTGAGCTGAAGAGGAAAGAAAATAGAAGTAGAAATAGAAAAAGTAAAAACAGAAAGAGCTAGAGAAAGAGAGAAAGAGAGATAGCTGAAGAAGAAGAAGTGCTCCGGAATGAGCTAGAAGAAAAAGAAAAAGAAGGTAGATAGAGGAAAGGAGTGGGATACGTGGGTGGTGGAGAAAAAACAAAGGGAAAAAAAAGAAAAAAAAAAGAAAAGAAGAAGAAACGTGTCCAGATGGGGGTGGAAGGAAAAAATAATATAAAAAATAAAAAATTGCAATAAAGAAATGATACTACAATATTTTCACAATAAATTTTAAGTAACGGATTGTTATTAGATAATATTGACGAGCAAAAAAATAATTTCAGTAGTGGGTTCAAGTTAGAACTAATAACAACTTTTCACATAAATTTTGTTGCGAAAGTATTGCGTAAAATGTTGTGAATATAATACTTCTCATTAAAAATATAGTTGTTAAAAAAAGAATAAATGATGATTAAAAAAGAATAAATAATGAATGAAGAAATAATATTTAAATGAGATAGAGAATGTGATAAAGAATCTGTTGGAAAGTGTATTTGAAAAAGTGAGTATGTAAAAGTTAAATGTCACTGTTCATTCTCCAAACTGTAAAAAATTTGAAGAAGTTGTTGGAGATGCTCTTACATAGTTACACAACTACTACAGCTCTTATATAAAAATAATTGTTCCCACCTAGTAATGATTAAAAAAAAACCCACTATTTTGCGTAATAGGAGTCAGAAGTCTAATAGAATTTTCAAAAAAAAAAGTATATATATAATATAAACAAACTACTTTTAAGCTAGGTGTGAAAAAATAAATTAAAGTTTACATTTTATGTTAGATTCTATATGACAATTACATTAGCATATAATTATTTATTTATTTTGTTATTAATATTGATTAATTTTTTACTTTCAATTTTATCTTTTAATCTTGCCCCCCAACTTAAATTTCTGACTCCGCCATTTATTGTTCTTATCAAATTTTCTTTTACTGCTACTTATTATTATTATTGTTATTATTATTTATTTTTTGGGATAGAAACACATGTTTAATGGTTTTTATCAACTTTTATTTTCTTCTCTTTTTTTAATTTTATTTTTTAGAATTAGACTCAAGTTCCTTTTATTATCACATTTTCTTATAACAAATGAAAACTAGCAGCACAAGTCAAACGATTTGGAAAAAGAAAAGTTAATGGCATATGCATTATGCACCATTTGCTTCTCTTATCAAATGGCATTAATGATGTTTATGGCAAGGAGGGTCCACGTCAGGTGATCATGTTGCCAAACTGTACGACTCCAACAACTGGTGCCAAAGAATTGTACTTATTTTCTTCTTCTTCTTCTTCTTCTACTCATCTTTAGTTCTACTTGGAATAAAACTTTCTGTCGTTTTAGTATACAAGAAAAAAATTGCTTTATACATGCACAATAACTACAAGTACACAAAATCATACTTTTTCTTTTATAGTAATAATCCGAAATCTATATTTATCAACATATTAGAGTTTAACTTTCAATATCTCTTTCAATCATCCCAAACTTTGGGGTTTTGTTTATATATCAGTACATGTGTGACCAACATTAGTCTATAAACCTATATATAAAGATTTTACTAATGAATGCTCCAAGGCTATGTTTAGTGGGGCGAATGCTAAACGAGTTCTAGGCCTAATTATAATAAATATAAACATTGGGCCCAATTAGAGTACTAGCCCAATGGGGATAAATCACATGATGGCCAGCCCACTTCTTAATCAATGCAAAACCTTGGATTGTCGGTTAAGCCCAACATCCATCTAGGTAGCACGCCGAGGTCACCTCTGAGGTATATCCAAGCTACTGAGATAAGTTGTAGAAAGGCCAAACTTCTCTAAGATAGTTTTCTAAAGGTTCCTGGTAATTCTATAACCACATCTGCATTGAGATAGGTCACTTGCCTAATATCACCGCATTCAATGTAGAAGGACAAAACTGAATAGTAGGAAGGGCCCTAGAAGTCTTCGTTCATGATGAAAAGCTTGCAAAAGAAGAGTTAGATAAGACCAGGAGTTGTCCAGGTGGACATCTAAACAGTGAAGAGTACCTTAAAAGTCCCCGCTCATGATGAAAAGTCATAAAAAGAAGAGCCCGATAAGCAGAAGAATTTGATTTTGCTTTTATCCAAAGTTATGCATGCCTACAATCTTATCCAAAGTTGTGTTTCTTTTTCCAATTAGCGGTTGAATTGTTCCCTCATGGCTGTTGAAAGGGAAAAAATATAGGCTACGATACCTAGTGTGACAAGACGGGCTAATTATAATTCGTGGGCTGAAAAAGAGACGAGCCTGTTATGTGCAAGGCCTGTCGTGGACGGACTCAGAATGGACGGATGATAGAGGAATAGGTTGATTGGCCATGGGCCTGCTGAACCTCTTAATGGGAATACTTGTGGCCCATTCTCGGAAAGCCTTAGATAGAATCCTAATGCAAAGTGGATTCTAGAATTTACGTATATTGGTGAAGATCTTCCCTATAAGGAGAAGACTTGTCCACCACGTTTTGGACTCTTAAAGATGATTTCTACAAGGAAAGGACTTCGACTCCAAGTAAAAGAGTGAAACTTTCGACTATTATAAAAGCCCCAATATCCTCACAAATCAAGGTACGCGTAATTAAACATCTCTAGCACTCTGGAGTTGTAAAAAGGATCTAACTTAACCTTCGGATGGCATTTGGCCGGCACCACACTGATGCTTTCAGTAGGTTCTTTTTTCTCTTCCTTATTGCGCAGGTGATTTCTAGAGCGTGTGGGTGACGTGTAATTCATTGGTGATTTTTTAACACATCAGTTGGCACCATTTGTGGGAAAGTAAGACTTGAAGTGATCAGACGTTACTTCATCCCTAAGACAGAAGGGTTGCATGGTGCTCACTCGCTCGATGGCAACCACCAATGACATCTAAGGAGAGGAACCACCCACAACCGCACTCGAGAGACAGGTTCGAACTCTCACCACGGCCGTGGAGCACCTCACCAAACAAAATCATGACCTAGAAGAACAGTTGCGTCAGAGGAACACAGCACCTAACAACTAGAGGGAGGATCAGGAAGGTACCAGGTCCATGCAAAGAGACTGAGAAGGGCCTGAAGGGAGCAACGCCCCAAGCAGGCCAGAATGACAAAACGCGAGCCTCCCATCCCTCATGGACACGACTCCTCCGCCTATCTTTGTAGAGATGCAGGCGATGAAGGAACAGATGGAGGTCATGATGAATGCCCTTAAGGGACGAGTGTCCAGCGATCTCGACGACCTAGTGAATCGGACCGACTCTCCATTCACCGGCCCCGTCAATTCCTTACCCCTACCGCACAAGTTCCGAATGCCACAGATAGAGAGTTACGACGGAGTCAAAGATCCCCTAGATCACCTGGAGACATTCAAGACCTTGATGCATCTACAAGGGGTACCAGACGAAATCATGTGTAGGGCCTTCCCCACAACACTGAAGGGTCCCACGAGAATATGGTTCAGTCAGCTGACGCCGAACTCCATCAGCATTTTCAAAGAGTTGAGTGCTTAGTTCACCTCACACTTTATAGGGGGACAAAGGTACAAGAAATCCATGGCATGCTTAATGAGCATCAGGTAGAAAGAGGACGAGACGTTAAGATCCTACATAACCCGCTTCAATAAGGAAGTGGTTTCGATCGATGAAGCCGACGACAAAATACTGATGGCGGCCTTCACAAACAGGTTGCGGAAGGGCAAGTTTTTGTTCTCACTATACAAAAACGACCCCAAAACCATGTCAGAGGTACTCTACAAGGCCACTAAGTACATGAACGCAGAAGACGCGGCAGGCGGACGTACGGCAGGATCAAGGGCAAAAGAGGCCAAGGACAGGAGACAGAAGGGACGAAAGGAACCCTAAACCCTCGGGAGAGAGGTTCACGAGCTTCACGCCTCTAAACGCCCCAATTGACCAAGTTTTGATGCAAATCAAAGACGAAGGGGCACTGACGTTCCCAGGGAAACTGAAAAGCGACCCAAGCAAACGGCCTCGAGACAAGTACTGTCGTTTCCACTAAGATCACGGCCATGACACAGGCGATTGCTATGACTTGAAGCAGCAGATTGAGGCCCTCATTAGACAAAGGAAGTTGCAAAAATTCATCAACAAAGAGAGAGCGGATCCCAATCGCCAAGAGCCAGCCCCCCGACGAGATAATGAGCGTCCTAGACCCCCCGTCGGAGACATAAGGATGATTGTGGGAGGAACTGCGATTACTGGTTCCTCCAAAAAAGCTCGAAAGACGTACCTCAGAATGGTCCAGAACGTCCAGCTAACAGGCTATGCGCCTAATACAGCACGGACGGAAAGCCCTGTCATTGGATTCTTTGAGGAAGACGCAAGGAGACTTCACCATCCACACGACGACGCGATAGTTATCAGCGTACATGTGGGGGACTATAATGTTCACCGAGTATTAATCGACAACAGCAGCTCGGCAGACATTCTATACTATCCAGCATTCCAGCAAATGGGGATCGACAGAGCGCGATTGATACCAACGAGTGATCCATTTGTCGGTTTTGGAGGAACAAGGGTATTTCCAATAGGCTCAATCACACTCTCGGTAACGGAGGGTGATTACCCACAAGAACTCACTAGGGACGTAATATTCCTTGTGGTGGACTGCTCGTCCGCTTACAATGGTATTCTTGGACGACCCACACTTAACTCGTGGAAAGCAGCAACATTGACGTACCACCTAATGATCAAGTTCCCTATGGACCATGGGATTGGGGAGTTGCGAGGAAACCAGGTGGTCGCTTGGGAATGCTACATTGCCATGCTAGAAATGGAAGATCACCATCAGACAATGTGCATAGAAGAACAGCGGACAGTCGCAGAACCGGTTGAAGAGCTGGAGGAGATAATACTCGATGAGTCAAAACCTGAGCGAACGGCTAGGATAGGGACATTGGCCTACCAGCCGGTGCGACAGGCCCTCGCAGCATTCCTCAAGAGGAACCAAGATGTATTCGCATGGAGCCACGAGGACATGACCAGGATCGATCCCTTTGTCATGGTACACAAGCTCAACGTGAACCCCGCAACCCCACCCGTCCGGCAGAAAAAGCGAGTGTTCGCTCAAGACCGAGATCAAGCGATAGCGAAAGAGGTCAAAAAACTACTTGAGGCGGATTTCATTCGGGAAGTATATTACTTGAAATGGTTGGCAAACGTAGTCATGGTAAAAAAGGCTAGCGGGAAGTGGCGAATGTGTGTCGACTTCACGGACCTTAACAAGGCATGTCCGAAGGACAGTTACCCCCTTCCGCAGATAGATGCACTGGTCGACTCTACAACCAAACACCAACTCCTAAGTTTTATGGATGCCTTTTCAGGCTATAATCAGATCAAGAGAAAACGTCCTTCGTCACCAGCCAAGGACTTTTTTTCTATAAGGTGATGCCATTCGGACTCAAGAATGCGGGGGCAACGTACCAAAGATTAATGAACAAAATGTCTGCGCACTAGATTGGGAGGAACGTACAGGTCTACGTTGACGACATGCTGGTTAAGAGTCTGCACGAAAATGATCACCTGAGCAACCTCCAGGAGACATTTGATACCCTACGATCATACAATATGAAGCTAAATCCAAGCAAATGCGTATTCGGAGTAACGGTGGGAAAATTCTTGGGGTTTATGGTATCCCAAAAGGGAATAGAGGTCAACCCAGAAAAGATACAGGTAATCATGAAGTTGGAACCGCCAAGGACGATAAAGGACGTGCAAAGCTTGAACGGCAAAGTTGTGGCCTTGAACAGGTTCGTCTCCAAAGCGACAGACAAATGTCTACCGTTCTTCCTCATCCTAAGGAAATCATTTGAGTGTTAGAAGGCATTTGAAGACTTAAATAAATACCTCGCCTCTCCACCATTGCTCAGCCCGTCCAAGCCAGGAGAAGACCTCTATTTGTACCTAGCAATATCGCGAGTAGCGGTGAGCACGGCCTTAGTAAGAGAAGAGGAAGGAACTCAGTGACCCGTCTATTTCATAAGCAAGGGATTCTGGGGGGCTGAAGAAAGGTACCCCCAGATGGAGAAGCTCGCCTTCGCACTGGTAATCGAAGCCCGAAAGCTCAAACCGTACTTCCAGGCCCATACTATCATCGTCTTAACGGATCAACCCCTAAAAAGAGCAATGAGCAGCCCTGAAGCTGCCGGACGAATGGCTCTGTGGGCGATAGAGCTAAGCGAGTTTGACATACATTATCGACTACGAACTGCAATAAAGGAACAAGCGATGGTAGACTTCATTACCGAGTACACCCAAACAGAGCACAAGGGGGCACACGCCCTCAGACAATGGAACATCCACACGGACGGATCTTCAAACAAGCAAGCTGAAGGCGCCGGAGTATTAATTCAAACCCCTGACGGAGAGAAAATCAAGTGTATGATTCGGCTAGACTTCCCAACGACCAACAATGAGGCCGAGTATGAAGCGTTGGTGGCAGGATTAGACCTCGCAAAGGCAGCAAATGCCGAGGACATGGTAGTACATTGCGATTCGCAGGTAATAATAAGCCAGATTAGCGGCGTCTATGAGTGTAGGGGCGAAAGGATGAAGAAATATCTTGAGGAGGTCAAGAGTCGGATCGGCACCCTCCAAGTCACATTCGTCCAAATCCCAAGGGAGGAGAACGAATGTGTTGATCGTCTTGCAAAAGCAGCCTCTGCAGAGCTTATAACAGTCCCCGATCAGGTATTATCGTTTATTCAAAATTCCTCAATTATTGACAAAGGAGCAAAAGTGCAGGAAATGAATCCTGAAAACAATTGGACTACGCCATTAATAGCATACCTGAAGGCAGGCGTGCTTCCAGACGATAGAGACGCAGCAAGAAAACTGAAAGTCCGAGCTTCGTGATTTGTAATGATCAATGATGTCTTATACAAAAAGGGATTCTCACGACCGTACCTAAGGTGTTTAGGCCACGAAGAAGCAGACTACATAATGAGAGAGGTCCACGAGGGTATCTCCGGAAACCATTCGAGGGCACGGTCCTTAGTACACAAGTTGATTCAAGCAGGGTACTATTGGCCTACAATGCAGAAGGACGCACAAGCCTACGTCAAGACTTGAGACAAATGTCAAAGGTTCAACAACCTAATCAGGTAACCATATCATATGTAGGTTCGGGATACCAAGGGTACTCATCTTCGATAATGGAAAATAGTTCGACGACAAGGCATTCCAAGATTTCTACTCGGAACTAGGCATCAGAAATCACTACTCGTCACCTGCACACCCACAGGCCAATGGGCAAGTCGAAGTCACAAACCGGTCCTTGCTCAAAATCATCAAGACTCGGCTCGAGGGGGCAAAAGGCATCTGGCCTAACGAGCTACCCAGTGTCTTATGGGCATATCGTACTACGGCAAGAACGCCCACTGGAGAAACACCATTCAGACTAGCATGCGGAAGCGAGGGTATCATTCCAGCAAAGATAGGGCTTACGAGCTATCGGGTGGAAAGCTACAACAATGATAAGAACGAAGAGGCTTTGTGGCTACAGCTAGACCTAGTCGACAAAGTTCGGGCTGCAGCAAAGCAAAGGTTGGCTCAATACCAGAACCTCATGGAAAAATACTACAACTCCAATGTCAGACACAGAGATTTTCAGATTGGAGACCTTGTGCTACGGAAGGTGATAGGAGCAGCTAAAGATCCTTCACAAGGAAAACTTGGCCCCAACTGGGAAGGACCCTACAAGATCTCGTCATGGTAGAGGAAGGGGACCTACCACCTCGAAACCATGGACGGACGGAAGCTACAGCACCCATGGAACACGGAGTACCTTCGAAAATACTACCAGTAGAGACGATGTGAAGATATGAAGAACATCAGCATTCCCCATTTTCCCAGTTTTTCATTTTCCTAGTTTTTATTTCAATTAGGTCTTTCCATAAGTACCTTTTTTAAGCCCAATGGGGCAGGCATTTTTGACTTATTACAAACATATGGTTTTCGTTTAATTAATAAGAGGAATATTCAGACTCGACTATGTTTGTTAACTATGGACGGAGAAAAATTAAGTCCATAAGCTGGACGGATCATCCTAAAAGGATGATAACTCTTAAAGTCCAAATAACAGACGGACAAGAAACAACGTCCACAAGCTGGACGAATCATCCTAAAAGGATGATAACTCTTAAAGTCCAAATAACGGACGGACAAGAAACAACGTCCACAAGCTGGACGGATCATCCTAAAAGGGTGATAACACTTTAAGTCCAAACCACAAGTTGGACGGGTCATCCTGAACGGATGATAACACTTTAAGTCCAAAGAATGGACATATCATCCCGAAAGGATGATAGCACCTAGAGTCCTAATAATGGACAGATCATCCCGAAAGGATGATAGCACCTAGAGTCCTAAGAATGAACGGATCATCCTAAAAGGATGATAACTCTTAAAGTACAAACGATGGACGGATAGGAAACAAAGTCCACAAGACTGGACAGATCTTCCCGAAATGATGATAACTTTTAAAATCCAAGGGACAAGACAAAAAGCTAAATCCATGTACTGAACGGACCATCCTAAACGTGTGGTAATTCTAAAGTCCAAAGAATAGACGAATCATCCTATAGGATGACAACCCTTAAATGAACGAAGAATGGACAGATAAAAAGTTGAGTCCGCAAGACTGGACGGATCGTCCCCATAAAATAAAAAGAGAATGGACGAAGCACATAAACTGAATGGAGTCCATCTAATAACATTAAATATACTTAAAGTAAAATGACTGCATTTCACAAAAATAAAATAAAGGTCAACGGACCTTGCAGAGTTTAACAAACATGCAAAGAAAAAGAACCAGAATAGGCTATGTTCAAAAATCCCAAAAACATGACGGGGCGATAGAAATTGTTCTACACTTAAAACAAAAACAAAAAAAAAAAACAAAAAACAAAAAAAAAACTAAGTTATTACAAATCTTCCACTGGAGCCTCTCTCTCTCTTCAACAGGACGGACCTGGGCATCCTTAGCTTGGCTTTCAGCGACGATCTGGTCTGCAAGAGTTTCACGGATAGAAAGGTTCTCGTCAAAGAAAGCATTTGTATCTTCTGACTGAACGGGTTGAACAAATGATGGCTCGGGGGCAGTGATAGCGACGGCAGACAGGTCCACCTCCCGGTGCAAAGTCTTCACTTGACAAATGGCATCGTCAAAACCGTCGTTATATGTAAGACTCAGTTTCGTGATCAGGGCGTCAAAGTCACGATACTCGCGTATTGCAACCTCCTTCGCCTAACGGACCTCATTGTCTTTCTCCTCCAAAACCTTCTTCAGACGGTCCGTCAGCTTGATACATTCGTCCCGAGCCGTCTCAGCCATCTTAAGTTTCTGCTCCTGGACGACCTTCCAGGCCTTGAGCTCAAGCAGCTCGTCCTCCAGCACCTTGGCTTTCTCACGTACACGACTAATGATCGTCTCATGGTTGAGACACCATCCCATCATGCCTTGGACCATATAACGACAGATGAGTTACCTGTGCAATGTTGAAAAGGCCCGTCTCTCCCATCGCCTCCGTCGAGTGGTTCCCCAGGTCCTCGTAGTCGTCAGTAGTAATGATGGACGACAGTCTCTCAAGAGCATACTTGGAGTCCTCACGGAGTAGGACGGGGGGCTTCTTCTGGCTACCGGACAGACTCGTTATTAGACCCTTACCAGCCCCATGCTTGACCAGGGTGACCATCTTATTCCCCCCAGCCATCAAGCCAACGACGAGCTCCAGGGAAACCTTAGGCTGTTTGGGTGCACAGTCACCCTTCACGGGCAGTTTCCTCTTAAGAATTTGTTTGCTAGAGCCCCTCCCCATAGGGTCCGTTCCAGCCTCTTTGTTTTTTGCAGCTTGAAGTCTGATAGCTGCTCGTCTTTTAGCATCCTCCATCTCTGAAAGAGGTAGACGGGTTAAAAAAAAAAAAAAAAAAAAGATAAAGGAGGAGCGAAGGACTTATGTTGACGGGTGCGCTTCTCGTACTTCAGTGCCACTAGGGTTGGCTCGGGCCCATCACAATACCAATGAATGGTGTTGAGACTGACGATCCCAGGTCCGTTCCTCGAGTTTTGTCTTTGCAAAAATTTTCTCAAGGAAGTTGAATTCCTCGAGAATGATTTGTGGACGCCGTCGAACTGTGCCAAAGAAGACGGACAATAAAAAACGCAATAAATATTAAATAAACTAAAATTAATCGTTTCTACACGACGGGCCATACCAGATGGGTTTAAAATGCCCCAAACTGTGTCGATGGGCATGTAATCCATTTCCCCTGGATGACACATCCAACCATTTCCTTTGACGAAGAAATAACGGCTCTTCCAGTCTCTGTTTGAATTTGGGGTTTCATATATAACTTTTAGGACGGGGCTCCTAAGGACGAAGCTATACATGCCCCTTGATTTATCTATCTCATCTGGACGGTAGTAGTGAAGGAACTCCCTTATTGTAAGCCTTCTCCTACCGTCCGACATAGCTCCGTACAGAACCTCCATTGCTATAAAAACCCTCCAGGCTTTAGGAGATATCTGGCTGACGGATATACCTAGGTATTTAAGGAGTTCACAATGGAGTGAATTTAGAGGGAATCTTAGGCCGGCCTTGAGCATCTGTTCATACACCCATACGCCGTCCACTTCTTCATAATAGCATTTTTCTAACATATAGGACAGACGGAGTGGGATATGATCTGGGATTTGGTAACGGGCCCTAAGGGTATTAAAGTGAGGTTCTTTAATGGTGGATGTAAAGGTGTGCACCGTCCACTCTAGAAGCATGATGAACCCCCTAAGTCCATCAGTTCCCACGACGGATCTAACTATCGGCTCTTCGTTGTCAGCTGAACCCTCCTCTATTTCAATCATCTCCAAGCCCTCATTTGTTGAGGACGGGGAGGATGAAGACAGACTACTCTCGCTCAGAGCGTCTTGGTCTTTGGGACCTGACGAGTATACCTCTTCGTAGTCCGCCCCGTCACGGACGACCGACTGGTTACTTGACGCACTAGACATGGCCTACATGTAATGACAAAACTTAAGACTCTGACGGGTTTGGAAAGAGCGACGGGGGCATAAAGTCTAAAAAGGCAGCATTAAAAAGTAAATAAAAATTAAAAGAGGACAGATAGAGGATTGCTTACCAAAAATTCAGAATGAGCAAGATGTTGCAGACGATGGGTATAAAAGTGAACGGAGTATTCTCTGACAGGTATGACGGACTCGCTCTGACAATTTTTTCCCGTAAAAAGTGGAAAAATGAGGGGCGGAGGGGTCGATATTTATAGAGGATATGCACAGAAGACGAAGCAACACCTCGTTCCAAAACAATGACCATTGAAGGGGTGACACTTGGCACGAATCATAAATGTGTTACTTCTAACCTGTTAGTGTACGGAGATAAGTTCACGGTGCTAGGTATCATAGTCACATGATCGAGGTTTTAAAACCGTCACCCTATAGGTCCGTCCACTTAGTTATGACGGACCCATCGGGTGAGGGGGCAACTGAAAGGGAAAAAATATAGGCTACGATACCTAGTGTGACAGGACGGGCTAATTATGGTTCGTTGGCTGAAAAAGAGATAAGCCTGTTATGTGCAAGGCTTGTCGTGGATGGACTCGGAATGGACGGATGACAGAGGAACAGGCTGATCGACCATGGGCCTGCTGAACCTCTTAATGGGAATACTTATGGCCCATTCTCGGAAAGCCTTAGACAGAATCTTAGTGGAAAGTGGATTCTAGAATTTATGTATATTGGTGAAGATCTTCCCTATAAGGAGAAGACTTGTCCACCACGTTTTGGACTCTTAAAGATGATTTCTACAAGGAAAGGACTTCAACTCCAAGTAAAAGAGTAAAACTTTCGACTACTATAAAAGCCCCAATACCCTCACAAATCAAGGTACGCGTAATTAAATCTCTCTAGCACTCTAGAGTTGTAAAAAGGATCTAACTTAACCTTCAGATGGCATTTGGCTGGCACCACACCGGTGCTCTCAGTAGGTTTTTTTTTCTTTTCCTTATTGTGCAGGTGATTTCTGGAGCGTGTGGGCGACGTGTAATTCATTGGTGATTTTTTAAGTTCATCAGTTGTCATTAATAAGAATTACATAAACTGTCGTTAATATGACAATTGATGATACATAAATTATTACACAATCATTCTATTAATTATTTTTTTTAATAAAATTATATTCTGTAAATTGACTAAAACTATGCATTGAATGGGGCATTCAGCTAGTTGTTAGTAAAATTATCTTAGAATTGTACAGCCATTAATAAAAAATGTTCTAATTTATTTAAATCTAATCATATTTTCATCAACTAAAGCATAATTCTGAGCTCTCACAGATTAAATTTTGCTTTATTTTTTACGAAAAGTTTTAAAATTTGGTAGTACTATTGTTTTTCTTAATATACATCAATGAATGAATGAATGTGAATAAGAGAATTTAAATTTTGAATATTTTTGTTAAAAACACCAAAATGTATTAAGTTATAATAATCTTCACGTAATACTCCTAATTAGGTGATTAAACAACATAAATAATATTCTTTGTCCCCATCAAAAAAACAAAAAATCTTTTAGTCACTCAATCATGATTCGTTAGTCATATATTATCTTTCACATTGCTTTCTTTGCCCATATAAACCACAGATTCCGCAAGCTCATCCTCCATTCAAACTCAAAGCAACATTCTCTCTCTCTCTCTCTCCACACAGAGGATATAAGTTATGGGCATCTGTGCATCTTCTCAATACATACGCCGAGGTGGGATAGCCCTTAAATGGCCATCCACAGCCAAGATAATTCACTCGGATGGAACACTCCAAGAGTTGAAGCACCCAATCAAAGCCGAACAAATCCTCTCCCAGAACCTTGGCTGCTTACTCTGCAGCTCAGAATCCATGTACATCAACTCCCACATCCCCTTGATCCCCCAAAACGAAGAGCTAAAGCTGGGCCAAATCTATTTCCTCATGCCACTCTCTAAATCCCATCAAACACTCTCTCCAAGACTTGTGTACACTAGCAATCAAGGCTCATGCTGCTCTTACTCATTCAGAACCATCAACTACAAGAACCTCAAAATTGTCAAATAATTTTTGTACAACTCCGGCTGGAGTTAACATCTTTGGATTGAGTTCTACGTTGAGATGAGGCAACCAAAGACTAAAGTTCTAAATCAAACAAAGATATAAAGTAAAGCACAACGAAGGAGCATGTGAACATCAACCAAGACTTGAGTTCTAAATTATACAAAGTTTCGGTTTTTTTTTTTTTTTTTCTTAATTATTATTTATTTAAGTTCATTGTAGTGTGCGTAAAGGCACATTATTGAGTACATAGGAATCTTCAAAAAGTGGCAGCCGGTCTTACTAGAAGCCAAGCAGGCTGAACCAAAAGATATTATTAGGAAAGTTATATTATGCTTTGTACTTTAATTATGCATTAAGAAGAACCAAAGATTGTCCCTTTGTATTCTTTTTTACAATTTAAAGTCTAAATGCCCTTTCTGAATTAATATATCATACTGCTGGTAAAATATTCCAGTGTGATGCATGTGATTGAATTTATATCATTGTTATAGTAATGACCACCGACTTCAAAAGCTGATTAAAAACTTTTTTTTTCCTTGATTAAGCTGATTAGAGGTTTCTCTTTTGTTTCCACAATAGATATTAGTTGCAACACAAAACAAGTCTACTCTGCTCTTTGATGTCCCAAAATAAGGTCAACAAATAAGTAATAACAAAAATATAAATGGCTATTCCATCAGTCCTGCACTTTTGTAAGTCCTCTTGATGATCGAGTTCTTCCAGCTTGTAGGATTTATTCCCTCCAAAATTTCCAGCTACCGTTTGGATTTTTTCAGCAAGATCATATCAGTGTAGCCTCTCATTTTAGCTTAAAATACAACTTCTATTACTGCCAGCAATGTTGTTTGCATCCCCTGTTGAGTTAGTGGAAGCTCTAATACCAAATTGTTCAACAAAAGACTGAACAAAGAGCTTTTATTTAAAACTTGACTCTTTGAATTACAACACTTTACAAGCACTGGTGCTTGACTCCCATACACTGACACTAGTGCACTGCAAACACGACACTTACTCACCAAATACACTTGCACACACCTCACTTCTAGACACCTACACACACTAGCTCTTGACTCTATTTCACTCTACACACTTGCTACCTATGGCACACACTTCACCACCTCATACAACTTCACACATCTCTCACTTGGTGCTTTATGACACACTTCACTTCACAAATCTCTCACTCACCTCATTACATCTACTCATACTAGATGTATGTTGGTTAGGAAACCAACTTGAAGCTTCTAGCTTCTTCCTTTTTATTGGCATTAAATTAATGCCTTTCTCCAACCTTCTAGACACCTTATAAATTTGTGGCTAAAATTCACTAGTGCAAGGAAGCTTCTAGAGAAAATATGAAAACTATCTTGGAGATAATTCCGGAAAGAGAGCAAGAGAGAAATGTCCAGAATTAGAGAGAAATTTCTAGAAAGAGAGAGAGAGATGTGTGAGAAGTTCTAGAGAGAGGCAGTACCGTATTGATTTTTAACATCCCCTTAGTTTCTGGCTTTCTATAATTGAATTGCGTCCTTTAAATACTTCCTTCCCTTCCCTATCTTTTGCCAAGTAAGCTATGCCACCCCTTTTCACTTTTCGCTTGTGAAGCCCTGCTTCTTGCTTGAGAATTGCCATGTGGAAGCACCTTGCTTGGGGTTTTTCTTTGGAGGATTTTTCCATTGTCTGTTGATTAATTTCTTCATTGTTGAAAGCTCTGTAGTAACTGTCAATCAAATTGTTACACATTAGTAGTAAGTCTTGGGGGTTAGAAATTTTATCATCGAAAATAGATTGGTTCCTACTATTCTAGATGGCCCATAGAGTTGCAACAATGGTACTCTCAATGAGTGTTTAGGTCCCTTAGGATCCTGCAGTTTTCAATGTCTTGCAGCCATAGCTTTAACCAGTGAATGATTGAGTTTGGTTGTAACAGGTTTGATAGTAAAATAATGGCAAAGGAGCAAGGAAGTAAGAGATGATCTAAATCCTCTTTTTCTAAGTATCACAAGACACACACCTTATTTGTGACAATATTCCTTCCCTCGAGACAATTTAATTGGCAGAGCATTATTCAAAATTTTCTGTAGAAGACTAACAAGTCTAAATGGAATTTTCAACCTCCATAAATTCTACCAAATCCATTCACTATTAGTGCTTGTGTGAGTATTATGTTGATTGCCTTCTGCTAAAAGCTAATATCTGCCTTCGACTTTATAGACTCCCCTATTATATAAAGGCCAAATGAGCATATCTTTCTGTTTGTTTTTAGACCCCTTAAAACACAATTGGATTATCCTAGTTAACAAGCCAAGTTATTACTTAGTCCAAATTTCAGATCTAGATTAACACAATCATATAATTATATCAATGTAAAGTGCGGAATATAAAGAACACAAAGATATGATAACTCAGGAAAACCAAACCGGTAAAAAACCTGAGGAGGATTTAACCTAGTTATCCTCAAGGTAAACCTGAATCCACTATGAAAGAATCGAAGTTTTACAATAGTGACTTAGACCACTAACATCCTATTGCTACCCATCAGTAGAAAACTTACTGACATGACTACGTGCAAGCTCCAAGACCACGGACTCCTTCTTTCTTGGATTCTCCAACAAGTACAAGCACTCCCACTTGCGTATCTTTAAGTTCTTTTGTGCAACAACTAAATGATCATCATGCTCTCAAAGAAATCTCCTTCTTGATAATCCTAAGCATGTGTGAAGGCAACCACCTCTCAGATCTCACAAGAGATTCATACACATAGCAAATAGAGCAACCATAGAGAGCTTTTGGTTACAAAACCCTAGATCTATAAAAGAGGCACAAGAGGCACTCTAATCTCTCTAAAAATAACTCCAAAAAACGTTTTAGGGTTTCCCTTATATATAGAAATATTTTACTTGAAACCCAATACGTTTAAGTAGAGTTTGGGCTGAACTGGAATTCTGTAGAAAAATAAATCTACACGTGGTTCGATCGATCGAGTCTAATTTCGATCAATCAAGCCTTGCAGATTTAGTCTAATAAATTTTGCAATCACTTGATTCCAATTTTACAAATAACCATACTTTGAGCAAGCCTAAACCTAGACTCAATGTTTTGATTATGGTTTGCCAACATAATACAAATTGAAGTCCTAGTATATTACTTCCTTATCTGTTTTAGATATGGGGATAGAGCTAGTACATTTAGCATCCTCAAATTCATACCTTTGGCTTCTCTATAACGGTGTTGAATTTTAATCGAAGGAATACGGCTAAAGCCCTCTTTACAGTTGGCCATAATTATATTTATATCAATGGCATTAGATCAAAGATGTAGCAGATTTGCTCAATAGATCCACCACCAGCTTTGCATCCAACTCAATCTCCATAGTTGGCAAGTTTAGTGAGAGGCAAAGGTTGATGCCAAGCCCACAGTTCCTCTGTAACACTCATAGTAATCTCAATGCTCTAGTGTATCCACTAATCCACTCTCTGTTAGCATTCCTAATAAGCGCCCCCCCACCCCCCCCCCCCCAAGCGGCGGGGCTTTAGAGGTAATTGTAGACTAGCATAGTAAGGAGAAAGAATATCATATGTTAACATGCATTTGAAAGAATTTTGCAAACTAGCATCTCCAGTTTTATAGACTCGATTTTAGTCTAAAACTTAGGGGGTTAAAGACTCAATTCCCACTTGGTGAGTTGGAAGTATGATGCCACATAGATCTTGAGTCTTATAGACTCGAGTTCTAAAAAGCAAAACTGAATCTCTAAGACTCAATTTTTGTACTTGAAAAAGATTAGATCTGAAGAAGAACAAAGGAAGAACAGATCTAAAGAGGCACGATCTGGAGCTCCGAAGAACAGAGGAAGAATGAAGAGACAATCTGTTTGATTGGATAATTGAACACTAGGTGAGTCGATCTGGTCGATTGGACGATTGAATGCTAGGTGGGCAATTGGACAATCTGGTCTTCAGATTTGTAGTGTCGAAGAACGAAGAAGAAGAAGGAAAAAATAAAATGCAAGGAAGAAGAACATGTAGAAGAAGGAAAAAATAAAATTGTGAAACTCGAGTCTTAAAAAATCGAGCTTCACGTGGATATTTTTTCACATTAGATGCCACCACTTACAAATCGAGACTTAGAAACTCGGGTTTTATCTTGGAGCTTGAGTTTTAAACACTCGAGATGCTAGTTTCCCACATTGTTTTGAAACGTGAGAACTAATGAAATTGTTTGATATTTAAGGTTATTTGGAAAAAAAATTCCCTGGCCTTGTCTGGAAAGTGTTAAAAAATAACAAAATAGAGTTGTCTTCATCTTGACCCAAAAAAAAAAATTTATGATATAGTAAAATGCAATTTGGCTTACCTTCAGTACTTTTTAAAAAGAAATTCACTTTTGTTTGAACTTGAAGGTTTCATGCGCGTTGCACGGATAATGCTATAAGTTTTTATATAAAATGATTTTTGAAATTTTTGTACATATATTATAACATAAATGGTGGATATTTTCATTGCTAAAATCACTTACAATTATAGTAGAAACTTTAGAGCATGTAGCAT
>NW_027069524.1:1415222-1457307 GCF_002906115.3 Quercus suber | reverse complement strand
AAAAAAAAAAAAAAAAAAAAAAACTACTCTTTCTTCTTTCTTAAACTACACTTTTTAAATTAATTTAAAAAAAAAAAAAAAAAAAAAAACTTTGACATACTATCTTCTTTATATTTTTTTTATAATTCTTGTTGAGAATTTTCATTCAAAACATTATACTTACCTTTGGTACAAAACTCAAATAAATAGTAGTAAATGTCTTCATTTCAAATTCTTTTGTTTGTCAGCCATGGTGATTGATTTCTTTAATCTTCTAATGGTGCACTCCCATTTACTTCCGTATTTTCTTTACCAATTCTCAAACTACACAAAAAGGCTAATGTGACCATCCTTATTCATAGAGAATATCACACCTCCCTACTTACCTTCATTTTAATTTGGAAAAATCACCTTTATACGTAATTAATTATGACCTTACTATTATTCTTAACAATTTCAAATTAACAAGGAAACCTTTAGGCATAACAACTCATAGGTGAGACTTAACATCTACAGCTGCACACATAATATGAGGTAGCATAACAGGACTGAGATCACTTTTAGACTAAGAGTAAGATACGTCCAAGTATGATCTAATTGTACATCATTAGAGTGATAAATTGATACATCATCCTATAACTCATGATGAGACATCTCGCCTAGGAAAAGTGATCAAAGCCTATTAAATTCATACATAGAATATTAGTAACATGTATTGGTAACTTTGAATTTCAACAATTTTTCGGGCAACACTTTTTTTTTTCTACTTTATTTTCCAATTTCGTTTTCTATTAATATTTTAAAGTAAACCTTCCGTTTCCTTTATAATGTCCTTAAGAAATCTTTTATTTTTTTCAGTAACTATTACTAATGAAATCTGACTACAAATGTCTCCTTTATTTTTCTGCATCCTTTCCCCCTAATTTACTATTTGATAGAATTTGATAAATTAATCTCAATGAGGAAAAAATCTTAATTTGGATTGCTTGAGTTAAATTTCGAAGGTAATCTCATATATGCAATCTAAATCAACAACTTATTTCAAAGTTATAATGTGTAAAATGATTTTCATTGGAGTACCCATCTACTTTCATCAAAAGCTTTGAATGGGACTCCTAGCTTGAACTTTTTATATGTCATTTTATTTATTATCATTCAGATCGTTTCTGTAGCCATATCAAATGATATGGAGATTGTGCAAACTAACACTTTCTTCATACCTTTTTCATTGATGCAAAAGTGTTCCCCTCTTCCTTATGAATGTAGATTTTATTCTTCTAATTAAATGAATGTAAATTAAGAGAAATAGAGGAAGTTAATTAATTGTTTTTAGTCTTTGCAAGAAAAATGGGTTTTTTTTTTTTTTTAAATAGATTTTTTTGCTAGAATTAATTAGGATTGAAATTTTTTCTCAATAAAAAAAGAAAAAAGAATACAGTTTGAAATTAAAAGGAGACACAGAGAGTTAAACATGGAAAATTACAAATCTATAATATAATATAATATAAAATCGAAAACTTTTGACTTTTAATTAACATCTTATAATTTTGTTTCAGAAGCTTTTGAGACATCATTATTCTAATATATTTGTCAATTGATTTTAAATTCTATGATATATTTAAAGTTTTAAACCTTCCTTTAGAACCTTTTCATATTGTATTTTGTTTTTATTGTAGAGTAGATAATTTTATATACTAACACGATCATATTAAATGCTTATAAATAATTATCATAATTGTCAAGTTTTATATTTGAAAAAAAAAATGGAAGAAAAAAAATATTTTGTTAAAATTTTCCGTGCATTCCATGACTAATCTATAATCTACTATGTATATAAAACCAAAGTTTGACTTTTGGCTGACTTCATAATATTGTGTCACATAAGTTTTTGAGGCCCTTCAATTTTATATGTTATTATTTTAATTAAATTTTGTAATCTTCTTCTCTTTAGGAAAAAGTTTGGCTATAAACTTAGTTGCAAACTTAGGCTTCAACTTCTTCTAAGAAGCTAACGTGTGCAATGCACATGACAAGTATTGGTTGGGTTAAGTTTGGTTAAGTGAGTCTTGTGCAAATAATAACACATGTCAGTGTCTTGGGGAAGTTGATACTTTACGCTACAACCATGTTTGTAGCCAAACTTTGTTATTCTCTTTAAATGATAGAATATTTAGTTCCTATACAAAAAGGATCATAATAAGTATATAATTCTAGAATATAGTTCTATACAAACAAAATCATAATAAATGTTAGTTAATAACTATCATAATATTCAAATGTACAAAATTTAGGTACAATACATTAGGTGCTGTTCTTTAGGTTCCTCTTTTAAGATTCAGTCAAGTGACTACTTAACTAAAAAATACACTTTCATCTCATGAGAAAAAATTTACATGGCTGAATTTTAAGAGGAGAACCTAAGGAACAGCACCTAACTACTGTACTTAAGTCTTGCCCTATTCAAATTTCAATTTACACAATAAATAGAAAATAAAAGAGAGAAAAAAGATTATATTTTCATGTGCATTTTAGAAGAGTTTAGCTTTTGGTTGACCCCATAAATTTTACTGCATATGTTTTTGAGTCCTTACAGTTTTAATGTCATTATTGTAATATACATTTTTAATTGATTTTAAATTCTATTCTACATTAAAATTCTTCAAATAGAATCTTGACACATTATATTTTCTTTAAATAATAGAATAAATAGCTCCATATAAAAACATGGTCATAAAAAATTCTTATTAATAATTATCTAGATTAATAAATTTCATATTTGAAAAAAAAAATCATTTAAAAAAAAAATGATAAAGGAAGATTTGCATTTATTACCTGAAAAATTTACTGAAATCCAAAGTCACTAAAAGTTGGGTTAGTGGTATATAGGCAACCCACAAATTTTCCTCTCAAAAAGAAAAAAAGCTACCAACAATTTTAAGAGCCTATATTAATAGTGTTGGGTTCTAGATTGACCCAATTAATTAATTCAATTATCCAAATTGATTAATTAGGTTAAATTACATGCAAAATCATGGAGGCACGAACAAATTACCAAATAGTCTAAAGTGCAGCAAAAAGTAAATTGACACGGTGATTTGTTGACTAATGGGGAAAACCTCTCACAAGGCAAAAACCTCATTGGTTGATTTTCAGGTTACCACTACCAAGAATCACTAATCAAAATCAAGAGATTACAAGTACAAGGAATCTTACCCCAAAATCTGGCCTATTCCAAAGTACCAATCTACAGTTGAATCCTTACGCCAATCCCCAATTGTTCTTGATTTTGTAGTGACTTCCATCCTTTGCACGGATCTTAGTAAGTGACTAACTCCTAGCAACTTGAAGCTTGTTGTTGGATGCAAAGTACTTCAATACACTTGTAGAGAAAAAAGCACTTGGTCACAAAATCCTAATGCGCATAAGAACGCTGAAACTTCATAATAAGTGTATAGATTCTCTAATTGAGTCTCTGTGTATTATGATGACTTTAAAATAGACCTTTTATATCCCCTAGAGGTTTAGTGAATGAAACCCTAGAATTCCAAATCATCATGGGTTGAAAAACAAATCTGAAAATACTAGATTTGTGAAGCTCGATAAATCAAAAGGTATCGAGGTTCTTCATCAATTCTTGATAGAAGCCTTGTATCGAGCTTGTGTCAAGGTTCACTATTTTCAGCTTTTCTCACTTGTTTCTTTGTGTAGTTTTTATGTCTTCAATAATACCACTTGTTATAGTTAAGAGACAAAATTCATGATATTCTAGAATTTACTAAGAACTACCTAATTACAAGTAAAGTGCGTTTTATCAAAGGATGTGTCAACACATGAAAAATATGACCCTAATAATCTTTTTCTTTGGCAATCTGTGACAAAACCACAAGAGTACATTTAATGTTCTAGAATATATTATACTCATGATTTACACATAAAAATAATTCTACTCTAATACTTGAACTCTTGAAAAACTTTGCAATAAGAGAGATCAATGTATGAATAAGACTTTGCAACATGTCTTAAAACTAAAAAACTAAACAAGATCCATCAAGGCATCATGTGTGAAAAATAGACAAGTTATTTAAATCAAGACACGTGTAAGAGGTTTGAAACGAGACAACACATGCGAGAAGATAGAGAAGAAAAGAGCCATAAAATTTTGTAAGAAATCTCTTAAAAGTTCTACAAAATTTAAGGCTAAAATAGAGAAGAAAGGAAACATACATCATCATTATATATATCATCAATAAGCATAATGTATGTAAAATGGTTACAAAACCAAAAGATACAAGTAGGAAGATAACACCTCTACTTTATATCAAAATCCTCACTACATCCCTTAAAACTACCTAACTCTCCCCCTATCAACTTTGTCTAACTACTCTCATAGCTACTTCCCCTTTTTGTCATGATGGACAAAGGGTAAATCATTGTGAGGTAGTCATCTCATCATCATCTCCACTATCTGAACGAGCATTCGAAGACTCACGCTTTGGAGAGAGAGCAAATCCACCAAGTCGAGACTAACGGCGAGCTATACATCCAATCCTAGCGTTCATTTGACTCATCTCTTTAGAGATCTGGTTAAGATGATCACCATGAGCAGCCTAAGTATCTCGAATCTCTCAAATGGCATCACAAACGAGCTGGAGCTGATTAAGGATGGCAAGTAAGGTAGTGTCTACTCTAGAGGAGGAAGAAGAAGATGGAGTAGATGAGGTAGAGGGATGGTGAGTATAGGCAGCATCCTCTATAGCACGAAACTCTGGTTGCTCCTGCTGAGCTGGAGTAGTATCAACTTGTGGACGCTTGGTCTTAGCGACCAGCTGAGAAAGCTCCTAACTATAGATTCCTTACCTATAGCACCCATAATAGAGAAGTGAAAAGAGGAAGGAATAGAAACACTTGCGTGTATAAGAATGCGCTTGATAAAGGAAGAAAAGATGAGTTTATCATGACTCGCACTATCACAAAACGTATCCAGAATGGATAGAGTCATGCAAGAGGGAAAGTCTATGGATAGACCCTCGAGTAGAGAATAAAGAAAACGAGCACGATGCTTAGTGATGGTGTTATATTGAGAACGTGGGGTAAGAATAAACCTCATCACCATGCTAGAGATCTGTGGATCTTTAGCAACATCATGAGTAACAAAACTAAGTTTGTGTCCTAGGACGTAGAACGCTCACAAAAGCGAGAAGCTAAAACATCTCTAGAGAGAGCTCTAAGCACAGGAGAGGCTAGGTAGTTAGGACTGTCTACTCTAGGAACTTGGAGTACATCGGAGATAAGCTCTGGTGTAACAACTATACATGTACCACAAAATTGTGTAAAGAACCTAGATACAGAATTATCGACATTGTATATATTGGAGTAAAACTCCTTTATAAACATGCTAGGACAGGTAATTGGTCCTTCACATAGGAACTCCCATCCACGTGATCTAAACGATCTGGATACCATAGTATTTGAAAAATCAGATAGGATGACCTAACAATTTGAGTGAATAGCCTAGCCAAAAAACTTCTCTTCGAATTCCTTATGGCTATTAGAGTCACAGAACCAGAGTTAAGGAGGAATAGAAGAAGTATAAGCAAACGCGAGATGGGATTTTTAGAAGGAACAAATTTCTATGCTTTGGGTGCCATAGTAAAATAAACTAAAGTAGAGAGAGAAACACATATACTCAGGAGAGTAAGAGAAAGGAGAAGAACAATGCATGGGAATGCATGAACGTGTGTTGTGTAAAAAAAAATTGCATCATGTATAAATCCCAATCCAAATTACAACATTCAATATAATCAAGCACAACCTATAAAAAATTTATGAGAATAAGTTTAAATGTGTTTAGAATGCAATGCATGACAATATAATCAACTATATTGAACACCCACACCCATAATTTAAAAAAAAAAAAAAAAAAAAAACCAAAAAATTCCCAAAAACTTAAAAACCTAGTTCTAAAATGCATGAAATGTATGAAAATCATGAAAAAGAATGAGTTTAGACCACATACCAATGATTTGAAGAAGCTAGGAGGTCGAAAATTGGATTAGAAGGCTTGATTTGGTGGAAAAAGGTGAGAGGAATCGAGAGCTATCGAGGAGAGATTGAAGTATTTGAGTGAGAAATGAACCGGGTTGACCCTCTACTTTATATAGAACCTATGTTCTTGATAGATCGAGCTTCTATCGAGAGGTATCGAGGAGGTGTCGATGGCAAAAAATCTTTGATGTATCAAGGAGGTATCTAGCAAACAGAGAGTTGAGAAAATTGGCTTGATGGATCGTGGTAGTGTCAAGTGTTATCGAAATAAACCTTGAAAAAGTTCGATAGAAGTGGCATGTATCAAGGAGGTATTGAGAGGTGTCGGGAGGCATCGAGCCTGCTATCAAGCTTCTATTGAGATGCACAAAAACATGATTTTTCAAGAGATAAATAGCATGAAGAGTAAGCAAAAAAGATAAAAACAATACCAACTGTACATCAAAAGCTCTAAAAGCATGATTAATCACTCAAACATCAAACTCAAAAGGGAATGCATTCACAATCCCAAAGCACTAAATAGTCTAACATATTTTATTCACAAAAATAAGTCAAGACAGTTTAGTAAGCTTCTACTAATACATGTATTTCTTGTAATAGCCAAATCACATTGTACTTATATATTTGTATCAAGAGTAGCAAAGAATTGCATGCAGTGTGTTAAACTTTTGCAACTAAGCATAAATATCTCAACATGCAAAAATAATGAGAAAAAAGAATCATAAAAACTCACATAATCATAACCGTTCGATAGGGACTTTCACCTTTGAATTTACATCATATAGCTTCCACATCTTTTAGAAATACGCTTGCAATCATATTTCAAAGCATTTGATTCTTTTCGCTTTTTCTTTTTCTTTTGGTCACATCTTTGCATATTTTTCTTTTAAGCACAATTTAGCATATTATGCATGAGTATATAAGAGAGAGAGGAGAAAATACCCTTTGATTTTTTATTCGAACACCCTTTTTCTTGCTATGCAAGTGTTATACCTTATAGAGCACGGCTTTTATGAATTGCACAAAGGCATTTATGATTGACAAGTTTTAGTGGTGAAATGGTTATTTATGCCTTTCTCTTAGGATTTTTTTAGTTATTCCCGTGAAAATGAGTGACATATTTATGAGTAAGAATGATTAACTCATACTTTCTAATCACACAAAGAGCCATAAAGCTCACAATGTTAAGTTGTGCATAAAGATGCTTATTCAAGCTACAAAAGATACAAAGTTATAAAACCTTGTTTCAATGGCCATTCAAGGTACACAAGTACTAGTATAAACAAATACACACTGTTGTCAAAGGAGTGACGACTTCGTTTCAACCAAACAATTCACATTGAGCACCCTAGAATCAAATTCCAAATAATATTCGAGTTATGCTTCCCAAGCCACTGATGCCAGCAAGGTAACAATCCCGCCACCGATCCTAGCATATCACAATGAATACCAAAGGCCTAAAGCATGAAGGTCCATAAGGTATGTGTAACAGGACAATGAAGAAGAAGATGGTCTACCGACTCCCCATCACAATAACACATACAACACTGATTTACCAAAGGGCGACCCCTAAGCATGAGATTATCCAACATGAGAATCTGATCATGAGCAACTATCCACAAGAAGAAAGCCACTCACTTAGGAATCTTTGGTTTCCAAACTCCCTTCCACGGAAACAAAAAATTCTGAGTACCCTGAATTGCTTGGTAATAAGATCGGGTGCCGAGGAATCCGAGGTTGGATAAACTGAAGTAGAGAATAAGATGCTGCTGGCTCCCAAACTTCAAAAGCTCTATAAAACTTTAAATCCCACACTCTAAAAGTACCTCCTTCCGAAATCCACAAAACCTCAGAGATGCATGCATCCTTGGCAGCTGAACACATATAAAGCTCAGGATAGAGATCTTTTAGGGTATTATCCCCAATCCACCTATCATGCCAAAAACGGATACAGGTGCCTTTACCCACTACAAAAGACAGATGCTTAGAAAGACTCTCTCACCCTTCATGAATGCTTCTCGAAAGGCCACATCCGTGAGTCCTCCTGCACACTTTTGTACTCCACCCCCTTGACCCTCACCATATTTTGTGGAGATCACTCTTCACCAAAGATGGGTAACTTCATGCCCATAACGCCACAACCATTTTCCTAATAAAGTTTGATTAAACAATGCCACACTTCTTATTCGTAAACCACCCAATTTAATAGGTAAACACACATTTTCCCAAGCCACCAAAAGATATTTGAAACTCCCCTTTAGAAGACCTCTAAAGAAAATTCCTCTGAATATTTTCCATTCTAGCAGCCACAACTTTAGGAATAGTGAAGAGAGATAAAAAGTATGTTGGAAGACTTGAGTGCTCCTTAGTAATGCGAGCCTACCACCCTTAGATAAATAGAGACGCTTCCACCTTGATAGTTTTTTCTTCATCTTCTCCAAAATAGGATTCCAAATCGAAGCTGTCTTAAAAGAAGTTCCCACAATTTTTGAGCCAAAACAAAACTTGGTAAACCCACAAAACTGTACCCATTCCGTCATTGCTGAACTCTATCACCAAAGCCCTCAACTTCCAACCACATATTTTCAAATTTAAAGGCACTCTGACCACGTCGAATAGCACCAGCTTCCAGCAAAAGAGGGCAGTAGTTTGAAATAACATGAGGAAGCACCCTTTGGGATACATTCTCAAAATGTTCCTCCCAATCTAGAGAAACCAAAGCCCTGTCAATTCTTGACATAGAGGGAAGATCAGAATCTCTAAACCAAGTGAAGGAAGCCCCCTCTAAAGGTAAATCAACTAAAGAATTACTCTCTATAAAGTCCGAGAATGCAAACATAGCAAGGCTAAACGACTCACAGCCAAGCCTTTCACTTGGGTACCTAATGATATTGAAATCGCCTACTAAGCACCATGCCATGGGCCATTTGGCATGCACCTGAGACAACTTCTCCCATAGAGTAGTCTGCTTTCCGTCATCATTGGGGCCATACACACCTGTACAAGCCCAAACAAAGTCATCCACCACACCTCTCAGTAAGACATTGGCAGAAAACTATCCAGCAATGACATCCAATTTTTCAAAAACCCTCTTATCCGAAATTAGCAAGACCCCTCCTGAAGTTTGCACAGTGTCCAAAACAGCCCAATCAATGAAAGGACTACCCCATAAACTCTGAACAAAAACAACATCAGTAGAAGATACTTTTGTTTCTTGAAAACATACAATATCGCACTTCCAATCTTTTAGAGGATTCTTACAAACCTCTTTCTTCTGGGGATTGTTAAGCCCTCTTACATTCCAAGAAAGTAGTCGTAGAGTCATTTACAACTACCAACAACCCCTACAGCAGTTGAAGAAACAATGCTCCTACTCCTAGAAGAGACCATCATAATTAACATTAGAGATAAGCCCTTTAAGCTCCCAGAGACCTCGTACCCCTGAATTTGCAGGTCGCTTGGGCACCCATCATCAATCATCTTGAGACACTCCTATTCCAAAAGGTGAAACAGAGCCAAACATTGAGCTTTGTGTTTCACGATAAGGAAACCCACCATGTTACAGAAAATTTTCATCAACTGGGACACCTAGTTTGAAGGTGGCCTTGACTCCGTCACCTGAGTTCCTTTTGTAGAGTCCTAAACAGCACCAACTCTCTGAGTTCATTGGGTTCCCACAGAGATAGAGGGTCACACTCCAACACACAAGTATCTCTCTCCACTACCATAGCTATGGTCAAACACTTCACTGGCCTCCCACGGAAGGAGATGAAGCCCAGAATCTAACTGAAATTCCCCAATAGAATTCATTGACCTTTGTAGCGTCGTATCATCATGGTGATAACTCCTCTGTTCTTCTTCATGATCTTCCCTTTCCACAAACTCATCTTCAACCCCATTGCCTAGGTTTAAGAGAGGTGAAAATCGATTTTGAACCACCCATGTATATCGACCAAGGATCGGCGACACAACTTTCAGAATCGGAGCCTCAATCGCCGCCGGCGCTAAGCTAGCCACCATATCACCGGTGGACCCAGAGTCTCAATTGCCTAGTCCATGAGTTACCTCAGCATTAGAGACTAAGCCCATAGAAGAATCCGCCTTAACATAGTTGAGAACCTTCGTGGTGGAGCTACTCCTTGACGCCAAGGATTTTCTGGCCTCTGGATCTCCTAAGACTCTTGTCGGGTTGGATGTGAAAAGCTCCAAAGCTTGATCAGAGCTGGATATCGGCAATATACATGCTGTCGAAGCCTCAGGCATCACTGATATCACCGTTGACTCCATCAGTGGCCTTGAGCTCTCGCCCACCACACTCTCACTCTAATTACGAAACACACGCCCAAACCAAGAGGAAAAGAAACCTCCCGTTAGGCCTTACCTCTCGAGTGAGCTAAATGAGCTTTTTCATGCCCAGGCGCAATTTCTAACATAACAGGCCCAATATTATTGGTCTTGTGAGGAGTATTTGGGTTCATCCACGTTACCACTTTTTTTCCCCTAACTAATTTAGATGCCCTCAGCGCCAAATTGGCAAAATTCAACTCAAATGTAAACTCACGTGTGGGTCTACCATTTATAGAATAAACTGTAATGCCAATATCACCCTTCAGCACGTTATGTCCTGAAATAGCTCTAGAAATTTCAAAATTCCTTAACTTTTGTTTGTTATTGATTTTGAAAGATTTCTTCCCATTTTGTCCACCACCATTCGTCGGATCACCACCAACAGCTTCATCAGAAGTCCTCCCTTCCACCCACACAATGTTTGAACCTTATAGGAATCTATCTAATTCTTTTGTAAACAAGCACCACCCAGACCGGTTTGAGCTCACAGGTACCATAACCTAACCACGACGAGCTCCACTATAATACATAACTATCTCCACAAAAATACCAGCCTTATTCGACCTTCCCTAGAATTCGAAAAACTTATTATTTACTCTGTATCGTTTGCACAAGTAATCATTTCCTGGAACCCAGTCACAAATATCGGCAAAACATGGGAGAATCCATTCCAATCCCTTACTACCCATCCACACAGAACTTTTAATATTCCAACGACATTCGTGAATAGCATAAGAGTTAGCTTGCCCGCCGTCAAACGAGAAAGAAAAGGTTTTGGAATCTATGCGAAAAGAACATTTACTATCCCCTTTGCCCTGAGGAGAAGGTTTAAGAGTTGTGATAGGGGGAGCCACTTTGTTAGGAAGAGGTGTAGGTGATGTTGTAGTGGTTGGTCTAGGCCATAACTGTGGTTGTAAAGGCAGGTCTGATGGAGGTGGGGTGTTCAAAGAAGAAGAATGAGGTGGACAAAAAGAATGAAATGTAAAAAAAACCAAAAGGGGATAGGAACGGGAATGGTGATGGGAAGAATCCAGGGAATGGAGGAGGTGGTTGGTTGAATGGCAGTGGTAGAGAGGGGTGTAGAGGAGGGAAAGGTGTTGGCTGTGTGGTAGGGAGGGAAGGGGGGGAGGGGGGAAGGGTAGAGAGGGGTGTTGGTTTCTCACCCTGCATAGCTCTACAACAAACGCATATTTCTATGGTTAAACAGAAAAGGGAGGGAGGGATTTTTTTTCTTGATAGCAATAAACAAACAAACAACCTAATGCAATAAGAAGCTAGATGCAATGCATGTAGGAAAGAAGAAGAAGAAGAGACTCACTCAAGTGAGATTACACCAATACATTGGCGTAGGAATTTAAAACGATGACCATCCAATGGTTTAGTAAAGAGATCCGCCTTTTGGTCATTAGTGGTAATGAATTCAAGTGTTAGGATGCCATTCTCAACCAACTCACGTATGTAGTGATGTCTTATCTTTATGTGTTTAGTGCGAGAGTGTAGAACATGATTTTTAAAGATGTTAATGGCATTGCTATTGTCATTGTAAATGGTGAGATGTTTTTTACAAATACCATAGTCAAGAAGAAATTTTTGCATCCAAAGGAGTTGGGTACAACAACTACCAGCAGTAATGTACTCAACCTCAATAGTAGAGAGAGATATTGAATTTTGCTTCTTGCTCATCGAAGAGACGAGATTGTTCCCTAGATAGAGACATCCACTAGATGTACTCTTTCTGTCATCAGCATTACCAACCCAATCGGCATCAGAATAACCCGCTAGAACATCATTACTATCCTTATCATACCAAATACCATAATTACTAGTTGATGTAATGTATTTTATAGTACGTTTAACAGCAATAATATAGGATTCCTTTGAGTTAGCTTGAAACTTAGCGCACACACACACCAACACTAAAGCTAAAATCAAGTCTACTAGCAGTTATGTAGAGGAGGCGTCCTATCATGCTTCTATATGAAGTGGGATCAACACTCTTACCCAAAAAATCAACAGTAAGTTTAACATTAGGACTCATGGGTGTTCTAATAGAACTAGTAGATTCTAATCCAAACTTTTAAACAAGATTATTTGCATATTAAGACTGAGAGATAAAAATACCTGAATCAGTTTGACAAATCTGAAGTCCAAGAAAGTATGTTAGTTCACCAATCATGCTCATTTCGAATTCTTTCTGCATTATGTTGGAGGAATGTGCAAGATCATCTCTTATGGAGCCAAATGATTTCATCTACATATACTTGAGCCACAACTAACTCTTTATCCTCTTTCCTGATGATCAATGTTCTGTCTGCTTGCCCTCTTGAAACAACCGTTAGCTACAAGATAGTTTGTGAGCCTAACATACAATGCCCTTGGTGCTTGCTTCAATCCATACAAAGCCTTCTTTAGAAAAAGCACACGATTAGGGTATTATGGGTTTGCAAATCCTTTGGGTTGAGAAACATAGACTTTTTTTCTTGAGAAACTCATTTAAGAAGGCACTCTTGAGATCTATTTGATACAAATTGAACTTAGTGTCTATTTGGGATATGATGAAAAACCTAGTTTATTTGGGTTTTTAGCTTCTTTTCGGTACTATTCATGGGTTCTATTGTACTATTCAGCTAACTTTTAACTCTTTTTTCTACATGTTCAATAAAAATTTTTCAATTTCAGCTAAATAAGCTATTCCCAAACAGACCCTTAAAATGACAGGCAAGTGCAAGTAGTGTCCTTATGGAATCAATCCTAGCAACCGAGGCAAATGTTTCATCAAACTCAACTCCTTCAAGTTGTGTATAACCTTGAACAACAAGTTTGGCCTTGTTCCTGACAACATTCTTTTCTTCATCCGTCTTGTTACAGAAGATCACTTTGTGTCGATGTTGATATCTTCTGGGTGTGGTACAAGTGACCACACATCATTCCTCTCAAACTGGTATAGCTCATCATGCATAACTTTTACCTAGCTTTCGTCTTGTAAAGCTTCCTCAACTTTTGTGTGCTCTATTTGTGATAGGTAGCAAGAGTAAGAGACAATTCACAACATAATTGTTAAAGCTCTTTTTCCTCAAGTTCAACTCATTCATACCACCAACTATTGTATCAGGAGGATGATTCAATTTTACTCTAGAAGAATGCTCTCTTTCCATAGGAGCCATATATGGTGGAGTCGCTGGATCAGGTGTGACAATTGAGGAAGTGTTGTGAGATGGTTGAGCCACACTTGGTGTAGAGGGTGGAGAGGGATCATCTACCCTTTTATAAGCATCAGATGATTGAATGAGAGAAGACTTGGGCAATTGTTGAAGTTCTTCTTACGAAATTGGAGTTGAAGTCTCATCAATCACCACATTAACTATCTCCATTACTTTTCTTGTTCTTTTGTTAAAAACCTTGTAAGCCTTAATTGATGAAGAGTAACCAAGAAATATTCCTTCATCACTTTGAAAGTCAAACTTGCCCACATTTTCCCTATCTTTGAAGATGAAGCATGTGCTACCAGTGATCCTAAAATACTTCACATTAGGCTTTCTACCTTTCCACAATTCATATGGTATCTTCTCCGTTCCTGGCCTAAATTAGACTCTATTCACAATATGACATGCAGTATTTACAGCTTCTCCCCACAAATTCTTGGCAACATCCTTATTGTGAATCATGGCTGTGGCCATCTCCTAAATAATCCTATTTTTCCTTTCAACTACTCCATTTTGTTGAGGAGTGATTGGAGCAAAAAATTCTTGGGCCATTCCTGTCTCATCACAAGATTGTTCCAATTTAGAGTTCTCAAACTCTATTCCATGATCACTTTGAAGACAATTTATGATTAGTCCTTTCTCATTCTGTAGTCTTCTACACAAGGTTTCTAATTGGGAGGGAGCTTCAGATTTAAACCGAAGTAGAATTGCCCAAGTAAATCTAGTGAAGTCATCAACCACTATCATAATTTACCTTTTTCCTACTAGAGATTTTGTTCTTGTAGGACCCATTAGATCAATGTGTAAGAGTTCAAGGGGTCTTGTAGTAGCAGTGGTTAATGTAGCAGGATGTTATGCTCTTGATTTTTTTCAAAGTTGGCAAGGTCCACACACAACGTTATCAACCTTTGTAAGTTTAGGAAGTCCCAAAACTGCTTCTGTCCTTAACATATTGGCAAGTTGCTTATGGTTTGCATGACACATTCTTTGATGCCATAAATCTTCATTTGGTATGCTAACATTGTTGCACACAATTTCAACATCTAGAACAAGGTCATAACAATTATCTAAAATTCTAACTCCACCGATGAGTTGTTTACCTAGTCCATCCTGTACTAGACATTTTCCTTTAGAAAATAGGACCGTGAAGTCTTGATCACAGATTTGACTTATGCTAAGCAAATTTACTCTCAATCCTTCAACATATAGAACATTAACTATGTCAAGTAGACTTGGTAGAGAGATGATCCATTTTCCATTTTCCTTTCATCATAGACTTACTTTTATCTCCAAATGTGATATTGCCACCTCTTCTAGGTTCAAATGTCTTAAAAAAAGAATGATCTCCAGTTATGTGTCTAGAGCACCCACTATCAAGATACCATAGACAAGTATTCATCACTTTGAAGGCCGTATGCATCATGAAGCAAACTGCTTGCTTTTCAAGCAAGTCCGAAGGTATAGTCTTCATTTTATAACTTCTCTTATGTAATTTTAAACGAACCCTATTTTTTATTCTTATTGCTACAACGAAAAGGCTCTTGTTGAGACAGTCTAGCTTTCTTTGAAGTTGATAGTTTTCTTTAAATAAGCAATCTTTCAATTGTACCGTTTTCAACAACTCAGCCCAATACAAATCTTTTTCAAATCTCAAATTTGTCCATACAAATTATAATGATATATCCTAAGAAACTGAAGAAATTCAAGGTTAGAACAACCGATGACAATAGAGAAAATAGATTTGTTTATGGGAAACATATCTATGACAACAGGGGTCAACAAATCACACAGCAAATATTATAAACCTGATTAGAGTGTGTCTACTCTGATATCACTTGTTGGGTTATAAATTGACTTAGTTAATTAATTCAATTATCTAAGTTGGTTAATTAAGTCTAATTACCTGCAAAATCGTGGTGGCATGAACAAATCACCAAATAATCCAAGTATAGCGGAAAATAAATTGGCTCGGTGATTTGTTGACTAATAGGGAAAACCTCTAACAAGGCAAAAATCCTACCAGGTGATTTTCAGGTCACCAATCCTAAGAATTACTAATCAAAATCAAGAGATTACATGTACATAGAATCTTACCTCAAACTTGGCCTATCCCAAAGTACCAACCTATAGTTGAATTTTTATGCCAATCTCAATTGGTCTTGATTTTATAGAGACTTCTTTCTTTTGCATAGATCGCAATACGTGACTAATTTCCAGCAACTTGAAGCTTGCTTTTGGATGCAAAGTTCTTCAACACACTTGTAGAGAAGGATGCACTTGGTCATGCATAAGAACGCAATAGCTTCACAATAAGTGTATATATTCTCTAATTGGGTCTCTATGTATTATGATGACTTTAAAATAGACCTTTTATATCCCCTAGAAGTTTAGTGAATGAAACCCTAGAAGTCTAAATCATCATGGGCCGAAAAACAGATCTGAAAATTCTAGATCCGCGAAGCTCAATAGATCGAAAGGTATTGAGAGGTATCAAGGTTCTTCATTAATTCTTGATAGAAGCCTTGTGTCGAGCTTGTGTCAAGGTTCACTATTTTCAGCTTTTCTCACTTGTTTTGTTGTGCAATCTTCATGTCTTCAATAATACAACTTGTTGTAGCTAAGAGACATGCTTCATGATATTTTATAGTCCACGTAGAACTACCCAAATACAAGTAAAGTGTGTTTTTTCAAAGGATATGTTAACACATGAAAAATATGACCCTAACAAATAGCATTAGATATGCCTAAATATCATACTTGAAAGGATGACCTTATGAAAGTATATCTATTTTCTTAATTTCATTTTAATTTTATTTAGGCTCTAATTATTATTTTTAATAGTCTTTTAGGGTTTAATGATGAAATTAAATTATTATATTTTGCTTGAAATCAAATTAAATATTTGGTGCCACATAAATTTCAAGTCATCTTATACGAAACCATACAGGGGTGCTCCGTTATTTTGTAAATTGGCATTATATAAGGGTGTTCCATCATGCTCTAATGTGTGCGTTACCTGTCATGTAATGTACAACATTAGGGAGTTAGAAACTTTGGTTTAACTTGTTAGTATTGTTCACTCAAATTTGGGGAAATAGAATAAACTTTAAACTCCATTTTAGAATTTCCATTGCCTAATACCCATAAAGAAGGGGAAAAAAAAACACATTTGGAAAATAGCAAGCAATGTGTGAAGAGATCAATAGATTTTGATTTTAGGGGAGAAGGAAGGGAATATAAAAAATTATGTCATAGAAAATTATAAAATTTGGTTCACAATCTTAAAGTTTTCCCTTCATTCATTAAATCTTGTGAAAAAATTGGATATTTATTTGATTGTTTACTGAAAAATAGTTTTGGGTATTGATTGTTCATACAGAGAAATTTATTTGGTAGACAATGAGCAGGAAGGACTTTTTTATCCTGTGTTGTTAGGTTTTTTGGATAAGTTATCTACAAAAATTTTCTTAGGTAGAAGGTTTGCTGCAAAGAGATATAAGAAAAGCCAAAGGCCAATTTTCAATTCAAAATAACACTCTCTTTTAATTTCATACATGACCTAGGACTTAAACAGGATTTACTTGGAACAACTCTCCATGCATAAGAAATAACTTACATTTCAAGATAAAATATACAAAGTAAAGGTATGACCAAATATTTAAAAAACAGCTAACAAGACCTATTCACTAGAATTTACAAAGTTTGCATATATTTTTGCTAAAACATTGAAGTACTTTGACAGGACTATCAACTCTAGGCAAAAGTTAGCAAGATATCCAACTAGAAAGAATTCTTCTAAAGATTAATCAACACCAAATCACCTTCCTTTCTTCTAAAGACGATACCACACCAAATCACCTTCCTTACAAGTAGCTGGTTTTCTATGTTTGTTGGCTTACTATTTTGGTACTTTTAAATTTGTTTGAGAAATCAGTCTTGAACATTTTCATGCAACTTCTTTATATATTTTACTCTGTCCTCAATGTCTCCACTAAAATTACGAGCAGCAATTTTAAATACTTAACTCTTTCCTCATTATCTCCACTAAAATGATTAGTAGTAAGCAGTAATTCCATGTCAAATGCATTAATAGGATTTTTGTTTTGAACGGTAATATGATTTTGACTATACACAACTTTAAATGGACTATAATTGGTAGTTTGGTTAGCAAACCGATTGTACGCAAATTCAACTTGAGTTAGAAGGATAACTCTCAGAAAATCACTTAAACTTTAATTAACAACCTATGCTTGTCCAATTTGAGGATGACAAGTTGAACTATGTTGAAGGTTAGTTGCAAACATCAACTAAAGGTTGTGCCCAAAATGGATTTTGAACTTCAGTATTTTGATCTAATGTCATAGTCTTGAAAATGCAATGAAGTTTTGCTATCTCTCAAAGGAATCTGTCACATGATAAGCATCTAGACTCTTGCTATAATCCTTTTTGTCTTTGGAAAACTCACAACAATACTCACAGAGACATCTTCCCAGAGTGCCTTAGGAATTGGAAATGACATGTACATCCCAGTATTTTGGCAATTGCTCTTGGCGACGTGACAAGTTTGAAAATCTTGGGAAAGAGAAAATAGGAGCTTTAGTCACCTTCTTTTCTATGAGTTCCAACTCTTTTCAATTTCAAATGTCCATGCCTGAACCTTTGTTTAATCCCCAATAAAATGATGCCATTTTTCTGTCACCTTTGATATTTTTTATGTTATTGCGAGCTTGTTAAGAATAGCCTTTTCCTCCTTGGTTGGATAGTGTGGTTAAATGTCTCTCTCCCTCAAGGCTAAACCCTTCATAAGCTAACCGTGCCAAACCCTTCCTCAAAGATTGCAAGACTTCTAAAAGAAATTTCTAAGATATGGATGAAACATGTATTTATAAGGAGAGTACATAACCAAATTCTTTGAAATGAGGCTGCATAAGCAGTGGACTAGTCAGGATCTCATAGAAAATATATGATCACGAGGATGGTATGTCTGCTTGAAATCTCAATGGGTTACGGTATCTGTGTATGTTCAAAACATGACCTAATTTAGTAGGACATCATAGGGAAAGATATAGAGTACTCTAGTTTACCCTTTTGAGATACTGTACCTTAAATGAACTGAAATTACCAGTCAAAGCGATACAAAACCATAGAGGGTTGACTATAGCACATTCAATAAATTCTACTATCACATCATTTGCACCTTCAAAATTTTTGCTCTCTTATTGAACTTTCACCTCATCAAGCATTGACTCACCAAGAAGTTGAATTAGGTCTACTACACATGGTTGAGGATGTACTAACTGGATAGTTGTTGGCACGTGCATCTCCTTTGCATAACCAATTTTTGGTGCCATAACTCTCATGTGTGAAGCTTTACCCTCAGGCTTGTGGTGTAGTTTTTGAGTGGATGCCATTATTTTGTCTTGTCAGGCATTAATCCTAGTGATTACTTGCTCCCCCAATTTTTATGAAATAGGTGAAACATTTTGATTTTCCTTTTTTACATTAGTTAAAAGCGGATTGAGAAGATCTAAGGAAATTTCTTTACTTTCATATATGACTAGAGACATAATTGTTTCCATGGTCGAAACTGCAACTGATGAATAGTTGGACCTAATTATTTTTTAGAAAATTTGAAACTTCTCAACATCCAATGCATCACACTCAATGTCCAGCATCACCAAGCATGACCTGACCTTTGCAGCAGTATCAAGAATTGAAACCTCCGTACAACAGCAAATGGACACATGAGAAATTTTTTTAAATGCTGCTAGAATTAGCTGAAATATTTCCTTCATTTGTTCATCATCATATGGGGTATCTGGTGCTATTATCCTTGTAATCTCAGTAATGCAAGATGCAACTAAAACCTTCACATCCATTTCAGCATGTCTCAAAAGTTCATTAGTGACCAATGCCTTCATTGAGGGTAAAAGTGCATCTTGCATTGATTTGGATGGTGCTTGATCCACATTTGCTAGCAAATTTTTAACTTTATCATTAAGAGGGAGAAGGTCATCAATGGAGGAATGAGGGTGAAGGAGGCTTTTCCCATTCTCCTTAAGATCGATTCTCCTCAAAATCTCTCTCTATCAAAGGAAGTCATTTTTAGCTCAAAGAGACACAAAATACAAAGACTAAAACTTTACTTGCTGCTAAAAGCTAAAGAACACTAGATGTGCATGGATTGGCTTCTGGGTTTAATGGGCTAATCTCACTTCTTCTTTTGGAAATTGGGCTAATGGGTGGACCTTTTTTTTAGATTGATTTGGATTGGGTGGAGCGTATATGTGGAATGTAATAGGAAAATAAGGATAAAAGAAGAATAAAAGGAAAAACAAGAAAAACCCTAGGCTTCATCTCCTAGAATCTGCATGCAACCGGTATTTGGCATTACAACCAAACAAAGTGAAAGTCATCATTCTCAAATCATCAAATTATTCACATTCAAATTGTATTTCAATTCACCATTACAGGAGCACTAGTTTAATAGGGTTTAGGGATAACACCAATATAGAAAAAGCCTAATCAAATCCCTTTAAACCCTCAAAATTAAAGCCAAATTTAAAATTTAAATTCAAAAACAAAATAATTTTTACATTCAAAGATAAAATCCTAGATAATTTTAATGCTCCTTACATCATAATGTACCCCTTGTGTCAATCAATATAAATAGTTTGGGGGTTCACATAAATGTCTACCTTTTATAGTTTGAGCAAATTAGAAGTTTGTATATTGCTTGTGTCAATCAATATAAATATTATTTGTGGTTCACATTTTAATTGGGAACACAATTGGTCTGTAGGCAATGGCAGATATGCCAACACTAGATAAATAATTAATTTTTCAGTCACCAGCTTAAATTTCTTTTCCTTAGATATGAATCAAAAATACATACTAGTAGTTTATAAGTTCATCCGTACTTTCATTTTATTAAAATGAGAGATAGATAAAAGAATTGAATGTGCTATCCTTTTGTTGTATGAAGCATGCAGCAGGTAATAGAAAGGCACAATCTACATTCAGATAATCTTGGCAAAATGGACCAACTCTCTCTTAAGCTACAGGTATGATGTTTTAAAGTTTTTTAGTTGGTGAATAAGTGACATAGTTGGAAAGTCATAAGTCAAAGATTACGTATACTTTAAGATAATAACTCTTGAATCCATAAAAAGTCCGTTTAAATCACAAGGAGAAATTTGAAGTTCACCAGAATGAATGGAGAAAAAACTTTTTGAAATTTTTATTAATAAAATTCTGAATTACCTTGGAGGCTACCATGCATATAAATAGGAAAATAATAGGGAGGCTAGTAGACCCTAAAACACCCAAATTTGTGTCAAGCAAAAAATGAGGCTAGAAATTTGAAAAATCGCCAAAATTATCAAAATTATAAAATCGAATCCTATATACCCTAGAAAACTTTCCAAAACAAATGGGATCTTATTCTGAATTCTTAATTGAAAGTTATTAACAAAAAGTGGGAAAAAAAAAAAAAAAAAAAAAAAAAAAACTAGCCATAAATAGCAAAAATGACTAAATGAATGCCTAAATGGAAGAATTTTTTTGAAAAGTGGCATAGGTCGTGGCCATAAAGTAAAATTACCATACAACTACAACAAAGTCTTAGTCCCAAAAATTTTAGGTTCAATTATGGATTCTCAAAAGTTTAGTCATCCACATGTATTTTCCTTTAATTCTATTCTATTCGAATCCATAGTCTTTGTTACTTCCTTACTTAACAAGTATACTTCTATTAATGTGTTTTTTTGTCTTCCTCTACCTTTTTTTCATTACCTCAACTTGAATCAACTTGCTCTTTCTTACAGGTGCATTAATTGCTCTCCCCTAAATATGACCACCCCTAATTTTAAGCAAATACCCTTATTTTTAATCTTATCTTTATGTGTACTTTCTTCTATACATCTTAACATTCTTATTTCCAATGTTTTCATTTGAATGTTGATGCATGTACGTAATTCTATCATAGTCATAATGAAATGTTAATCCAATATCTCATGAAATTTTCATGAAAATTTTGAAACTTACATTTTATTGAAAATTGTACCACCATAAGAAAAGCTAAGTATATTTTTTTGGAACACTTAAGAGTACTAGCATCCGAGGATGCAAACCAGTCTCTATTTTACATCCTCAAACACCACTTTATCTATTTTACCAATCCATTTAACAACTCACCCAACATCTCAGTTCTTATTTTTACATACAACCCAATAAAATAATATAAACTACAAAACAAATACTATAAAAAACTTTGATTTATCTCCCATCTTTTCATCTCTGTCTCTCTCTTCAACAACCAAACTCACTGAAACGCTAGCACCACCGAACCAACCACCAAGAAACACCAAACCAACCAAACAACACCACCACCACCACTATCACCTTTGAAACACCATTGAAACACCAAACAAAACCCCCAAACCCACCATTGGAACACTAAACTAAAATCCTAAATCCTAACCTAGCCAAATTCGAGCCCACATAACAAATCACAGCCAAAATACCCATCACTTGCAACTAATCTCAAATACCCACCGCCACCACAACCTCGCCTACAACTGATTCAACCTAAGCCCCAACCAATTCCAGCCTTATCCACCGAAGCCTTAGCCATTGAAACCTCTGATTAACCACCCAAGCCCCAATTTGATCTCCACGGCTCCACCACTCTCCACACCGACCACCACCAAAATTGAAACCCAAATGATTGAAGAGGGAGAGACAGAACTGAAACCCAAACCAGATCTCCAACGTGACCCATACCCAAGAACAAACGACGGAAACAAAACATGATCCATACCCAAGAACAAAACCCATGGCTCAAACCTGATCTCCATTGTGACCCATACCCATGAACAAAACATATACCCAAGAACAAATGACTAGAACTGAAACCCAAACACGATTCAAACCAACCAAAAATAGCCGAGAAAGAGATAGAGGAGAGAAAAAAAAAATCAAATATGGAGAAAAGAGGGAGAGACAGAGAAAGAGACAGATAGACAGAGGAATGGAGATAGACAAAAAAGAGGGAGAGTCAGAGAAGAGAGGGAGAGAGAGAATAAAATATTATATTTTTAAGTTTACGACTGTGAATAGTGGATTGTATATGTTGAGACTTATTGTTCACGGATGCTATAATTTTTTACATATACCAACCTAGATGGAGCAAAATAGCAATTGGGGAGGTGTTTACACCCCAAATGCTAGTGCTCATAAAGGACAACTTGTAGCACTCTTAGAATGATGACCCTAGCATTTCGGCCAACCCTAAAAATTACTTATAGAATGCAGGATTGGAACTGCTTACATGTTGATAATATAAATGGTGCTTACATCTTATAACACAAATCTTCATGAACGGCAGTCTTTTATGTTAGCTTGAGAAAAGTACCTACCCTACGCCATGTTGAGAAAGGAAATTGAAGCGTCTTTATTTATCTAAGGGTGGTAGACTCATGTTACTAAAGAGTACTTTCTCAAGTCTCCCAACGTACTTTTTGCCTTTTTTTACTATTTCGAAAGCTGTGGCTGCTAGATTGGAAAGTATTCAGAGGAATTTTCTTTGGAGGTCTTCTGAGGGGAGTTTCAAATACCCTTTGGTGACTTGGGAAAAGGTGTGCTTACCCATTGAGATGGGTGGTTTGGGGATAATAAGTGTGGTGCCATTTAATCAAGCTTTATTAGGGAAATGGCTGTGGAGATATGGTCATGAAGTTACCCATCTCTGGCAGCAAGTTATCTCCACAAAATATGGTGAGGGTTAAGGGGGGTGGAGAACTAATGGTTGTAGGAGGATTCATGGGTGTGGCCTATGGAGAAGCATTAATGAAGGGTGTGAGAGCTTTTCTAAGCATCTATCCTTTGTAGTGGGTGAAGGCACTCGTATCCGCTTTTGGTATGATAGGTGGATTGGTGATAATACTCTAAAAGACCTCTATCCTGAGCTCTATGTGTGTTCAGCGGTTAAGGATGCTTGTATCTCTGAGGTTTTGTGGATTCCAGAAGGAGGTACTGTTAGAGTGTGGAATTTAAGGTTTTATAGAGCTTTTGAAGATTGGGAGTTGGTGCATCTTTTTCTCTACTTCAGCTTATCCAAACTCGTATTCCTCGGGGTGATTGGAGAGATACTCTTTGCTGGCAGCTAAAAGGTGATAGTAAGTTTGACACCCAGTCTTACTACCATGCAATTCGGGGTGCTTCGAATTCTTTGTTTCCTTGGAAGGGTGTTTGGAAACCAAAGATTCCTAAGCGCGTAGCGTTCTTTTTGTGGACAGCTGCACTTGGTCAGATCCTTACTTTGGATAATCTAATGCTTAAGGGTTGCCCTTTGGCTAATTGGTGTTGTATGTGTTGCTGTAATGGGGAGTCGGTAGACCACCTTCTTCTTCATTGTCTTGTTACTCATTCTTTATGGACTTTTATGATTTAGGCTTTTGGTATTCATTGGGTTATGCCAGGATTAGTGGCGGGTTTGTTATCTTATTGGCATCCGTGGCTTGGGAAGCATAATTCGGACATTTGGAATTTGGTTCCAGGGTGCTTAATGTGGATTGTGTGGTTGGAACGTAATCGTCATTCCTTTGAGGACAAGGAGAAGACGTTGGATGAGTTAAAGGTTTTATGCCTACGTAGTCTTTTGGAGTGGTCTCATTGTTGGGGTTTTACTGATTGTTGTTCTCTCTTTGAGTTTATGTCTTCCCTTAGCTTAGTTTCCTGACTACCCTCTGTTTGCCATGCTGATTGTTTCTTTTACTTGTTGTTTGTCATCATGAACTTCTTGTACTTTTCATTTTTTTCTCATTTATAATAGATTTCTGATTATCTATCAAAAAAAGAAGAAGAGAAGATGCATGAACTGGGGTATTATAACTGCATTGCTATCAACTTGTTACAGTAAAGACATGCACATAGCCACATACCATAAATACCAAAAATGATTAAATAATTTCCTAAACAAGGCAATTTACCGTAAAAGTAGTGTAGATCTGGTCATAAATTAAAATTACCATAAATAGTAAAAATGATTTAAACCTCTCAAATTTCTTCCAATGTTTTCATCTTAACGTTAAATGCAGGTGATTTTATCATTGTCATAAGGAAACATGACTCTGAATCTTTCTCATGAAATTTTTATTAATACTTTGAAAATTACAATTGATTGAAAATCCTACCACCATAATTTGGAACTACTTAGAAGACTACTTGTAGCACTCCCAGAATGATGACCCTAAAATTTAGGTCTGCCCTAAAAATTTCTTATTTAAGGCACGAAATGCTTACAAATTTTAGAACCATTGTTATATTAAAAGTGCTCTGTACAAATCACATTACAAAAATCTTCATGAGCGGCAATTAATTATGTTAGCTTGAGAACGGTGCCTCCTACGCCATGTTGAGCAAGGAAATTGAGGACAAGGCACACGAACTGAGGTATTATAACTACGTCACTATCATCTTGTTATCTTAAAGACATGTATATACCACAATGAATTAATGTTGAGAAATTGTTTACACCTAACAGGAAGATTAAGGGAGAAGAGCTTCATGGAATGGATATAGAAGAATTACAGAAACTAGAGAAAGTGCTTGAAGTGGGCCTGAGCCGTGTTACAGAAACAAAGGCAAATCTCTCTTTGTTATCTCTGTTTGCTGGCATTATAATGGAGTGTTGAAATTTATGTACTCTCTCTAAATATAAAAAACTCTTTTGTCTTTCAGGGTGAAAGATTTCTGGAAGAGATCACTGCACTTAAGCAAAAGGTCATGTTCCAAACTTTAATGGCCTGTTTGGATAAAGGGGGGAAGGAGGGGGAGTGGAGGGGAGTAGAGTAGAATTGGCTAAAAATAAGCTAATTTTGTATGAAATCTACTCCCCCTCCCTCCCCCTTAATCCAAACTGACCATAAATCCTTGCGAGACATTCATACAATTATTATAATGTTTGCAAGATAGTTCCAGAAAAGATCAGTGCCCTTAAGCAAAAGGTCATATGGTTTCAATGAAAAGCATCTTCGTACTTTAGTGATGATCCGCTCCATAATGATATCATGGTAAAATATTGAAATATTAGGTGGCAAGAAGAAACTAAGAGAAGTTAAAAGAACACAAGGAATTAAGGTGGTTTTGTCTTAGAGTTCTACGTTAACAGCAGAAAGTCTTAAACAAATCTTTATTATTGAATTATGTGTATAATAGTGGACTTATTTAAGGGAATATGTACTAGACTAACTCTGTGTTAACCCTAGGATTTCAGTAATATAGTTAGGACTGTGCAATTAGGACTACTATAATGTAATAAGCTTAAACTCTAAATCCATATCTTTAGCAAATGTCAGAAAATAACTGTAAAATTTTGTCATAATGTTAATGCAAGTTGGTGCAAATTCACAAAAATCGTGGTCTTTTTGTGCACTGGCTAGCTTAATGGGTAGAGAAAGGAGGAGTTCTCATGGCTAACAAGAAGTAACAAGTAACAACCACCATTGAATCTTTAGTTGAAACCATTGTCAACATAAGTTCAGAACTGAATGTTGTATTGTTTATCCTATCACCTGACCCATATCAATTTTGTCCCCCGAAGAAAACGTATCGATTTCTTATATAAGAAGTTAGGTAAATATGCCATAGTAATTAAATTATATTTTGTATTTAAGGCGAAGAAGTCTTAGTAGTGGCTCTCTGCTCATCTTATTCTTTTAATGCAGGGAGCCCAACTGATGGAAGAAAACCAACGATTAAAACAGGTAACAGGTCCTTTTTTTTTTTTTTAGAAAAAATTCTTCCTCTGTCCTCTCTTCCTATCTCAGTGATAAAAAATGTCTCTTCCACAGATGGAGAATCTTTTTAGCACTCAAACGCATGTACTTGAACAAGGTCAGTCATCTGAGTCAATTACCAATATTTGCAGCTCATCTGATCCTCAAGACAATGACAGTTCAGACATATCTCTCAAGCTGGGGTAAGTTTGTGAAATTCTTAAAAAATTTTAGTTTTCTGGATGAAGTATGAAATTATATTCAAGATTCGATCAAAGGACATTTGCATCAAACCTCAATATTTAGGGGCCATATAGCATATAGTTGTAGTTTCAATAGGGGAACTTGACCAAACAGATAAATCTGTCCTTAGGTTTAGTTATTTCTCTGGATTTAGCATTAAAATATGTACTATATTCTAATTTACAGTTCTATATGGGCTTATCTGGCACTGGAAGATAAATTTGTTGGTGAAATTAATGGTTGCAACCACAGTTTGATGTCACTTTCAACTCATCAATGAGCAATGTTTCTATTTGTGTAGCAACTTAACTATCGTCATTGACTGCATGCCTAGAAATGCATGCTACTACTATAGAGAAACTCTTTGCCTTAGTGCATCTTTCTATGTCTTGCAGGCTACCTTTTCCTAAATGAATTTGAAGTATAGTGAAGATCAAGAAGCATACATGGATTCTCTTTTCTCAAATATACAAAAGAAAAAAGGCCATGGCTAAGTAAATACAAATCCTAGCTTAGAGTTGTAATTAATTTTTTGTAAGACCATTTTGTTTCCTCCAGCTGATTCTAAGAGTTTGCGTGTGTATGTGGTAAATTTTGGATGCTTAATCATTTTTATGGATGAATCAAAGGTCAATTTGTTACAATGGAAAATGAAGTAGAGGGTGTTGGAAAAGGTTGAGTGTAGGTTTGAGACTGATGGCAAGTCATACTATTGATAAATTGATTCACAATTCTGCAATAGGTTTTGTTTATCTTTGCGTGATTGCCAATATTGCATATTTGCCACAACATTTCTTTATCAAGAATGGTTCTTTTGAGTGCACCCGTTTTAAGCCTTAAGGTCTAAAAATGTTTTCAAGACAATCTTGCTTGCAATAAGACTTCGGTGAGCTTCCTTTGATTTTGCAATCCAGGTTCTTGCACCAACTTAAGAAAAGTGATATCATAATTCATGATATTAATTTGCCTCCACTGATTTCTTTTTTCTTTTTTTGTTTTGTTTTTAATTTTGAATTTTGAATTTTTCTAGGTTGGATTGTTCTGTTTCCTAGTCTTCCTTGGCAACTCAAGATTAGTACTTCACAGGTTTCATCCATATTTAACTAGATCTTGTCTTCTCTCTCTCTCTCTCTCTCTCTCTCTCTCTCTCTATATATATATATATATATATATAAAATAAAGCAAGATTTTAAATTATATGTTTTTGGTTGTTGTCAAAACTGCATCATATGAATATAATTTGGTATTCACCGATCACCATGAAGCAAAATCATCAAAAAACTTTTAAAATCTTAGGGCTAGTTAAGACGAATAAATCAAATGTCATTCCTTTCTTGTTTTTTCTTTTTTTGGTTTTGTTTTGGGGGTGCTAGAACTCTTCTAGTACGTAATTGATTATCTCCTAGATGTGTGTATGACTCTTCAAGCAAGCAATTGATTAAACAATTGTGAATGACTCTTTTTAGTCCATTTTTCTCACTTTACTAAAAATAGCAACCAATAGCATACTCAATAATTTTCATGTGTTTCTACTTTCTTTTTCATGTGTTTCTACTTTTTGGAGAAGTGATATTTATTTTTAATGTTTTAATGCTAGTAAGTTTACAACCGGAAATCTCACCAAACATATTTATTTTTGGTATAACAAGAAAACTTGAACATATTTAACATCAAAGTAGGTTTTTTTTTTTTTTTAGTTGATAATCTTAACATCAAATTAGTTGAGTGTGACCTCTTACAACTAAAGGTCAACAATTATTGAAACTTGATCTAGACCACACTTGAATAAAATAAAAATTTTCCCAATATCCAATATTGGACTTTAAGCTAAATTAATCAAAGTAGGTATTATACTTAAAAGATTTTTATAAAATCATCAAGACTCTAAGCTAAATTAATCAAAGTAGGTATTGAACTTAAAAGATTTTTATAGAAATTGTACTCTTGAGTAGAACAAGTGAAAAGAGTGCTGGGCCAGTTTATCCCAGGCATAAGGAACGACATGCGTGGAGCTTATTACTTTGTGCCATTTTTGTATCTGAAAAAGTACCTGACCATTTTGTGGTCCATTTTTATATTTAAGTCATGAGCCCGCTTCTTCAAAAAATAAGAAAAGCCACGGCCTTAAAAATCCAGCCCCTTTATCTCTTCTCTTGTTAAAAAAGTTTAGATGTTGAGCTCTCCATTTGTCTTACTGGAACTAAATCTAATATTTTACTAATTTGATTCCAATATTATATATTACACCCGTTTCAACATTTTCGTTATTTTTTCACTCCTTCGATTTGGAAAATTTATCATTGTACTTTCTTGGCCTGGGTTTTCTCCGTTATTATTATAATATTATAAATGGGTTTTCTCCATTATATTATACATAATGAAGAAAACAAATTGACACCTTCCAAAACATAGGGTTACAAAGTAAATTCTACCAAACAGAAACAAAGAAGAGCTTTCTCTTTTTCTATTTCTCTCTTTGTAAGTTTAGATGATATAAATGAAATTTTTATTTTGATATATTTAGTAGTATTGTTGGTTTTCTTTTTACATTTTTTGGGTCTAAAACTTAAGGCCATTAAATTATATGACCTTTTGCCAAGAGCATTGTAGCTTAATTGACAAATACTCATCTTACAACAATAGAATTATAAAAATAAAAATAAAATGATAAAACCATTTGTCTAAACCTATTATGGTCAAATAATTAGCAACACATAAAAAATAAAAAAAATAAAAAAAAAATTTAACTTTTCATTAGTAATGATTCAAGGATATTGACAAAAGAGTGAGCAAATGTCATTTTAACCCAACCAAATTTATTAGGGCCATAAAATCTCTTAATTTTGCCTAATTGCACTTTTAAAAAAATAATTTCAACAATAATTGAGAAATCATTAATATTTGATAATTGAATTAATGAAGTGCATGCAACCTTGCAATGATTTATAGTTCAATCGAATAGGATTATGACACCTCTTTGATTTTAAATTGAATACTCATGGTACTAATTAAAATCAATTGTTCATAATCACATGTGATTAGACTCAACTTTGTGGATATATCTTAGTAGTTAAAACATGATTTCATGATATCTTTTAATCCAATGGTTTCGATTAGAGCCTGTGACCCATAGTTTTGATTATTAAGATTTTAAGATTTTTTTTATATGAAGTGATTGAAATTACAGTCAAAGGCTACGATTTTACCTTCAGGATGTAAAAGTACCATTTTGTCTCCAGATGAGGTTAAATATAGGTTGTAAAATTAGGTGTCTACAAAAGTGTAAGAACAAAACCCTTGTTTGTTTTCTCATTATTACTTGAGATAATTGCTAGCATAAACATATTCATTATAATTTATAAATGTCCAACCCTAATGAAATTGTGATTCTATTTAAATATATATATATATATATATAAATTATATACTTTAAATTAAATATATATATATATATATATATATAAATTATATACTTTAAAATAATAATTTTACTTATAGATATCTAAAATTTTTAACTAAGATTTAGGATGTTAGAAGTCATTCTACTTTGCCATTTCATATATATAAGATTTTTTTGATAAAATTTGTTAGGATTAAAAAAAGAAAAAGAAAGAAATATTCAAGATTTTAAAAACAAAAATTGGGTTACCCTCCCCACACCAACCCTGGCCCCTTTGATCCTCTGCCACTATATCCACATTATGATATTGTCCAATTACAATTTAATTTTTCAATCTTTCAATTATTACATTTTACCCATAAGATGACTAAAATGAAATCAATAGAATCCCATCAAAATTAGAGTTTTAGAGTATATAATTAAACGACGGTTTTCCAATTTCTTTTGAACTCTCTAGTCTCATGCCTTTGTAAAGCAATTTCATGAAAATGAAAATCACTTTTGGGGGGGCCAGAAAATCGAGTAGCCAAGGCCCACTTCAACCCAGGCCCAAATGGCTCACGCCGAGGACGCACGATGAGTTCGAGGATAGCCCTATCCTCGGTCGTCTGAGACCTCGGTACGGAGAAGGGAAAGCTTTGGGCGAACCGTCACCTCGACATTGAAGACGTTCACCTAACCCCTCTGGCCACATTAATGGGGATGTAACTCCTTCCCAGGGCAACATTAATCAGGGTGAACCACTGGAGCACGGATACGACCTTTGATGGGATAGGCGGTCAGGAGGAAGGCCAATAGATGATCAACAAGAGGAAGAGGATGAGCATATATAAGGAATGTGAGCAAAATGTATAGGAGGGGGGAAAGGAGAAAAGCCTCCTCGGCCATGGGCCAAGGAGCATCTCCCAATTGTAAACTGTTCTAAGTATTTTTTCAATAAAAGAGAAAGGAGTTCATGTTTCGTGAACGCCAGCCAACGCCTAAACTTTCGATCCACTCTCTACAAATTCATTGTTCTGGGTTCGTTGGGCCTTTAACCCATATCCTTTAGGCTAGGGCTACAAAAACCGACCCTACAATTGGCGCCGTCTGTGGGAAGGATTAGTGCGCTGACCGACGCAACAGGCGATAGTTCTAAGTAGTCGTTCTATGAAAGATTGGTGGTGATGTAAAAAAAAAAAAAAAAAAAACTGCAGAAAGATAAAAGTTCGAGACAGAAGATTCAACAACAAAGAAAGGAAGCTTGATATTATTTCATAAAAAGAAAAGTACAGAATACAATCAGAGGCTCAGGCAGGCGTGTTTTAAAACTATTCCTACAAGCTAGTCCTACAATCAGAGACCCAGGCGGACCCGTCCTAAAACTAACTAGAGGGAAGTGTCAATCCGTACCCTTACTAGCATTAAGAGAATGGGAGAACTTGACAGTAAGGGGGCGGAAGGGGGCTGAGGCTGGCTCGCTTCAAAGCCACCAACAACTCATTTCTCGGAGCGGCGGAGCTTGAACAAAGCGAGGAGCAGATGCAGGGGCTCCGGGACACCCTCCCCCGTGATGTTCCCTTGATTTTCTCTAATCCCCCCGAGCGTTGGCCGCTGGGGACGACAACACTCGAGCACCGCCCATGACATGAGTTCGCACATCTCTTCCGTCGGGGGTGCGCTCCGAGGAGAGACATTAGGTACTTCAACGACATCCCTCCAGGCCACCGTGCATGGCGCCATCGGGGTTACGCCTAGACTCTACCGCGCCGGAAGCCCAGTGGGGGCTGCGGCCACAACGGCTCTTGGCACGGATGCCCTCACACCCGCCCAAAGCCGCCCCATATCTACTGACTCCAGTCACAATTCCGGCGGGTTATTAAAGGGGCGTGGGGAGCTGAAAGGGTGTGTTCTTTCTGTTTGTGTTGGGAGGTTCATGGATTTTGGAGAAACCATCCCCCCGGAGAGCCTTATATAGAGGATGAGGGTTGGTGAGAATTAATCACGCAGAATTCGAAAAGAGAGTTACCAGCAGGGCTAATAATGAAGCTACCAAATTCCAAGGGGGCCGTAGACCGTTCGACTTGAGTTAATTTACGAGGACATTAATGAAAGCGCATCTCGCGCACCGAAACGTCAAGCGCGGAACACAAACGGCCAAGGAACTCTTCGTAAGTGAAGACGATGGGGGCTCGAGCTGAAGGCGAGATCAACGCCACGTGTAAGATCATAATCTGACCCAAGGAGGAATCATCTCCAACAGAGCAGTCCGAGGACAAACCCCTAATTACAGAGAAATGAAAGCGTTAGACACAACCAAGGCACTGTATGGTCCTCGGACTCAGGCCTATGGGGAAACTACTCGCTCCTTAATACCTAAGTACTAGACAGAACCAAGGTATTGCTGGTCTTCGGACTCAAACCTATAGGGAAACTAGATACTTACAGAGAAATGAACGCGTTAGACAGAACCAAGGCACTGCATGGTCCCGGACTCAGGCCTATTGGGAAACTACTCCTCCTCTATACTTGGGTACTAGACAGAACCAAGGTATTGCATGGTTCACGGACTCAAACCATGGCGAAACTAGATACTTACAGAGAAATGAAAGCGTTAGACAGAACCAAGGCAATGCATGGTCCTCGGACTAAGGCCTATGGGGAAACTACTCGCTTCTCTATACCTGGGTACTTAAAAAAACAAAAAAAAACAAAAAAAAAATAAAAATTGTGTCAAGAAAATATAAAAAATTTTGTGCTTAACGGGCACAGTGCAGTGCCCGTTAACACAACCCCTATTATTGTTATTATTATTATTAACATGTTTTCTCCATTATATTATATTATATATAATGAAAAAAATAAATTGACACATTTGTAAGTTTAGATGATATAAATGAAATTTCCATTTTTATATATTTAGTAGTATTGTTGGTTTTCTTTCTACATTTTTTGGGTCTAAAACTTAAGTAATTTTTTTTAAGATATCAAAGAATACTATCAAATATTTGAATCTCCTCATTTTTACAAGATGTGCCATTAAATTATAAAACCTTTTGCCAAGAGCATTGTAGCTCAATTGACAAATACTCTTCTTCCAATTATTGAATTATAAAAATAAAAATAAAACGGTAAAAAGATTTGTCTAAACCTATTATGGTTATATAATTAGCAACAATACATTAAAAAAAAAAAAATCATTAGTAATGATTTAAGGATATTGACAAAAGCGTGAGGAAATTTCATTTTAACCCAATCACATTTATTAGGGCCCTAAAAACACTTTATTTTGCCTAATTGCCCCTTTTAAAGGATAATTACAACAATAATTGATAAATCATTAATATTTGATAATTGAATTAATCAAGTGTGTGCAACCTTGTAATTATTTTTAGTTCAATCGATTAGGATTGTGACATGTCTCCGATTTTAAATTGAATACTCATGGTACCAATTAAAATCAATTGTTCATAATCATACCTGATCGGACTCAACTTTGTGTATACATTTTAGTAGTTAAAACTTGATTTTATGATATCTTTTGATCTAATGGTTTTGATCGAAGCCTGTGAGCCATAGTTTGGATTATTAAGATTAGTTTTGATTATTAAGATTTCAAAATTTGTTTTATATGAAGCAAATGAAATTACGTTCAAAAGTTACGATTTTATTTTTGCGATGTAAAATTACCCTTTTGTCTCCAGATGAGGTTAAATACAAGTAATAAAATTAGGCATCTACAAAAGTGTAAGAACAAAACCCTTGTTCGTTTTCTCATTATTACTTGAGATAATTGTTAGCATAACCATGTTCACTATAATTTATAAATATCCAATCCTAATGAAATTGTGATTCTATTTAAATAAATATAAATAACCTTATAATTTCTTAAATAAATTATATACTTAAAAGGTAATAGTTTTATTTATAGATATCTAAAAATTTTAACTAAGATTTAGGAGGTTATAAGTCAAGCTACTTTGCCATTTCATATATATATATATATATATAAAAGATTATATAAGATTTTTTTTTTTTTTGGATAAAATTTTTAAGGATTAAAAAAAAATATATTCAAGATTTTTAAAAAGTTTGGGTTACCCCCCCCCTCCCCCACCCCGGCCCCTTTGATCCTCTACCACTATATCCACCTATGATATTGTCCAATTACAATTTAATTTTACAATCTTTCAATTATTACATTTTACCCATAAGATGACTAAAATGAAATCAATAGAATTCCATTCAAATTAGAGTTTTAGATTTTATTTTAAAAATTTTAGGGGTGAAAATGTAGTAATTGAAAAGTTTACAAGACTAAGTTGTAATACACTCAAACCAAAAGGGAATAAATAATTTGTTCACAAAATGCAAATTGGTTTCATTTCAGTCCAAATTATAAGGTGTTAAATATAACAATAAAAAGTTTATGACCTAAGTTATAATAAGGCCAGACCATAGATAAATAAACGGCAGTTTTCCAATTTCTTTTGAACTTTTAGTCTCATGACTTTGTAAAGCAATATCATGAAAATGAAAGTCACTCTACATTCAATTTTTAAAAGGAATGTGGAACAAGTGTAACATTGGATTAATTGTTATTATTGCTTTTTTAGAAACAACATTGAATAATTAAGTTAACACAAGCACTGGTTCAAGGATGAAACTAAAAGCAACAAATTATTTAGAAACAATATTGATTTGTTCTTAACTTTATTTCGCCTCCTCTTCATAAAAAATAAATAAAAATTAAAAAACCTTTCCTTTTTGTGTCTAGCTTTAAATAATCTTGTATTGAACTTTATTTTAGTCTCTCTAGTTTTCAAATTCAACCGCATGTCGTGGATTTCAGTTAGCTCAACTAGTAAAATCTCTGACGGTTGAATAAGAAATTTAAAGTTTAATCCCCGCTTACACCAAAAACCAATTGGTGTCTTGGTCTAATACTAAAGAGTATCATCAGAAGCAGACGCTATAGAGTATCATCATGTTACACATTTTTTAAACCATTGGATTTAAGTAAATCCTACGGTAAAAAAAAAAAAAAAAAAAAAAAACACTCATTAATGATTATATTCTGATTAGGAACTCATTTAATATAACCTATTTATGACATTCTATTTCTCTTTCTCCTCCACAGCATATTATTAAATAAGATGGGTTCTCAAAAAAAAAAAGATTAAATTACTACAAAAAAAAATATTTTGAATTATTTAAATATAGACTATAATTTTTTTTAATTTGTTTTGACTTTTGACATAAAACTTGTATATATGGAACGTGCATATACGGAAATCCTAAGCATTATTGGACTATAATGAATTCCCTATCTTGTTTTTCTTTTATTGTCAATACAGTAAAATAAAAACTCATTCACATGATCACCATGACCATTTTATGCACTAGTGCAGCACTACCTACACTCGGGATGATCTTTTTGGCATCCGTCAATTTAGTGCTCCTTTGTATATCATGCGGAGGAGGAGAAAGAGAGAGAAAAAATTATTTTAAGAATAGAGATAGGTATGGAATGTCATAAATAAGAAATAATATATGAGATCTTAATCCAAATATTAGCATTAGTAAGTGGTTTTTTTTTTTTTTTTTTTTTTTTTTTTTTTTTATTGTTGGATCTACTTAAATCCAATAGTTTGGAAAATTTGTAACTCTAAACAATGTTACACTAATCAATATTTTTTTAATTAGATGTGAATTTTGACAAATCGACCGTTGGATTACATTATCTTTGTATATTCTTCATGCTTGCAAAATTTTAAGGTGATCAATGATTAATAGTCATGCCATCTATCGATTGTATAAAATCAAGTTTTTGTAGTTCAAAATAATGCATAAAAGATAAGTTTATGGATCAAATGAAAAATAACATCCAATTGGTATGAAAATTGGCATGCATGTTTAGAATATATAGAACATGTAATCCGAATGTGGAATTTTCAAAATATAAATTCATTAACAAATTATTGGATGGTGTAACATTACTTAGAATTACATTAAGTGTAACTTGAACCTATATATATATATATATATAATTTGAATTTAAATTCTCCTCTATGAAAGAATTGGTTAATATTACTTACTCATAAGGCTATTGACCTAACTTTTTAAAAGACTAAATAAAAATTGCATCATCTAACCTTAACTAGTTTTCAATTTTGTTCTTATAGTTTTAATTTTCTTTTATAATTCAGTCATATATATGTTTTCAATGTAATTCTTCCGGAAAATGGCGTAATTTTTCTGTTGGAGAAAAATATGACTTAACCGTACAATCAGATGGAGATAGATGGAAAAACTAGATTCAAATGTAAATAAAGGAACTTAAATAATATATATAGAAACAAAAATAAGAATAGATAAACATTATAATTTAACTTTTATTATGGTTGTGTTCATCTTCAAATTACGATATAACATTAAAAAGAATTAAGAAAATATCTTTATTTTTGATTTGTTATATTTTTGATCAGATACTTTGGTTAAACTTCTGTCAAGGACAATATTCCTCTTCCGTACAACAATACGTGGCTTTCATTTTATTTCTCTATAGTCTTTACCATTCTGAAACCCATAACATTTTTTGGTAGGAGGAGGAATTAAGCAAGTGCAGTTTGATTTGTTATATTTTTGATCTGATACTTTGGTTAAACTTCTGTCAAGGACAATATTCCTCTTCCGTACAATAATACATGGCTTTCATTTTATTTCTCTATAGTCTTTATCATTCTGAAACCCATAATATTTAGTAATTTATCTTTTTACTATTCTCTACATATCTCTTTTCTTCTCTCTCACAGCTTTGTATGCAAATAGTTTCTATTTCTGGAATACAAGGTTGGGCTAATAATTTGGTTTGAACTTTAAAGTAAAGGGTCTGATAAGCTATTGTCTGGGGAAATGACGAGGAGGAGAATTCAGATTAAGAAGATTGACAACACGACGGCAAGGCAGGTGACATTCTCAAAGAGGAGGAGAGGACTTTTTAAGAAAGCTTTTGAGCTCTCAACTCTCTGCGATGCTGAAATTAGTCTCATGGTCTTTTCTGCTGCAGGAAAGCTCTTTGAATACGCCAGCTCAAGGTTTCAATCTCTTTCTCACACTTCTTTCTACTTATAGAAAAACCCTTTTTTATTTTCTCATTTTTTTTACTAGAGAAAAACCCTTTGTCATTGTCCATTCCTTGATCGTTTTGTTCATGCATTCACTATGATTTTATGATTTCTAAAGCTGTGTGTGAGAGAGTGAGAGACCCGACTGCTCAAAATAAAGATCCTTTACTGAACAAACCAAATAAGTGATTTAAAAAATATTACTATGTAGCATTAAATAAAGAGAAAATAATTTAAAAAATAGTACTATGTAGCAGTAAATAAAGAGAAAATAATTTAAATAAGTACTATGCAGCATAAAATCAAGATAAGAAAAAGTAATGCAAAATCTTATGGTTTCTGTCTAAATAAAAGGGAAAGGAAAAAAAAAGAAACAGTTTTTTTTTTTGGTAAACCAAATAAACAGTTTTCAATTCTTACCTTGAAGGGTTTAACGTATATATGTAGCTGCTACTTGTTTTGAAGTTCTATAAGCGGGTTATTTTGTCTTTGAATATTGCTAATTATTGCCTATTAATTAGCTTATAATCTATTTTTTTTTTCCCTGAATTTTAGAGTTGCACTTGCTTAGAGCATCTCCAACAGTCACTGTAAAGTTATTTTTGGACCACCAAATGCTACTGTTCACGCTCTAACAATTTCTCTAAACACAGATTTTCCAAATTTTTTTTTTTTGGAGTTGCTACAGTAGTTCTCTTAATTTAGAGAACACTGTAGCAACTCCAAACCATTATTTTATCATTAAAAAATACCCGGTTGAATAAAAAAATATTCTTTCTCTTTCCTCCTCTCTTCCTTGTTCATCTGTCTCTCTCTCAAACGGTAACACGATTAAAACACAAACACAATAACAGATCAAGAACAGGGGAAAAATACAAATTTAATTAGAACAAAAAATCTAAAATCAAAACAAAAACAACAGATCAAGAGCATGAAAGCCTATCTAAGCTCCATTGTAACAACAAAGTGAATCAGAACAAGATAAAAAAAAAAAAGAAAAAAAAAAAGAAAAGAAAAAGAAAAGATAGACGAAGGCCATGTCGGCTGTGTGAAGAGGAAAGAAAATAGAAGTAGAAATAGAAAAAGTAAAAAGAGAGAGAGAGAGAGAGAGAGAGAGAGAGAGAGATAGCAGAAGAAATGATCCGGAATGAGCTAGAAGAAAAAGAAAAAGAAGGTAGATAGAGGAAAGGAGTGGGATACGTGGGTGGTGGAGAAAAAACCAAGAGAAAAAAAAAAAAAAGGAAAAGAAAAGAAAAGAAGAAGAAATGTGTCCAGATGCTGTGAAGGGAAAAATAATATAAAAAATAAGAAATTGCAATTAAGAAATGCTACCACAATATTTTCACAATAAATTTTAAATAATGGATTGTAATTAGATAATATTGGCGAGTAAAAAAATAATTTTAGTAGTGGGTTCAAATTAGAACTAATAACAACTTTTCACATAAAATTTTGTTGTGAAAGTATTGCGGAAAATGTTATGAATATAACACTTCTCATTGAAAAATATTGTTGTTAAAAAAATAAATAAATGATGATTAAAAAAATAATAAACAATGAATGAAGGAATAATATTTAAATGAGATAGAGAATGTTATAGAGAATCTATTGGAAAGTGTATTTGAAAAAGTAGATAGGTAAAAGTTAAATGTCATTGTTCATTCTCCAAACAGTACAAAAATTTGGAAAAGTTGCTGGAGATGCTCTTATTGTATAGCTTCAATTAGCTGCTTCAACTCTGTCTTTAATGTTTTTTTTCTTCTCAACTTATATTATGGTTTTGTTCATCTTCAAATTACGATGTAACATTAAAAAAGGATTAAGAAAATATCTTTAATAGATAATTTATGAATAATAAAGGCAAAAACCATATTTTCGTCCCTACATTTTCACTCGATTCCACTTTGGTCCCTAAATTTTTTTTTCCACCACTTTTAGTCCTTATCCTGGAAAACATGTCTCGTTTTTGTCTCTACCGTTACACCAGAGACGAAAAATGTACACGTGGTAAACAGAGTGTATTGTTGGCACACTAAAAATTTCACGTCATTAAAAAAAATTAATTTATTAATTTTAACTAAATAAAAAAGTTAAAAACAAAAATAAAAACCAAAAATTACATTAATTAAGATCCAAGTGTGTCTTGAATAAGAACAACAAGAACACAAACCCATATCTAAGAACACAAAATTAAAGTCCAAAAATCACTAACCCAAAAAATAAGAACATAAAATTAAACTATAGATCCACATCAAATTAAATATGAACAAGAAATTAAACATGAAAAACAAATTTAAAACCTAGAAAATTCGAACCTCAGAGCGGAAACCCAGAATTAGAATTCATCCCAACATTCTTGACAAACCCAGATAAAATTGATAATTAAACATGAACACATTAAATATTTGAACAAGAACACAAACCCAGCAATTTAAAAACCCAAAAAATTAAATTCAAACTCAAAAAATTAAATTCAAACTCAAATTCAAACCTAGATTCAAAAATTTAAATTCAAACACATATTTCAAACCCCCACACTACCAAAACATCAAACACAAATCAAATCCAGATTTTCAACCCCTAAACACTAAATTCAAACCCAGATTTTCGGCCCCCAAACTCAAATCTCAAAACCCAAAATTTCTTATCCTTTCTGAGAAACCAAACACAAACCTCAGATCCAAGCGGTGCGTCATATAACCTCAGGTAGATCTGGTCCTCTACTCCACTCTCCACTAATAGAATTGTACACCAACACAAGCCCTTCTCTCAAATGAGAAGAAGGAGAGGAAAGCACGAGGTGGAGGGTGGACTCTGCAGCGGCGCCAAGAAGCACTAGAAGAAGACCTACACCAAGCCCAAGAAGATCAAGCACAAGAAGATAAGGCTCGCGATGCTTCAGTTTTACAAGTGGACGATTCTGGAAAGGTCCAAAGGCTTCGTAAGGAGTGCCCTAACTCTGAGTGCGGCGCCGAAACTTTCATGGCAAACCACTTTGACTGTCACTACTGTTGCAAGTGTGACTTGACCTATGTGTGCCAGAAAGTTGGTGGTGATTAGGTTTTATGTTTTTTTTTTTTTAATTTTTTTTTATATAATATGTTTTAATTTTGAAATAGCGGATGATATGGATTTGAACTACTAGGTTGTGTTGTTTTTTTTCTGAATTTTCTAGATGATTATCGTACTATTATTCGACTTAAAAGTTTTTTTGGGATTTTGCTTGATTATCTGTTTGGTTGTGTTTTTAATTTCTCTGTTATTTTAATTTCCTACTGAATTTATAGGATTGTGTTGTTGTAGTGATATTGCACACAAAAAGGAAAAAAGGAAAATGAAAAATTTGATTTAATATGTGTCTTTGATCTGGGTTTGTGTTCTTGTTGTTCTTATTCAAGACACATTTAGATCTCAATTCATGTGATTTTTTGTTTTTATTTTTGTTTTTAATTTTTTTATTTAGTTAAAATTAATAATTTTTTTCTTTTTTAATTTAGATGCTGACGTGGAGACTTGTGGATATTATTTTAATATTTTTAACTTATGCTGTTTGCCACGTGTGCATTTTCCATCTCTGATATAACGGTAAGGATAAAAACGAGACGCATTTTCCAGAATAGGAACTAAAAGCGGTGAAAAAAAAAAAAAAAGTTAAGAACCAAAGTGAGTGATGTCGCGGAAGCTTGAAGAGAAGCACACACGATGCTCTCTTTGATGGACAGAAACTAAACTGTTAGTTCCTGGTAGTAAACCTCGAGTCCACGAGGGGTTTCCCTGAATCCACAAGGAGATAAAAACTGGAATCCACCAGAAGAGAAAATTGACAAAATGTCTGTGTTTATTAATAATAGTCTATGAAAAACGTTTACAGACTTAAGGGCCTATTTAAGGGCTCCTTAAAACTTGACTGACAATAAAATATAATCTAAAATAACTCCTAATTGATACCTAACCATAACAGGAATCAAATTTGACCTAAAAAGCATTAAATGCACCTAAAAATAAGGAAATAAATCACCTAAACCTAAAATAACGTTTTTTTACATAAAAATACCAAAAATAATAAATTACAATAATTAAATAGTAAATTGTGTCCTACATCAGACTCCTCCACTTGAAACAAACTCGTCCTCGAGTTCATCTTTGAAATCTGAAATCTCCCATGCCAAGAGAACAAATACTTTGAATACTTCACCTTCTTTGTCTTCTTGCCAAACTTGAAAGTAATTAATTGGGCAACTTGAACTTCTTCTCCCTTGATCTTCATGTAATTGACAATATTCACCAAATAAGAGTCGATGATCAAATCAAATCTTTCCACCCCAATAAAATCAATAAACTTTGTTTCGGTGTCTTCCAATAAAATAATAGGAGTTTGAATGTTGCAATCATCTAACTTGATTTCATCGAGATCGTTGACAACTTCCTCTATAACTTCTTCTTTAATGGTCTCTACTATCTCAACCTCAAAATCTTTCTCTATAATAGGGTCTTCATTAATCTCCTCCACAATCTTAATTTTAGGTTCTTTTTCTATAACAAGGCCTTCATTAATTTCCTCAAAAATCCATATATTCTCTTCTTTGACGTCTCCATATTCTTCAAGAACAATATTTTCTTTAACATGTAATTCTTCCTTTAATGGTGGAATATTTGGCTCTTCAACATAATTCAAGTATGAACTCCTTGGCCAATAATAATCTTGTATTGTATACGACAAGATTTCTTCACAATCTAAAAGATAAAATTTGATAGCAAGCATCTTTTTCATCCTTGGCCACGATCGAATTTTGTCTTTACCTTGTCGAATTCTATCAGATTGTACTTGTTCCCACCAACGTAAGGCATACTTACTAAGTTTATACAAAGCAAGTCCAACTTTTCTCTCATAACAAATATTCTCATAGTCAAATAAATCCTCTAGATCAAGTAACCAATCAAGAAAATCTTCTTTTAAAAAATAACCATTAAAACTTGCAATTC
>NW_027069524.1:1332483-1412483 GCF_002906115.3 Quercus suber | reverse complement strand
CTTTTTTTTTGGGGGGTAGTCAGGCATTAAATACTTTCGTTAAACTCCTATCAAAGTCAAAATTACTCTTCCGTACAATAATACATGGATTTCATTTTATTTCTCTATAGCCTTTACCATTCCGAAACCCATAACATTTAGTGATTTATCTTTTTACTATTCTCGACATAATTTTTTTCTCTCTCTCTGTCTGGCGGCTTTGTATGCAAATAGTTTCTATTTCTGGAATACAAGGTTGGGCTAATAATTTGGTTCGAACTTTGAAGTAAAGGGTCTGATAAGCTATTATCTGGGGAAATGACACGGGGGCGAATTCAGATTAAGAAGATTGACAACACAACGCAAGGCAGGTGACATTCTCAAAGAGGAAGAGAGGACTTTTTAAGAAAGCTTTTGAGCTCTCTGCTCTCTGCGATGCTGAAATTGGTCTCATGGTCTTTTCTGCCACGGGAAATCTCTTTGAATTCGCCAGCTCAAGGTTTCAATCTCTTTCTCACACTTCTTTCTACTTATAGAAAAACCCTATTTATTCTCTCATTTTTATGACTAGAGAGAAAAACCCTTTTTTCTATCTATAGAAAAATATGTCATTGTCCATTCCTTGATCGCTTTGTTCATGCATTCACTATGATTTTATGATTTCTAAGGTGTGTGTGTGAGAGAGTGAGAGACCCAACTACTCAAAATAAAGATCCTTTACTGAACAAACCAAATAAGTGATTTAAAAAATAGTACTATGTAGCATCAAATCAAGAAATGAAAAAGAAAACAGACAAAAAAAGGGAAAGGAAAAAGAAAAAAAGACAAAAAAAGGAAGACAAATAAACAGTTTTCTTTTTTTGGTAATCCAAGTAAACAGTTTGCAATTCTTACCTCGAAGGGTTTAACGTCTTGCTTTGAAGTTCTATAATAAGCAGGTTATTTTGTCTTTGAATATTGCTAATTATTGCCTATTAATTAGCTTATAACCTAATGTTTTATTTACCCTGAGTTTTAGAGTTGCACTTGCTTATTGTAAAACTTCAATTAGCCTCTTCAACTCTGCCTTTAATGTTTGTGTTCTCCCAAAAAAAAAAAAAATAGAACTCTTCCCTTAATGCCTGATTGTCTTTGTACTTTTGCACTTCTACCTGATTAAATCCACTTTTGTTATCCTGACTAATCTATTCACAGCATTACTGTAAGAATTTCTTCATAAATCATCATGCGAATCTCAATGAATTATATGACTCTAACTTAGTAGCAACGTTAGAGATTATAATTTTTTGTTTAGAGTAACATATATCAATTGAAACACTTTTGGTTATGTATACACAAAATCTAATGCTAAAGATTCCAACACAAAAGTGAGCTCTGATCTCGTTAAATAAATTCTCTTCCTATCTTCTATAGTAATATCACATATGTACATGTTAAATCCACTTAGTTGTAGTGTTCTTCCACTAGCAAATAACATCATTAGAGCTTACATTGCAAGTGTATGATGAAAGTTCAAATAGAGTGCAATATACAAATTGAAATTGTCAAGTAGTCTGAATTGAAAAAAATGATAGAAATTACTTTACTATACATGAAATATATAAGCATTACAAGAACCACGACAACAATAAAAATAACTAAGCCTTACTTTAAAGTTTAGAATTGGTTATGGATCCTCAAAAGTAACTAAGCCTTATTCTCAAAATTTAAGGATCGGTTATGAATTCACAATAAACTAGTTAGGGTTGCTGGAAAAACATTGGTGGATCTTTCGCCACCTACACCCTCAAACACTCACGCAAAACACACACACACACACACACAGAGTAAAAAAAAAACTCCTAAACAATTATATTTCTCTTTTTTCACACTTTTTAAAAATTGACAGATGCATGAGATATGTATACACCATGTCCAACCATAACTTTCCTTGTGTTTATTATATAACTCCAAAAAAAAAAAAAATCTCTATACATTCATTATATAAACTTGCCTTATTATTTTATGTATCTTTAACTCTTCAACTAACTCATTTTCATACATAAAATAGATTTTCATAACAAAAATTATGTTTAACTTTCAACACCTCTTCTTAAACTTAATTTTTTATCCCCACAAATTAGGCTCTCATCTTGTAGGTCTCCTAGTTTAGTGGCTTGGTGAAGATATCTGCACCCTAATCATGTGACTTCACAAACTCAAGTGGAATTTCCCTTCTAGCAATACAACCTCAAATAAAATGATACTAGGTATCCATGTGCTTGCTTTGGTCATGAAAGACTAGGTTCTTTACAAGAGCTAGTGTTCACTTATTGTCCACAAATATCTTTGTAGCTTTTGCTTGCAACATTTGCAACTCCTTCAACAAATTTCTAAGCCAAATTGCATGACAAACACTAGAGGTAGTAGCAACATACAGTCACAATTGGTTGCTTCTTGGAAGTCCATGCAAATGCAATATCATCCATATAGAATACAAACCTACTATCACTCTTTCTATCATTAGTGTCCCCAGCCTAATCACTATTGCTGTGGCCAACCAGTTTAAACTCTTTAGAGGGTGAATACAATAGTCCAAAATCTAGTGTACCTTTTATATAGCGAAGAATTCTCTTGGTTGTCTTCAAATGAGTCATAGTTGGTACTTCTATGTTGCAACAAAGAAGGCTAGCGCCAAAGAGAATGTTTGGTCTTGTGCATATTAGCTACCTCAGACTTCCAACCAAATTCTTGAAGAATGTTTGATTTACCCTCTCTATATTGTCATGCTTTAACAACTTCACTCCACATTCCACAAGAGCACTAACTAGTTTGTAATTTGACAACTAAAATTTCTTGAGGATCTTATGTTAGGAATCTCATATTTGTTCTAATATCCTGATACTTCTTATAGCTCCATCCCTTCAATTAGTACTTAGTCCCAAGATAGGATTGAGTTAGTTAATTACACATGTTTGGATTAGAATAAAGTTAGTTAGAGCTCTTGGCATATGTAACACTATAATCATCTGGGTTAATTGGTGAGAGCACATGCTATATTAATAAGCCAATAGGATTAAGCCATGTATGGCCTACAAGATAAGAGCTTGGATTTTATAAATATTTGCATGTTACCTTAACACATAACATTAATAAAAAAAATAAAAAATAAAAAGCCAATTTCTTGCTTAAGTGCATTTTCTTTCTCTCTTAATATTTCTTTATGGAGAGAGACTACCTCGAATTAAGTAAACTCACTTGCATTTCCTATCCATTTCCATACACTTCCCACCCATCTCCCTTAGGAACCATCAGGGTCCTAACAAATGGTATCAGAGCCGTTGATCTTGAAATGACCAAATTTGTTGCAACTCATCAAGTTTTCATTGAGTTTACATTCAAAGGTGTAGATCCTTTTTGGTAGCTTCTCAAGCTCTATGAATTCTTTGCTCTGGAAAACATGCCACCACATCTCATATTTTTCATTGCCTCTTATTACATGTAAGGAGAGGTGTGGGAATATTTTCAAAATGTGTAGGCATCGGGATTATGTACAAATTGGGTGGATTTCATATGCACTACAAGATAGGTTTTGAACACCAATTCTTGATGCATTAATGGAGATTATCACCCAAGAATCCAAGATGCAAAAGCCCGTGAATTTCATGCTGGAGGACTTAGAACCAATTCTTAATGCAACAATAAAGGTTGCCACTCAAGAGTTCACGATTCAAGAATTAGAAATCCAAGTGTCAGTGATTCAATAATCAAAGATGCAAGAGCCAACAATCCCAATGGTTCAAGAATCAAATGAGGGTTCAAGGATTCAAGAACATTCCAAGGTCTAAAGAAACAATAAGACCTTGAAGATCAAAGAACCATTGAAGGCTTAAGAATTTGAGCGGATTTTGAAAGTAAATGAGACCACTAGTCAAAGAGAAGTGTATGAATATGGTGATCAAGATGTCATTAAGATACTGGTCCACTGGAAGATTTCCTTTGATGATGATGACGAACATAACAACACCTTGTGGGTTGTTTTGAAAGAGAGGGGAATGTTAGGAATCTCATATCTGTTGTAATATCCTAATGCTTCTTGAAGTTTGATCCATTCAATTAAAAGTTAGTCCCAAGATAGGATAGAGTTAGTTAGTTACACATGTTGGGATTATGATAGAGTTAGTTTGAGTTATTGGCACATGTAACACTATAATCACACAGTCAGTGAGAGCACATGCTTAATTAGTAATCAGAAGGATAAAGCCATCGGTTATGATAAAGCCATGTACGAAAATGGATGTGAATTGTAAGCAATTAGCTCTTCCTTATTGCATTTCCTTTCTGAGCGGCAGAGGGTTGCTAGCTTTTCTCGGGCTATGTTTGGTTTCTCTAACTTTATCTCTCTTCATGGGTTGATGGATATTCCCATGGCATGGGGCCCTTACACCTGGTCCAATTCTTCTTCAGCTTCTCGTTTAGATCGGTTTCTTTTCTCCCCGCTTTTGGCAGACCACTCAGTTTAGACAAAAAAGGATGTCCAGAGTACTTTCTGACCATTTTCCTATTTTGTTGAAGGGAGGGAGTCAGCGTAGAGGTAGAATTCCTTTCTGTTTTGAAAATATGTGGTTGAGGGTGGATAATTTTGTCAATAAAGTGAAGACGTGGTGGGCTTCTTATTTGTTCCAAGGAACTCCTAGTTTTATTATAGCTAAGAAGTTGGCTGCCTTGAAGTTGGATTTAAAAAAGTAGAACGAGACAGAGTTTGGCAATGTAACGTTTAAGAAGCAGGACCTTTGGAGCAAGTTGAATGTTTTAGATGCTAAAGAGGAGACCCATAGATTAACAGCTAAGGAGAAGTTAGTACAAGTTAATCTTCGTATAGATATTGAAAAGTTGACTCTTTTAGAAGAGATTAGTTAGAGACAAAAGTCTAGAGTGTTGCATTTGAAGGAAGGGGGCGCCAATACTAAATTTTTTTATAGAATGGCTAATTCTAACAGAAAAAATAATGGTATTGAAAGCCTAATGGTTAATGGTACCTTGTCTTCTAACCAGGGTATGATTATAGATTGCATTACCCATTTGTTCATGAATTTGTATTCTGAGCACTAGGTTGTTTAGCCTTTTCCAGATGTGTTAGTTTTTCCAATGCTATCCGATGTTAATGCGAACTGGTTAGAGAGACCTTTTGAAGAGGTAGAAATTTTTGATGTTGTTCAAAGTTTTCATGGTGATAAATCTCCTGGTCTAGATGGCTTCCCTATGGCTTTTTTCCAAACTTGCTGAGGGATTGTCAAGCTTGATCTTATGGCTGTATTTCACCACTTTTTTGCCAAAGGTCAGTTTGAGAAAAGATTAAATGCTACTTTTATTACTCTCATCCCTAAAAAACATGCAGCAAGTGAGATTAGGGATTTCTGGCCCATTAGTCTTGTTGGGGGGGTCTATAAAATTATTGCTATAGTCTTGGCTAACCGTTTTCGCATGGTTATGGGAGATATAATCTCAGCATCTCAAAATGCTTTTGTGAGAGATAAACAGATCCTTGACCCTGTTCTTATTGCTAATGAATGTCTTGATAGTAGATTGAAATCTGGGGTGCCGGGGCTGATTTGTAAACTGGATGTTGAGAAGGCTTTTGACCATGTAAATTGGAGTTTTCTTTTGCATATGCTAGAAAGAAGTGGGTTCTCAGCCAAGTGGAGACAATGGATTTTCTTTTGCCTATCTACTGTCTGCTTCTCTATCTTGTTTAATGGCTCTCCTTGTGGGTTTTTTGGTAGCTCCAGAGGTTTGAGACAAGGTGACCCATTTTCTCCTTTGTCGTTTGTGTTGATGATGGAAGCTTTGGGAAGAATGTTGGATAAAGCAGTTCTTGAAGGCCGCTTGTCAGGATTTAGTGTGGGTAACTCGAAGGGTATATCCTTGGCAGTGTCTTATCTCCTTTTTGTAGATGACACTCTTATTTTTTGTGATGCTGATCTAGACCATATTTTGATTCTCCGTATGATTCTTATTTGGTTTGAGGTAGTGTCGGGGCTAAAGATTAATCTGGGCAAGTTTGAATTGGTTCCGGTTGGATTAGTGCTTAATATTGATTCATTGCTAAATGTCCTTGGTTGCAAGCTGGGCTCTCTGCCAATGAAATATCTGGGTCTTCCTTTGGCTGCTAATTTCAAGGATAAGACTATATGGAATCCAATTCTGGAAAAAATGGAAAGGAAATTGGCGGGTTGGAAATGCTTGTATCTATCAAAGGGAGGTAGAGTCACTCTAGTCATGTTTTCTCTAATATATCCCTTCTTCAAAACCTTCACGAGGACCATAACTTGCCAATTCAATTCTTCATGCTCCTTTAGATTGATTAGATAGTGCACTTTGTTAGGTAGTGATGTAGAACAGACAGCACATGCCTTCCTGTAGCAGCAAGGGCGTAGGAAGTCACAACGCAAGATCAAAGGGGGGGTGCCAGTAGGGGCCATCAGAGGTAATAGTGTCGAAATTTTATGAAATTTGGCAGGTTGAAGGGAAATAACGTTCTGATTCAGAGTCATAGCTATGAACGTCGCCAAATTTTAGGCAAATTCCTTCGTTAAGGCCTCGAAAATAGTGTGTTTTGCTATTTATAGTAAAATTTGTTTTTCCTTAATAACTTTTAGTTTAAAAGTCAGAATAAGGTTCCATCTGTTTTAGGACGACCCTTAAGGTCAGTAGTTTATGATTCTACGTTTAACTCAATTTTGCCATTTTTGGTAAAATTCGGTAATTTTGTCACCTAATCGCTTAATTAGTACGAATTGGGATTTTAAACGTTTTTGCTCAATATTTATATGTTTTGTAGCCGTCAGAGGCAAATTAGACTATTATCAATAAACACAGACATTTTGTCAATTTTCTCTTCTGGTGGATTCCAGTTTTATCTCCTTGTGGATTCAGGGAAACCCCTCATGGATTCGAGGTTTACTTCCAGAAACTAACAGTTTAGTTTCTATTTCATCAAGAGAGCATCGTGTGTGCTTCTCTTTAGGCTTCCGCGACATCAGGTAGGCTATAGAGTACACTAACAAGCTTCCTTTTTGTCTTTAGCCACCAACATGTACACCACTCTAGTACTTTTATCTTATATTACAATAGGAAAAAGAAGAAGAAAATAACTGCCCTCTTCTTTGAAAGATTTAGGAGCTCTTTCCTTCTTAATTGGCAAAAGGACAAATTCAAACTTTCTAATTTTAAAGGAATATATATTTCTATGGCCATCATGGATAGCATGCCCATCACATCGCCCAAGGCTACATCAAAGGAGGAAATGACTAACATCCATGACAACAATATCACACCAAATTTCATACTTACAATAATTTCCCATTTCAAAAGAAACAAGATATCTTTAGTTACCTTTACCTCTTTACCTTTCTTAAACCATACTATTCGTTAAGGCTTTAATCTTCAACTTAATCTTGTCCACCATTTCTTGTGAAACGATGTTCTCAAAACTTTATATCAATGTTAATGGAATATACCTTAACATTGGACTTGCATGTGCACTTGAAGATGCTATGACCAAATCAACCCTCGTTTGAGTCAATTTTAGGAATTACAAGTATTCGATGGATCACTTAGCAATCACCTTCTTCAATTCAATCTCCCAACTTTGCATAACCCCATTATTATTAAATACAGGTTGAACGACATCATCGGCAAACTCTTTGCCATTATCTTTGTCCAGAAGTCACATACACATCTACCCTTTTCTTTGGACACTGCTTAGCTAGATGACCAATCTGTCCATGCATAAAAACAAAAAGATCGTTGACCATGCTTATTAATAATTACCATAATTATCAAATTTTATATTTATAAAATAAAAAAATAAAAAGAAATATATATATATATATATTTTGTTAAAGTTTTCTATGATCTATTATATATAATAAAAACCAAAATTAGACTTTTGGTTGATTTTGTAATATTGTGCCATAAGTCTTTGAGGCCTTACAATTTTATATGTTATTATTTTAGTATATATTTTTAATTAAATTTAAATTATATTTTGTAATCATATTCTCTTTAGGACAAAGTTTGGCTATAAATTTAGTTGCAACCTTAGGCTTCAACTTCTTCTAAGAAACTAACATGCATGTGTGCAATGCACATGACAAGTATTGGTTGGTTTAAGAGTGATTAAGTGAGTCATGTGTAACAATAACGCATGTCAGTGTCTTGGAGGAGGTTGAAGCATAAGGATGCAACTGAGATTGTAGCCAAACTTGGTCATTCTCTTTAAATGATAGAATATTTAGTTCCTATATAATAATAATCACAATAAATATCTAATGCTAGAATATAGTTCTATACAAAAATAAAATCATAATAAATGCTAGTTAATAACTATCATAATTTTCATATTTCATATTTACATTGTAAATAGAAAATAAAATAGAGAAAAAATATCATATATATTTTCATGTGCATTTTAGTGGAGTTTAACTTTTGGTTGACCTCATAAAATTTTATCACATAAGTTTTTGAGTCCTTAAGATTTGAACATCATTATTGTAATTTATATTTTTAATTTATTATAAATTCTATTCTACATTAAAATTCTTCATTCGAATCTTGCCACATTATATTTTCTTTAAATGATAGAATAAATAGTTCCACATTATATTTTTTTTAGAAGATGATAAAGGAAGATTTGCATTTATTACCTAAAAAATATACTAAAATCCAAAGTCACTAAAATTTGGGTTATTGGTATATAGGCAACCCACAAATTTTCCTCTCAAAAAAAAAAAAAAAAAATAATCACTATTGCTGTGGCCAACCAGTTTAAACTCTTTAGAGGGTGAATACAATAGTCCAAAATCTAGTGTACCTTTTATATAGCGAAGAATTCTCTTGGTTGTCTTCAAATGAGTCATAGTTGGTACTTCTATGTTGCAACAAAGAAGGCTAGCGCCAAAGAGAATGTTTGGTCTTGTGCATATTAGCTACCTCAGACTTCCAACCAAATTCTTGAAGAATGTTTGATTTACCCTCTCTATATTGTCATGCTTTAACAACTTCACTCCACATTCCACAAGAGCACTAACTAGTTTGTAATTTGACAACTAAAATTTCTTGAGGATCTTATGTTAGGAATCTCATATTTGTTCTAATATCCTGATACTTCTTATAGCTCCATCCCTTCAATTAGTACTTAGTCCCAAGATAGGATTGAGTTAGTTAATTACACATGTTTGGATTAGAATAAAGTTAGTTAGAGCTCTTGGCATATGTAACACTATAATCATCTGGGTTAATTGGTGAGAGCACATGCTATATTAATAAGCCAATAGGATTAAGCCATGTATGGCCTACAAGATAAGAGCTTGGATTTTATAAATATTTGCATGTTACCTTAACACATAACATTAATAAAAAAAATAAAAAATAAAAAGCCAATTTCTTGCTTAAGTGCATTTTCTTTCTCTCTTAATATTTCTTTATGGAGAGAGACTACCTCGAATTAAGTAAACTCACTTGCATTTCCTATCCATTTCCATACACTTCCCACCCATCTCCCTTAGGAACCATCAGGGTCCTAACAAATGGTATCAGAGCCGTTGATCTTGAAATGACCAAATTTGTTGCAACTCATCAAGTTTTCATTGAGTTTACATTCAAAGGTGTAGATCCTTTTTGGTAGCTTCTCAAGCTCTATGAATTCTTTGCTCTGGAAAACATGCCACCACATCTCATATTTTTCATTGCCTCTTATTACATGTAAGGAGAGGTGTGGGAATATTTTCAAAATGTGTAGGCATCGGGATTATGTACAAATTGGGTGGATTTCATATGCACTACAAGATAGGTTTTGAACACCAATTCTTGATGCATTAATGGAGATTATCACCCAAGAATCCAAGATGCAAAAGCCCGTGAATTTCATGCTGGAGGACTTAGAACCAATTCTTAATGCAACAATAAAGGTTGCCACTCAAGAGTTCACGATTCAAGAATTAGAAATCCAAGTGTCAGTGATTCAATAATCAAAGATGCAAGAGCCAACAATCCCAATGGTTCAAGAATCAAATGAGGGTTCAAGGATTCAAGAACATTCCAAGGTCTAAAGAAACAATAAGACCTTGAAGATCAAAGAACCATTGAAGGCTTAAGAATTTGAGCGGATTTTGAAAGTAAATGAGACCACTAGTCAAAGAGAAGTGTATGAATATGGTGATCAAGATGTCATTAAGATACTGGTCCACTGGAAGATTTCCTTTGATGATGATGACGAACATAACAACACCTTGTGGGTTGTTTTGAAAGAGAGGGGAATGTTAGGAATCTCATATCTGTTGTAATATCCTAATGCTTCTTGAAGTTTGATCCATTCAATTAAAAGTTAGTCCCAAGATAGGATAGAGTTAGTTAGTTACACATGTTGGGATTATGATAGAGTTAGTTTGAGTTATTGGCACATGTAACACTATAATCACACAGTCAGTGAGAGCACATGCTTAATTAGTAATCAGAAGGATAAAGCCATCGGTTATGATAAAGCCATGTACGAAAATGGATGTGAATTGTAAGCAATTAGCTCTTCCTTATTGCATTTCCTTTCTGAGCGGCAGAGGGTTGCTAGCTTTTCTCGGGCTATGTTTGGTTTCTCTAACTTTATCTCTCTTCATGGGTTGATGGATATTCCCATGGCATGGGGCCCTTACACCTGGTCCAATTCTTCTTCAGCTTCTCGTTTAGATCGGTTTCTTTTCTCCCCGCTTTTGGCAGACCACTCAGTTTAGACAAAAAAGGATGTCCAGAGTACTTTCTGACCATTTTCCTATTTTGTTGAAGGGAGGGAGTCAGCGTAGAGGTAGAATTCCTTTCTGTTTTGAAAATATGTGGTTGAGGGTGGATAATTTTGTCAATAAAGTGAAGACGTGGTGGGCTTCTTATTTGTTCCAAGGAACTCCTAGTTTTATTATAGCTAAGAAGTTGGCTGCCTTGAAGTTGGATTTAAAAAAGTAGAACGAGACAGAGTTTGGCAATGTAACGTTTAAGAAGCAGGACCTTTGGAGCAAGTTGAATGTTTTAGATGCTAAAGAGGAGACCCATAGATTAACAGCTAAGGAGAAGTTAGTACAAGTTAATCTTCGTATAGATATTGAAAAGTTGACTCTTTTAGAAGAGATTAGTTAGAGACAAAAGTCTAGAGTGTTGCATTTGAAGGAAGGGGGCGCCAATACTAAATTTTTTTATAGAATGGCTAATTCTAACAGAAAAAATAATGGTATTGAAAGCCTAATGGTTAATGGTACCTTGTCTTCTAACCAGGGTATGATTATAGATTGCATTACCCATTTGTTCATGAATTTGTATTCTGAGCACTAGGTTGTTTAGCCTTTTCCAGATGTGTTAGTTTTTCCAATGCTATCCGATGTTAATGCGAACTGGTTAGAGAGACCTTTTGAAGAGGTAGAAATTTTTGATGTTGTTCAAAGTTTTCATGGTGATAAATCTCCTGGTCTAGATGGCTTCCCTATGGCTTTTTTCCAAACTTGCTGAGGGATTGTCAAGCTTGATCTTATGGCTGTATTTCACCACTTTTTTGCCAAAGGTCAGTTTGAGAAAAGATTAAATGCTACTTTTATTACTCTCATCCCTAAAAAACATGCAGCAAGTGAGATTAGGGATTTCTGGCCCATTAGTCTTGTTGGGGGGGTCTATAAAATTATTGCTATAGTCTTGGCTAACCGTTTTCGCATGGTTATGGGAGATATAATCTCAGCATCTCAAAATGCTTTTGTGAGAGATAAACAGATCCTTGACCCTGTTCTTATTGCTAATGAATGTCTTGATAGTAGATTGAAATCTGGGGTGCCGGGGCTGATTTGTAAACTGGATGTTGAGAAGGCTTTTGACCATGTAAATTGGAGTTTTCTTTTGCATATGCTAGAAAGAAGTGGGTTCTCAGCCAAGTGGAGACAATGGATTTTCTTTTGCCTATCTACTGTCTGCTTCTCTATCTTGTTTAATGGCTCTCCTTGTGGGTTTTTTGGTAGCTCCAGAGGTTTGAGACAAGGTGACCCATTTTCTCCTTTGTCGTTTGTGTTGATGATGGAAGCTTTGGGAAGAATGTTGGATAAAGCAGTTCTTGAAGGCCGCTTGTCAGGATTTAGTGTGGGTAACTCGAAGGGTATATCCTTGGCAGTGTCTTATCTCCTTTTTGTAGATGACACTCTTATTTTTTGTGATGCTGATCTAGACCATATTTTGATTCTCCGTATGATTCTTATTTGGTTTGAGGTAGTGTCGGGGCTAAAGATTAATCTGGGCAAGTTTGAATTGGTTCCGGTTGGATTAGTGCTTAATATTGATTCATTGCTAAATGTCCTTGGTTGCAAGCTGGGCTCTCTGCCAATGAAATATCTGGGTCTTCCTTTGGCTGCTAATTTCAAGGATAAGACTATATGGAATCCAATTCTGGAAAAAATGGAAAGGAAATTGGCGGGTTGGAAATGCTTGTATCTATCAAAGGGAGGTAGAGTCACTCTAGTCATGTTTTCTCTAATATATCCCTTCTTCAAAACCTTCACGAGGACCATAACTTGCCAATTCAATTCTTCATGCTCCTTTAGATTGATTAGATAGTGCACTTTGTTAGGTAGTGATGTAGAACAGACAGCACATGCCTTCCTGTAGCAGCAAGGGCGTAGGAAGTCACAACGCAAGATCAAAGGGGGGGTGCCAGTAGGGGCCATCAGAGGTAATAGTGTCGAAATTTTATGAAATTTGGCAGGTTGAAGGGAAATAACGTTCTGATTCAGAGTCATAGCTATGAACGTCGCCAAATTTTAGGCAAATTCCTTCGTTAAGGCCTCGAAAATAGTGTGTTTTGCTATTTATAGTAAAATTTGTTTTTCCTTAATAACTTTTAGTTTAAAAGTCAGAATAAGGTTCCATCTGTTTTAGGACGACCCTTAAGGTCAGTAGTTTATGATTCTACGTTTAACTCAATTTTGCCATTTTTGGTAAAATTCGGTAATTTTGTCACCTAATCGCTTAATTAGTACGAATTGGGATTTTAAACGTTTTTGCTCAATATTTATATGTTTTGTAGCCGTCAGAGGCAAATTAGACTATTATCAATAAACACAGACATTTTGTCAATTTTCTCTTCTGGTGGATTCCAGTTTTATCTCCTTGTGGATTCAGGGAAACCCCTCATGGATTCGAGGTTTACTTCCAGAAACTAACAGTTTAGTTTCTATTTCATCAAGAGAGCATCGTGTGTGCTTCTCTTTAGGCTTCCGCGACATCAGGTAGGCTATAGAGTACACTAACAAGCTTCCTTTTTGTCTTTAGCCACCAACATGTACACCACTCTAGTACTTTTATCTTATATTACAATAGGAAAAAGAAGAAGAAAATAACTGCCCTCTTCTTTGAAAGATTTAGGAGCTCTTTCCTTCTTAATTGGCAAAAGGACAAATTCAAACTTTCTAATTTTAAAGGAATATATATTTCTATGGCCATCATGGATAGCATGCCCATCACATCGCCCAAGGCTACATCAAAGGAGGAAATGACTAACATCCATGACAACAATATCACACCAAATTTCATACTTACAATAATTTCCCATTTCAAAAGAAACAAGATATCTTTAGTTACCTTTACCTCTTTACCTTTCTTAAACCATACTATTCGTTAAGGCTTTAATCTTCAACTTAATCTTGTCCACCATTTCTTGTGAAACGATGTTCTCAAAACTTTATATCAATGTTAATGGAATATACCTTAACATTGGACTTGCATGTGCACTTGAAGATGCTATGACCAAATCAACCCTCGTTTGAGTCAATTTTAGGAATTACAAGTATTCGATGGATCACTTAGCAATCACCTTCTTCAATTCAATCTCCCAACTTTGCATAACCCCATTATTATTAAATACAGGTTGAACGACATCATCGGCAAACTCTTTGCCATTATCTTTGTCCAGAAGTCACATACACATCTACCCTTTTCTTTGGACACTGCTTAGCTAGATGACCAATCTGTCCATGCATAAAAACAAAAAGATCGTTGACCATGCTTATTAATAATTACCATAATTATCAAATTTTATATTTATAAAATAAAAAAATAAAAAGAAATATATATATATATATATTTTGTTAAAGTTTTCTATGATCTATTATATATAATAAAAACCAAAATTAGACTTTTGGTTGATTTTGTAATATTGTGCCATAAGTCTTTGAGGCCTTACAATTTTATATGTTATTATTTTAGTATATATTTTTAATTAAATTTAAATTATATTTTGTAATCATATTCTCTTTAGGACAAAGTTTGGCTATAAATTTAGTTGCAACCTTAGGCTTCAACTTCTTCTAAGAAACTAACATGCATGTGTGCAATGCACATGACAAGTATTGGTTGGTTTAAGAGTGATTAAGTGAGTCATGTGTAACAATAACGCATGTCAGTGTCTTGGAGGAGGTTGAAGCATAAGGATGCAACTGAGATTGTAGCCAAACTTGGTCATTCTCTTTAAATGATAGAATATTTAGTTCCTATATAATAATAATCACAATAAATATCTAATGCTAGAATATAGTTCTATACAAAAATAAAATCATAATAAATGCTAGTTAATAACTATCATAATTTTCATATTTCATATTTACATTGTAAATAGAAAATAAAATAGAGAAAAAATATCATATATATTTTCATGTGCATTTTAGTGGAGTTTAACTTTTGGTTGACCTCATAAAATTTTATCACATAAGTTTTTGAGTCCTTAAGATTTGAACATCATTATTGTAATTTATATTTTTAATTTATTATAAATTCTATTCTACATTAAAATTCTTCATTCGAATCTTGCCACATTATATTTTCTTTAAATGATAGAATAAATAGTTCCACATTATATTTTTTTTAGAAGATGATAAAGGAAGATTTGCATTTATTACCTAAAAAATATACTAAAATCCAAAGTCACTAAAATTTGGGTTATTGGTATATAGGCAACCCACAAATTTTCCTCTCAAAAAAAAAAAAAAAAAAAGGGTTAGAGAAAAAAATAATTACCCACAATTTTAAGAGCCTATATTAATAGCATTAGATATGCCTAAACATCATTCTTGAAAGGATGTCCTTATGAAAGTATCTCTATTTTTCTTTCTTTCATTTTAATTTTATTTCAGCTTTAATTATTATTTTTAAGAGTCTTTTAGGGTTTAATGATAAAATAAAATTATTATTTTTGCTTGAAATCCTAAATTTTTTGTGCCACATAAGTTTCAAGTCATCTTATATGAAATCATACAGGGGTGCTCCATTATTTTGTAAATTGGCATGACATTATATAAGGGTGCTGCATCACGTTCTAGTGTGTGCATTACCTGTCATGTAACGTACAGCATTAGGGAGTAAGAAAATTTAGTTTGTTAGGTTCTCAAAAAAAAATAAAAAATAAAAAATAAAAAACAAAAATAATTTGTTAGTATTGTTCACTCAAATTTGGGGAAAAGAACTAACTTTAAACTCCATTTTAGAATTTCCATTGCTTGATACCCATAAAGAAGGAAAAAATAATACATTTGGAAAATAGCAAGAAATGTGAGAAAAGATCAATAGATTTTGATTTTAGGGAGAAAAAAAAGGAAGAGAGAATATAAAAAATTATATGTAATATAAAATTAGAAGATTTGTTTCACAATCTTAAAGTTTCCCCTTCATTCATTAAATCTTATGAAAAATTTGGGTATTTATTTGATTGTTTTCTGAAAAAATAGTTTTGGGTATTGATTGTTCATAGAGAGAAATTTTATCAATGATGCAATTTTTTTGGTAAACAATAAGTAGGAAGGACTTTGTTTATCCTGTGTTGTTAGGTATTTTCGGATAAGTTGTCTACAAAAATTTTCTTAGGTAGAAGGTTTGCTGCAAAGAGATATAAGAAAAGCCAAAGGCCAATTTTCAATTCAAAATAATACTCTCTTATAATTTCATGCATGATCTAGGACATAAACATGATTTACTTGGAACAACTCTCCATGCATAAGAAATAACTTACATTTCAAGACAAAATACACAAAGTAAAGGTTTAACCAAATATTTTAAAAACAGCTAACAAGACCTATTCACTAGACTTTATAAGGTTTGTATATATTGTTGTGAAAACATTGAAGTGCCTAGTGCCTCGAAAGGACTATCAACTCTAGGCAAAAGTTTGCAAGATATCCGACTAGAAAGCATTCTTCTAAAGATGAATCCACACCAAATCACCTTCCTTACAAGTTGCTGGTTTTCTATGTTTGTTGGCTTACTTTTTGGTACTTTTGAATTTGTTTGAGAAATCAGTCTTGAGCAATTTTCATGCAACTTCTTTAAATATTTTACTCTGTCCTCAATGTCTCCACTAAATTATGAGTAGCAATTTTATATACTTAACTCTTTCCTCATTATCTCCAATACAATGATTAGTACTAAGCAGTAATTTCATGTCAATAGCATTAATCGGATTTTTGTTTTGAAGGGTAATAGGATTTTGACTATGCACAACTTTAAATGGACTATAATTGGTAGTTTGGCTAGCAAACCGATTGTAAGCAATTCAACTTGAGTTAAAAGGATAACTATCAGAAAATCACCTAAACTTTGACTAGCAACCTATGCTTGATCAATTTGAGGATGACAAGTTGAACTATGTTGAAGGTTAGTTGCGAACATCAACTAAAGGTTGTGCCCAAAATGGATTTTGAACTTAAGTTTCTTGATTTAATAACATACATAGTCTTTAAAATACAATGAAGTTTTACAATCTTTCAAAGGTAAAAATCAGTCACATGATAAGCATCTAGACTCTTGCTATAATCCTTTTCGTCTTTGGAAAACCCCCAACAATATTCATAGAGTCATCTTCCTTGAGTGCCTTAGGAATTGGAAATGGCATGTACAGCCCAGTATTTTGGCAATTGCTCTTGGGAAGAGAGAAGCCACCTTCTTTTGGGAAAGAGAGAAGTCACCTTCTTTTCAATGAGTTCCAACTCTTTTCAATTTCAAATGTCCATGCCTGAACCTTTGTTTAATCCCCATTAAAATAATGCCATTTTTCTGTGTCACCTTTTATATTTCTCTTGTCATTGCGAGCTTGTTAGGAATAACCTTTTCCTCCTTGGTTGGATAGTGGGGTTAAATGTCTCTCTCCTCCAAGGTTAAACCCTTCATAAGCTAACCATGCCAAACCCTCCCTCAAAGATTGCAATTTGAGACTTCAAAAAGAAAGTTCTAGGATATGGATGAAGCATGTATTTATAAGGAGAGTACATAACCAAATTCTTTGAAATCTCAATGGGAGTACTGTAGCTGTGTATGTTCAAAACAAGACCTATGTAGGACATCATAGGGAAAGATATGGAGTACTCCAATTTAGCGTTTTGAGATACGGTACTTAAAATGAACTGAAATTACCATTCAGTGATACAAAACCACAAACTAGCAAATTGGAGATCTTACGCCTAGTATCACATCATTACAGATAGGAAAATGGTAACATCAAGAGAGGACAAAAATGTTTGCTCGTTTTTCAAAAAAGAAAAAAAGAATTACATTTGCATGTTCCTATAAATAAGAGACTTTACCATTTAAGCAAGGCTAGTTACATAATTCTTAATCAAGGACTACAGACAGACAGGATAACCACTTAGGTTTCGATTGATGATAGTTCCATGACTGGAATGATGAACATGATAAAATGTTGGAATAACCTAGCTGTGAAGATATCTGATGGGCAAGACTAGCATTAGCAAGCCAACAAGTGATGTCCTGAGTGACTTGACTTTGAATAAGAATCTCTAATTACTAATTAAACCACAGGGAAAATAAGTGGCATAGCTTAGTCAATTAACTAGATTTCTTTCAAATTTGATAAGTACTATGTTAGTTTCAGTATTGATCTTATAGTCACATTAATCAAGATCATGACAATAACATGGTCTTTGCCATCATAATTGTGCTCTTTACAGTGCATTAGTGGGACTTATCAACTTGTCTTTGATTGTGGTTGTTAAGAATTGCAATTAACCAGATAAAGCATTTTCAAAAGGAATTTCAATGTAGTTAATGATAAAAATTTTAGCAACATTAATTTAAATAACAAGAAGTGCATACCTAGATGTCTAGGATTTTGTAGGATTTCATGATGATTTGTCATGGAAAACTAATATCACTAGTCTTGTGAAGTCTTACTTTGACTTTTAGAGTATCTTTTCAATCTTTAAAATTTCCAAAACTAAAACAGTATTTAATCTATGATATTTATCCTGCAAGCAATAATTATGTAACATTTTAATGCAATAGCTTGAACCAAATCCAAAAGTCTAAGTAATTTTATTAGATGCCTTAAAAAATTAGAAATTTACCAAATAAGTAAGAAATTAATATGATGTAGAACATGGTAGGAAAATAAGAATAAGAGAATAAACAAGACAAATAGTAGGCTTCACCACCTTGAATTTGCGTACAAGCCCTAGACATCACCATTCACCACCAAACAAAGTGAAAGTCATCATTCTCAAATTATCAAATTATTCTTATTCAAATTGTACTACCTTTCATGACTACAAAAGCTCTAGTTTAATAGGGTTTAGGTATTACACCAATATGGAAAATTCCTAATCAAATCCCTTAAAACTAAATTCAAAATTTAAAGTTGAAAACAAAATTATTTTCACATTCGGAAATGAAATCTTAGATAGTTTTAATGCTTCCTATATCATACTTTCGTGTTTGAAGAAAACTTGACCTTGAGTTTTGAAGAAGAGAAGGATTAGAACTCTAGCACGCAATGCTTGCCACAATATTTACTTATCAAAAAAAAAAAAAAAAATGCTTGCCGCAATATAGCAACCACATCTAGGAGCATGTGGAATAACAAAGCTTTGCATTCCATCACATCATGATACTCTTCGGAAATGAGAAAATCAATGTATAAAATCAACACAATCTTATCTTGAATCACCATAGTTTCCATTTTCTCCACTTCATCAAGTTGTTTTTCTCTATGCACCATAGAGGACTGATTATAGCATATTCAGTAAATTCCACTACAGATCATACGCACCCTCAAAATTTTTCTTCTCTTGCTGAAATTTTGCCTCATCAAGTATTGACTCACCAACAACTTGAATTTGGTCTACTACACATGGTTGAGGATGTACTAAGTGGATAGTTGTTGGCACGTGCATCTCCTTTGCATAACAAATTTTTGGTGCCTCAACCTTACTATCTCTCATGTGTAAAGCTTTACCCTCAAGCTTGTTGGGTAGTTTTTGAGTGGATGTCATTATTTTGTCTTGTTTGGCATTAATCTTAGTGATTACTTGTTCCCCCAATTTTTACAAAATAGGTGAAACTTTTTGAATTTCTTTTTTTTGATAAGTTGAAACTTTTTGAATTTCATTTCTTACACTAGCTAAAAGTGGACTGAGAAGAATCAAGGAAATTTCTTTATATTTGTCCAGAGACAATTGTTTCCATGGCCGAAAATACAACAAGTGAATAGATGGACCTAATTATTTTAAAGAAAATTTGAAACATCTCAACAATCAATGCATCACACTCAAGGTCCATCATCACCAAGCATGACTGGACCTTTGCAACAGTGTCAAGAATTGAAACCTCCTTCATATAGTAACAATTGGGCACATGAGACAAATAGACAAATTTTCAAATGTTGCTATAATCAGCTGAAATATTTCCTTCATTTGCTCATCATCATATGGGGCATTTGGTGTTGTTATCCTTGTAATCTTGGTAATGCAAGATGCAACTGAAAAATTCATTAGTGACCAATGCCTTCATTGAGGTTAAAAGTGCATCTTGCATTGATTTGGATGGAGCTTGATCCACATTTGCTAACAAATTTTTGGCTTTATCAATAAGAGTGTGGGGGTTATCAATGGAGGAATAAGAGGTAAGGAGGATTTTCACATCCTCCTTAAGCTGCTCCTCAAAGTCGCTATCAAAGGAAGTCAGTTTTAGCCACAAAATACAAAACTTTACTTGTTGCTAAAAGCTAAAGAACTTGATTGCTTCTAGGTTTAATGGGCTAATCTCACTTCTTCTTCTTTCGAAAATTGGGCTAATGGGTGGAGGTTTTTTTTTTTTTTTTTTTTTTTTTTTGAGGTACTGATTTGATTTGTCGAAAATTGGGCTAATGGGTGGAGGTTTTTTTTTTTTTTTTTTTTTTTTTTTGAGGTACTGATTTGATTTGAGAGGAGAAGATCAGATGTTCTGATACCAAGTGTATGTAGAATAAAATAGGAAAATAAGGATAAAAGAAAAATAAAAGGATAAACGAGACAAAATTTAGGCTCCACCTCCTAAAATCTGCTTGCAAGCCCTAGTCATCACCACCTAAGGGTATTTGGCATCACTACCAAACAAAGAGAAAGTCATCATTCTCAAATCAACAAATTATTGTAATTCAAATTGTAATCCCTTTCACAATTACAAGAGCACTAATTTAATAGGGTCTAGGGATTACACCAATATAGAAAAATGCCTAGTCAAATTACCTAAAAACCTCAACAATAAAGCTCAATTTAAAATTTTAAGTTTTGAAAAAAAAAAAAATTACATTCAACAGTAAAATCCTAGATAATTTTAATGCTTCTTGCGTCATAATGTATCCCTTGTGTCAATCAATATAAATAATTTAGGAGTTCGTATAGATGTTCACCTTTTATAGTTTGACCAAATTAGAAGTTTGCGCATAGTTTGTGTCAATCAATATAAATATCACTTGTGCTTCACATTTTAATTGGAAAACACAATTGGCCTGCAAACAATGGCAGATATGCCAACATGAGATAATAATTAGTCCTTTAGTTACCAGCTCAAGTTTTATTTCCTTAGATATGAGTCAGAAATACATACTAGTAGTTTATAAGTTCATCCGCACTTTCATTTAATTAAAAAAAGAGAGAGATAAAAGAATTGAATGTGCTATCCTTATGTTGTATGAAGTATGCAGCAGGTAATTGAAAGGCATAATCTACATCCAAAGAATCTTGGCAAAATGGACCAACTATCTCTTGAGCTACAGGTATGATGTTTTAAAGTTTTTTAGTTGGTAAATAAGTGAGGTGGAAAGTCATAAGAAACAGATTATGTCTACTTTGAGATAATAACTCTTGAATCCATATAAGAGGTTCCTTTAATTCTCAAGGAGAAATTTGAAGTCCTCCAAAAGGAATGGAGAAAAAACATTTTAAAATTTATATTAATGAAATTCTAAATTACCTTTGAGGCTACTATGCATATAAATAGGAAAAAGAAGTCATAGGGATGCTAGTAGACCATAAAACACTCTAATTCGTGTTAAGAAAAAAATGAGGCTAGAAATATGAAAAATTGCCAAAAAAATCAAAATTAAAAAATTTACAAAATCAAATCCTTCAAACCTTAGGAGACATCCCAAAACATATGGGGTTTTATTCTGAATTCTAAATTGAAAGTCAGAAGGAAACATGACTCTGGATAATTTCTTTATCCACTTTCTCATGAAATTTTCATTAAAAATTTGAAATTTGCATTTTATTGAAAATCCTACCACCATAAGAAAAGCTAGGTATATTTTTTTTTAAACAACTTTGAAGACTACTTGTTGCACTCCCAGAATGATGACCCAGATATTTACGGCAGCCCGAAAGATTTCTTATTTAAGGCAGGCAATGCTTACATATTTTAGAGCCATTGTTATATTAAAAGTGCTCGGTAACACATCACATTTCAAAAATTTTCATGAAAGGCATGTTGTTTATATTAGCTTGAGAACGGTACCCCCTATGCCATGTTGAGCAAGGAAATTGAGGAGAAGACACATGAACTGAGGTATTATAGCTTCATCACTATCATCTTGTTACTGTAAAGACATATACATACGACAATAAAATAATGTTGATAAATGTTCACACCTAACACAGGAAGATTAGGGGAGAAGAGCTCCCTGGAATGGATATAGAAGAATTACAGAAACTAGAGAAAGAGCTTGAAGTAGGCCTGAGCCGTGTTATAGAAACAAAGGCTTGTCTCTCTTTTTTATCTCTGTTTGCCGGCATTATAATGGAGTGTTGAAATTTATGTACTTTCTCTTAATATTAGAAACTTTTGTCTTGCAGGGTGAAAGATTTCTGGAAGAGATCACTTCCCTTCAGCAAAAGGTCATGTTCTATACTTTAAATCTTTGCAAGACATTTCATACAATTATTAAAATGTTGTGTGGGTTTATTTTTTTATTTTATTTTTTTATAAAGCAACAGACAGGCCCAAGTAAGAAAGCGAGGATCCTAGGCCTAATGCTTTATATTTCAAGGGACTAGGCTTAGTTCATCACAGCTAAGTGGGGTTGATTTCGAACCAAGTGCACAGGGCATGAATCCTACAACACATACACACTAACACACAGAGAATATACGTATTGAATAACAAGGAACAAAAAAGAATGAAATGATAAGAAAAGAGGAAATAGAATAAAGTGTTAGGGATCCTTAAAATAACGCAAAATGCTTCATCGTTCTTTTAATCGTGCAATACATTATGCTCATTAGGACGTGTTACAAGGTCCAAATAAGTTCAAAAATAGCAGACTTAGATGGCTCTTCAGGCCTCTAAGACTTGCAAAGTTTGAATCCCTTTGAATTCAAGTATGTGTTCACTAGTGGCTAATATGAGGATCACGGATGCTATTTTTCCCTCTCTTTTCTCCCCTTTTTGAATTCTGGCAGAATTTTCTCAAGTATTTTACTTCAATTGACTGTGTCTGAATACCCCTTCACTATTGGCTGCTTACCCTTTTATAGTGCCATTCTAGGGTTTCTGGGGTACCACTAATTCCCTCTACTTGCTCCTTTGGGTACCAGAACCAATGTTGTGTCAGCAATATTGGTGGTTGATCTCTTTCTCACTCTTCATTATTTTTTTCTTTTGAGGTTTCTTCTTCAAAAGCCTCTAGCTAACCTTCCCGTTTTGGGGGGTCCTAAAAGGTTGACCTTTGTTCTTTTTTTCTAGGCTTCTAGATTCCACATTTTTCAGATCCACCTTTTGGCTGCTTTCCTTTTTGTCATTTTTCCTAAGTGAACTAATTCCCTTCTGCCAAGCCGAAAGATCCCCAGCCTCCTTCCTTCATGGTTCTTCTTCCTGGGTTCCTCGATAAACTAGGCCTTTACTTATGAGTTGTTGGTTCCCAAACGTTTTGATCCCTTTTCTGTATTATTGGGTGGCCGATAGGGACCCATTTGTTCTGATTCTTTGTGTTTCTTGGCATGCCTGCCTTGAACTATCTTAATCATAGCTTGGCCGTTGCTGCATATCCTGAGGATCCTAGGCTTCTGGGAATCCCAGGTATCCCGACCCAGCTTTTTTTCTAGGCTCCCCAACGATTTTTCTGACCTTTGAGGGTTGGGCTTTTTTCCCCCCTTTGTTTCATGAGATCCGAAGCTTACCCATTCATGGATTTGGGTTCCTCCTTATGACCCTTAATAGGTTTGGGCTTCTCCTCCCTTTCCTTTATTGAAGGCCCAAATATTTTATTTTTCTAGAGTTCAATCCTTTGTATTGTTTTGGGCCTTGGTGTAACATTGTGATTTTTTAGACCTCAACATTTAGCCCCCCGAGCTCGTGGGTTGCCTGTAGCCCATGCATGAGTAAACAAGGCCCTAGGATTTCTTTTCTGTTGTTTCAATTGTTTTCGGGATCCCTCTTTCTCCTTTCCTAGGTATCCCAGTTTTCCACATTAGCCTCTGCTGTCCTAACTTTCATGTGTTACACTTCTTTTTGCAACCTCCCCTCTTTCCACGAAACATGGCAGTTAAGTGTTTGTGAACTCCCCTTCCTCTTTTTACGTTTCCTGTAACTCCCATTAATAATTGCCAATGACTTTTTCCTTATAAAATTAAATATTGGCAACTGGCGCTTCTTTCCATACATCGTCTTCTCCGACTACCTTTTGTTCCATTATTGCAGTCATCTTAAACCTCATATTCACTTTCCCGAGATTCTTTCTTTCTTAAGCTTATCTTTTCCCTTCCTGTTTCTTTCTTTGTTTCTTCCTCTTTGCCCTTCATTCCCTCAATTTCCCTTTCTTTTCCTTGTTGCACTACTATTCCATGGCCTCTTCTTCTTCACGAAAAAGAAGGGAGTGTACCCTAGTTCTTTTAAGGGTGAAAGTTCCTCTGGGTCTACATAGGGTGAGGCTTAAGAGGTTGTGGAGTGCCTAGCCTTCCCTTTACGGGATCCCTGGTACACCCCTATCCTATTCTTCCCATAAGTGTCCCACGGTAAGGCCCCTCCGTCTCCTCATACCTGGGTGTTTTCTGGCCAGTCTGGGTTTGCCAGTTCCGCCCAGGTTCCAGATCCCAGGGAAATTTTACATCTATAGATTAGGCGAGGATCCTGTGAGGTGATTCCCATCTTCTTCAACTTTGTCCCGAGGAAGATTACAGGTTGGCTAATTTAGGTGGACAGGGAGCTTTCTAACATCAAATTTGTCAGTTGTTTGCAGCACATCGGGATCCTAAAATCAATGGCAATTTCTAGAAACCTTGAAGGTTTAAGGGACGCCAAGAGCCTTAGACACTTGGTGTGCCGCTAGTGCCCTTCTCTACACACATTCTTCTTTTTTGTTAGTGAGCTCACTATCTCTTTGGAGGATGTGATTAATAATTTCCTCCTCCCAGTGTTTGGTGATGAGAGTCCTTTTGATATACGCCTTTCTAGTGAGGATCTAGAGATTGAAGACAAGCTTTTCAGTGAATCTGGCGGGCATACTGCTTCTTATAAGGGGAAACCGGCCAGAATGGGTAAGTGGGTCATGAACCTTTCTCGAGAGAAAGACAAGGTGGTTAAGTGAGCCAGATTTCTAACACTATGGCTCAATAGGTTTTTCTTTAGCGAGTTTCCCGGGTACGGGATTAAGTCTGCTTTCTTCCCTTTTGCAATTAGATTGGCCCAAGGTACTCAGTATCCTTTAGCCCTCATGTTTTTAGGCCATGTTTACTCCCAATTAGACTTACTTCATGGAGATGAGGTTGAAGGCAATTTTTGCTACACTATTACTTCATCCCTTTACTGTGCCATTCTCTAGGTGTTCATGCGGTACCGTTCTTTTGTAACTTTGGCGAGGTGCAGGAGTTTGAAGTATGTGAAGGATAAGTTCTAAGGATCCCTAGATGTGATTAAAGGTTTGTGTAGGTGATAGCCTCAATTTGGTGGAACTGATTGATCAGGCAGGACACCTAAGTTGGCATTCTCCTCAAGAGTTCAGTTTTGGGTTCGACTGCGACTTTGTGTTGGCTTCTTTCCATAGATCCTTGGGGAATACCTTTGATCTGCGTAGGGGAGATGAGGGCAGCTTGGCGTATTTGGCCTGTATCAGTCCCTCATGGCTTCCAATACCTTCATCAAGTGGTCTTAGGTACACCCACTACTCAGCACACTGAGTTCTTAGGCAGTTCGGTTTTGATTAGGATATCCCACCAGTGTTCAAAGAGGTAATGCCTTCTCTCCCCTCCCTGGATCCATTTCTAAGGCTGTAGGCTTTCTCTTACTAAGACTGGCCCTAAGACTAAGAAGAGAAAAACTGCTAAGTCCCGCAAACAACTAGTTGTCTTTGAGAAGCATGAAAGAGTGGACCCTTCTACCATTGGCAAGGAAGTCGGCCATCCTTTAATCCCAAAGATCAAAGTGAAAACCAAAGTAGAGTCTTCAGTCCTTCAAGTTTCTGTGAGTTTTTCAACCTATGATTCTTCAGGATCCCTTGACACTACACCTCAGCCTCCTCTAAGACCCTTTGGGCGTACCCGTGGTAGGAAAAAGACTTTTGAAGAATCTAGAGAGAGAGAGAGAGAGAGAGAGAGAGAGAAAGAAAGAAAGAGGGGCAAGGCCTCTTTCCTTCTTCTTCTTCTTCTTTTTTTTTTTTTTGACATCTCCCTGTCCTAGTTTGTTATTTTGTTGTCTCTCTCTCTCTTTTTTTTTTTTTTTTTTAACTGATGAATGGTTGCTCCCTCTTTTGCAGTCCAAGCACAAGTCAAACCTCAAGGGAGCTAAAAGTCAATCCTCTGATGATGATGTGGTATGGCCTTCTTTCACCTGTGCCTTTTTAATGTTTGCTTTCTCTCTTCCTTTGGTGTTGTGTATATGAATTTTTTTTTTTTTTTTTTAATATTCTGCCACTTACTTCTTCTTGCTTCTCTTTTCTTTGGCAGGTCGAGGTGCCTCCTCCTATGACTGGTGGTGCCTTGGTAGAAAAAGTGATGACAACTCAACTTGCTGCTACCTTAGGTGTGGAGAAGGAGCCCCCTAATGGTGGCGTGGCTGAGGAAGTCAGGCAGGCAGTGAAGGATGCCCAGCCCATTCTGCCTTTTGCTTCCTTGGCCGTTCAGGACCTTGAAACTCTCCAGCCTCCTATTCCCCAAGATCCTAAGCCCGTGCAGACTCCCAGTCCTACTAAAACTATGACACTTGAGCCCACAACTGAGCTTGCATTGGGCAAAGAGTCCTTGGGAGGTGTGTCTTCATCTACACAAGCAGGTAATCCTTATCCATTCTTTATTAACACCCATTCTTATCTCCTTTATCCTTTCTTCCTGAGGATTTTTGTTTCTTTTCCTCTTTGCTTCTTTTAGGTCAAACCAGTGCCCAATCTGCCCCTGAAGCTACCCCTTCCTTGGAGTCAGAAGGTTCTGAAAGTGTGTATTGTTCGCCATTGTTATACTCCCCACCCCCCCTTTTTAGTTCACATTTTTCCTCTCTCTCTTCCATATTTCTTGTCTTTCCTTTTTATGGCGAAACCTCCAGCATCCCTTCCCCCCTTTAGCAATTTTGCCAAGATTTCTTTACCTTTTATCCAACACGCTTTATGCCCTTTTGCAGAGTCTTCTGAGAGGTCAAAGGGACAGGAGGAGGAGCCTCCCATGATGGCTGAAGTGGCTGCCCAAACTCCTAAGGAAGCTCTACCACAGGGGGCCAGTACTGATTCTCTGGTTTTCCCTTCTCCTCTACCTTTATTTCTTCCTCTTTTGCCTTTTTTTTTTTTTTTTTTACTCTGTATGCTTTCACAGGTGTTAAAACAGGTGCTAAGGATCTTGAGCCCGCAATTATTAAAGAGGCTAAGGAATCTATTCTCGATGTCCAGGTTGTTGAAGCTCAGGCAGGGATCCCCCAGACTGTTCAAAGGGTTGAAAGTCCTCTGGCTCCTGAGGGTGGAGATGCAACGATGGAGGAAGTTTCAGGGATGACTGTCTCAGATCCCGGCTCAGGGCTCCTTACTTTCCTAGCTCGTTTTGATTCCTTGGAGTTCAATAGCCTTCCTGCGAGTCATTTTCATCGTTTTGGGCCTCCTTTTGGCAATTTCCTGCGATTCTCTGTGCCTATTGAGGGTTTGCCACTCTTAGAGGGACTATTTAAAATCTATGGGAATTTCACTAGTGGGTTCAAGGGAGGCGTATTCTTGGGCAACGTTCTGATGGAGCTCCTATGCGCTGTGTTAATTTCTCTGAGGGACTCCTCTCTTGATTCTATGTCCGAGGAGAGGCTTTTGGAGTGGAGAGGGGTGGTGCAGGATCTCATGGAAGTCAAGTTCAATCTATCTTTTCTGCTAGAGTACCTGCGATCCTTAGCCCACATGTTGTTTCAAAGGAAGGCCTTTAAGGACCTTGATGTTGATATTGCTGTGGCTGAGGAGGCCCTGGCTCACGCTCACAAGGTGCTGCAAGATCTGAGAGTTAAGAAGCAGCTAGTTCTTTCTTCATCACCCGTGCTTACAATTTCCTCAGGAGGCTCTTTGTTGACCAGCCTTATACCTTAGTTCCTTTCCCCACCCTTTTTTTTTTTTAAAAGTAATTCCAAATGTATAAGTTTGATTCTCCTTTTATCATTTTTTAGACAATTGGGGTGTATAACTTTATTTCTCGGAAGCTACTTCTGATTACTTTCTTTATGGTAATATGTGGATTTGTTCTTAATGCATATTCTGCTATTTTGTCCTCCTTTTTTTTTTTTTTTTTTTGAACTGAGTCCTAGACCATGGTTCTTACAAATCTTTGCAGTAGGTTCTGGACCAGGTACCTTAGTAGTTATGTTCTTATGCAAATACTAAACTGGGTACATTGGATATATATATATATAAATTTTTTTTTTCCAAGTCCTAAGTCATGAACCAGGCAGATCCTTCCCTTTCTTTTAGACAAGTATTGGGCTGGGTGCCCCTGGCTCTTATTTCTGCCCGTGGTCCTAAGTCATGTATTTGAATTAATTGTGGTGTGAGTCCCGGGTCATGTACCTTTTTTTTTTTTTTTTTTTTTTTTTTTTTTTTTTTTTTTGCTGACCCAGGTACCCCACCCAAATTTTTGCCCGCATTTGGGCCATGTAATACTATACAATTGTACATTTATCTGTAGCTCAATTTTTTGTCAGAAGAAAAGAAGATTTCATTGAAATACAACACAATTGCCATACTAAGGAACATAGGAGGATTGACAAAGATAGTAAGAATCATAAAAATGTCCTTCTGTGGGCTCCTTTAAAAAAAAAAAAAAAAAGCTAAATAAAGTTCATGACAAAAGCAAATAAAGAGTGATGAAACACTTAGCGGATTTGGCAAAAAGAAAAGGTTCTTAGTGTATTGCAACTTTCTTGGTATACTAAGCCTCCCTCTATTATGGATAGTACTGTTTCAGCCACTTTCCACTTATAGGATCCATCAGGAAAGTCCCATCTTCTTATGTGAGGTAGTAATATCCGCTATTGTGGGCTTCCTTGATGATATAGGGCCCTTCCCATTTTGGAGTGAATTTGGAGGGTCCTGGGACATTCATCCTCACATGCTCTGCTTCTCTTAATATCAGCTGCCCTTTTGTGAAGGCTCTTGGGTGCTCCGTTTGTCCATATGCTCCATCCTCTGCTGGTACCTCTGACTTCTCCTTCTGCCCACCTCCCACTCTTCATCTAGCCTTTCTAAATCTGCTAATCTACCTTCATCATTCGTGCTATCTACACCCTCTTGGATTCCTTTTAGCACTACTTTTGGTGTAGGGATGACCAGCTCCACAGAGCTGATGGCCTCTGTCCTATAAATTAGGGAGAATAGGGAAAATCCTGTGGCTGTCTTCAGGGAGCTTCTACATGCCCAGAGTACATCTGTCACTCCATTTTACTCCATACTTATATTTCATTTTTTTGAGGCTCTTTAGTATCACCCTGTTGGTAGCCTCAACCTGGCCATTTCCTTGTGGATAGTAAGGTGTGGACCTCCCATGCTTAATGTAATATGCCTCAGTCAGGTTCTTCATATTCTTATTTATGAATGGGGTTCCATTGTCGCTGATCAGTCTCCTGGGGATCTCGGACCATCTGAGGTTGTGTTCTCGAATGAAGTTTGCTACAATTGCTCTAGTGGCCTTTTTCAAAGGGATGGCCTCTACCCATTTTGTAAAATACTCGGTGGCTACCAAGATTTATAAATGGCCATTGGAAGGAGGGTTTATAGGCCCTATGAGATTGAGCCCTCAAGTGTGGAAATGCCATGGTGTGGTTATATCTTGCAATGCATTTGGATGAGTATGGATTGCATCTCCAAGTACTTGGCATGCATAACACGTTTTAACCAACTCTTCAAAGTCCCTTTTCATTGTAGGCCAATAGTACCCCAGCTACAACAACTGTCTGTAAAGCCTTCTCTTCCTTGAGTAACTTCCACAATTACCGGAATGGACTTTCTTAACTACTTCTCTAGCTTCCTTGGGCCCCAGTCATCTTAAAGGATCCCCATTGTACCCCTTTTTGAACAAGATTTCATTCTATATGAAGCATCTAACAAAGAGTTTCTTGAGTTGGTGGGTCAATGTCCTGTCAATTGGTAGGATCCTTTGAGCCAAGTATTCCATGAATGGGGCCCTCCAATCTTCTGTTACAAACACAACATAACTTTCTTCTTTGTCCACCAAGAGCCGACACTTTTGACATTCTTCTTGTACAGTTGCAGCTTCTTTATTCATATTTGGCCAGTAGTACTCCATGCGCTGCATCCTCCTGTATAGACTGATTTTGTCTGCAATCCCACAGACCTGGTTGTGCAATTCTTCTAACCTCAGCTTCCCGTCTTTCTCATTGATACATTTGGACAAAATCCCTCTAGGCAGCCTCCTGTATAACTCTCCTTCTATCAAAGTGTAATCTTTTAGTTCTTTGATACTTCCTTCATGTCCCAACTTTCCCATCTTCCCTTTTACTTCATCTCTCCGATCTTTCTGTTTCGGTTCTTCAGGGAACATCTTTTTGAGGATCCCTATAATGAAATTTTTTTGCTTACTTACTATTATCAAAGTACTTTCTCCTTTAAATGGTATCTGGGATCCTAGGGTGGCTAATGCATTAGCGAACCTATTTTCACTCATTTGGGTGTACTCCACACTGAAGGTCTAGAATTTTTGCTCTACCTTTTGTGCCCAAGTTCTATAAGCAGCCAAACTCTGCTCTGTTAATGCAAAGTCCCATTTTACTTGGAAAACCACGAGATTGGAGTCTCCTAAAACCCTCATATACTTTACCCCTATACTAAGTGCTACAACAAATCTAGTCAAGTACGCCTCGTATTCAGCAGCGTTATTTGAACAAGGAAACTCGAGCTTGAAGGACAATGGCAGGGTATCCCCATCTTCGCAACTTAACACAATTCCCAAGCCATTTGAAGTTGTCGTTCCTGACTCGTCAAACCTCATGGTCCATTTCTTTCTTGGGAATTCTGCCACTGCCACTTCTCTTGGGTTCTCCTCGCTCAGTGAACACTCTTCTTCCCTTGGGAATTAAGCTAGTAGATCTGCTATAGCTTGGCTTTTAACAGCCCTAGGTGTCCTTAAGCCGATATCATATTGAGAGAGCAAAACCAGCCATTGTGCTATTCTCCCTATTAGGAGAGGTTGATGGAAGAGTGCCTTTATAGGGTGAGACTTGATTACTAGGAGGGCCTGATGTGCTAAGATGTACCATTTTAGCCTTTGGGATGCATAGATAACTACCAGACGCTCTCTTTCTATCCTGGGGTACCTGGTCTCCGTATTTTTTAGTATCCTGCTCACATAATAAATGGGTTACTCATTCCTATCATCATCTTCCTGTGCTAATAGGGCTCCTAGAGCCTGGGAGTTCGATGCTAAATATAGCAACAGGGGTCGGCCACGTGTTAGAGCTTGTAGGGTAGGCAAATGATTCATGATTTGCTGGATCCTCTGAAAGCCTTCCTGTTGTTTAGTTCCCCAAGTGAACTCAGCCCCCTTTTTCAATAGTTTGGATAAATCACTTGTGACCAAAGCTAATCCTGGCACAAACCTTCTGATGTAGGAGACCCTCTTTAGGAAACTTTTGAGCTATTTGACCGTTGTAGGCCTTTTTATTGTTGTGATGGCTATGGTCTTAGGTGGATCCACACTTATGCTTCTATGATGTACTAGGAACCCAAGAAATTTTCTAGCAAATACTCCAAAGGCACACAGCTTTTAGGGTATTTAGTGCTATGAGGTTGAGTGATGCCCTTATGTCTACCAATCCTCTCTTGATTTGGACACCGATGTGGTGGCCATAAAATACAGGGGTCTACGATGTTCTGAATGTTCAACTTCCATGTCTTCATCTATGAAGGTTATTGCATTGGTTGTCTCCAAGTAAGCTTGGCTGGCATGGGATTCTGCTGTGAAACATTCCACCCCTGAGTCTGTTGCTATACTCATGAGGTATTCTATGGCCATCCTTCTTGCTTCTGGCCTAAATCCCAATTGATTGAATAGTGATCTGAACTTAGGGCTCTTCTGAAGGGTCCTAACTGTGTTTGGATGAAAGGATCCTTCATGTTCTTCTGCTTTTGCGGAGTTTCCATGGATTACTATAGCCATCACTCCTTTCCCTTTGTGGTTAGGTAAAGGGTTCCTCTACACCTGAAGCTCCTTTTGGGTGAGCTCCAGGGTCTCCTCTATAAACTTTTTGTGAAAAAGCCTTCGAAGAGTCCAACAATCCTTGGTAGAGTACTTGACATAGTTATAAATCCTGCAAAACAAAAGGTTCTTCCTTTCTTCCTCAATAGGTGGTCTGGATACAATGAATGGCCTAACAATTTCATCTCTAATCCATTTATCCAAAACATGGTTCAATTCTTCTGTAGTACATAGGATCACAGGTGGTTCCTCGACCATTTTTCCTTCAGGCCTCTTCCACTTTTCTCCCATTGAAACTGTCATGGCCTAGAGTACTAGCACTCTCTTTGTTCTCATGGTCAACGCGATTCTCCTAGTTCTTTGTAGCAAGTCAATAAACTGGATTATGCATAGATTTTCGAGATTAAGCCTTTAATCAAAGAGCATGTTGGATATGCAGGTCTCCACGAGCTCCTTTTCTTCATGGTCTCCATAGCAGTCTAGGGAAACATCCTCAAATCTTTTGATTAACTGGACAGGGTCCTCTCCAGGCCTTTGCCTTACCATCTGAAGGCTATGGAAGGTGACCTTGTCCTCACCTGGATAATACTTTCCACAAAACATTTCCATCATTTCGTCCCAAGTCTTGATGGACCCTGGCCTCAAGGTAGTGTACCATGCGTATGCACTGTCCACTAAGAACTTAATAAACTCTCTTAGACACAACTCCTTATCTCCTACGTAAGGACCCATAGTGTGAATGAACTTACTCACGTGTTCCACAGAACTTCTGTTCTTTCCATCTAATGGATGGAACTTTGAGGGTTCATATCCCTTGGGATAAGGCTTGCCAAGGAGTTCTGATAGGAATAGGGGATCCCAAGAGAATTGCTTAGGGATTCCCAAGAGCTTTTCCCTTTCTTGTTCCAAAAGGGCATTGACATTTGCCAGTGTAAGATTCTGGGGGTTAGCTCCCCCTCCTACTGCCAACCCTCCTTTTGGTTGGGCTCTCTCTTAATTGACCACAGGGGGGGGCATTATCCCTGATTTCTTAGGTTCTTCCTTCTTTGAGGAGGTGGATCTCTTGTTACAAATTTTTCATCATTTCTGCCATCTGAGTCATAGGGTCTAACCCTTGGGCCCCACACCTTTGTCCTGAGATGACCTCCTACTCCACCAGAGGTACTTCATTCCTCTGTCTAGAAATTACCTCATTTTCTCCTACAGGCTCAGATGCCGCAAGTGGCACATTGGTACCTTTACTATTCCTTGGTCTTAGAGTCATGCTCTGCGAAGGGACTGCTTCGTCCCTCTCTTTTGCTTAGTCCCTAACAGAGTCACCTTAATGTGTGGGTTTTTTTTTTTTTTTTAATTATTATTATTATTATTATTATTATTATTATTATTTAAAGCAGCAAATAGGCCCAAGTAAGAAAGCGAGGATCCTGGGCCTGATGCTTTATATTTCAAGGGACTGGGCTTGGTTCACTATAGCTAAGTGGAGCTGATTTCGAACCAAGTGGTATACAGGGCATGAATCCTACAACACATGCACACTAACACACATAGAATATACGTATTGAATAACAGGGAACGACAAAGAATGAAATGATAAGAAAAGAGGAAATAGAATAAAGTCTTAGGGATCCTTAAAATAACGCAAAATGATTCATCGTTCTTTTAATCGTGCAATACATTATGCTCACTAGGATGTGTAATAAGGTCCAAATAAGTTCAAAAATAGCAAACTTAGATGGCTCTTTAGGCCTCTAAGACTTGCAAAGTTTGAATCCCTTTGAATCCAAGTGTGTGTTCTCTAATGGCTAATATGAAGATCCTGGACGCTGTTTTTCCCTCTCTTTTCTCCCTTTTTTGAATTCTGGCAGAATTTTCTCAAGTATTTTACTTTAATTGACTATGTTTGAATGCCCTTTCACTGTTGGCTGCTTACCATTTTATAGTACCATCCTAGGGTTTTTGGGGTACCACTAATTCCCTCTACTTGCTCCCCTAGGTACCAGAACCAATGTTGTGTCAGCAACATTGATGGCTGGTCCCTTCCTCACTCTTCATTATTTTATTCTTTTGAGGTTTCTTCTTCAAAAGCCTCTAGTTGACCTTCCCATTCTAGGGGGTCCTAGAAGACTGACCTTTGTTCTTTCTTTCAAGGCTTCTAGATTCCACCTTTTTCAGACCCACCTTTTGGCTGCATTCCTTTTTGTCATTTTTCTTAAGTGAGCTGATTTCCTTCTGCCAGGTCGAAAGATCCCCAACCTCCTTCCTTCATGGTTCTTCTTCTTAGGTTCCTCGAGGTACCAGGCCTTTACTTATGAGTTGTTGGTTCCCAAGCCTTCTAATCCCTTTTCTGCATTATTGGGTAGCTGATAGGGACCCATCTATTCTTATTCTTTGTGGTTCTTGACATGCCTCCCTTAAACTGTCTTAATCCAAACCTGGCCTTTGCTGCATATCCTGAGGATCCCAGGCTCTTGGGAATCTCCAGTTATCCCAACCTAGCTTTTTTTCCTGAGCTCCCTAGTGATTTTTCTGACCTTTTAGGGTTGGGCTTTTTTTCCTCCCTTTGTTTCATGAGATCTGAAGTTTACCCATTCAAGGATTTGGGTTCCACCTTATGACCCTTAATGGGTTTGGGCCTCTCCTCCCTTTCCTTTATTGAAGGCCCAAATATTTTATTTTTCTAGAGTTCAATCATTTGTGTTGTTTTGGGCCTTGCATTGTGCAACATTGTGATTTTTTAGATCTCAACAAATGTTTGCAAGACATTTCCGGAACAGATCAGTGCCCTTGAGCTAAAGTTCATATGGTTTCAATGTATAACAGTGTCGTACTTTAGTGATGATCCGCTCCATAATGATATCATGGTAAAATATTGAAATATTAGTTGGAAAGAAGAAACTAAGAGAAGTTGAAAGAACACAAGGAATTAAGGTGGTTTTGTCTTAGAGGCCTACTTGAACAGTAGAAAATTTTAAACAACTATATATTTATTATTGAATTTTGTGTATAATAGTGTACTAATTTAAGGGAATGTGTAGTAGACTAACTCCGTGTTAACCCGAGGATTGGAGTAATATAGTTAGTACTGTGTACAATTAGGACTACCATAATGTAATAAGCTTAAACCCTAAATCCATATCTTTAGCAAATGTCAGCTATAAAACTTTGTCATAATGTTTATGCAAGTTGGTGCAAGTTCATAAAAATGGTGGTCTTTGTGTGCATTGGCTAGCTCAATGGGTAGAGAAAGGAAAAGTTCACATGGCTAACAACAAGTAACAAGCACCATTGAATATTTAGTTGATACCATTGTCAACATTATTCAAAACTGATTGTTATATTGTTTATCCTATTACCTGACCTATACCAATTCATAATGTATCGATTTCTTATATAAGAAGTTAGGTAAATATACCATATTAATTAAAATATATTTTGTATTTAAGGCTAAGAAGCCTTAGTAATGACTCTCTATTCATCTTATTCTTTTAATGCAGGGAGCCCAACTGATGGAAGAAAACCAACGATTAAAATAGATAATAGTTTTTTTTTTTTTTTTTTTTAATAGAAAAAATTCTTCCTCCACTCTTTTTATCTTAGTTATAAAAAAAAATTTCTCTTCCACAGATGGAGAATTTGTTTAGCACTCAAACACATGTACCTGAACAAGGTCAGTCATTTGAGTCAATCACCAATATTTGCAGCTCATCTAATCTTCAAGACAATGACAGTTCAGACATATCTCTCAAGTTGGGGTAAGTTTGTAAAATCCTTAAAAATTTTGAGTTTTCAGGATGAAGTATGAAATAATATTCAGGATTCAATCAATGGATATTTACATCAAACCTCAATATTTTGGGGTCTTATAGCATATAGTTTTAGTTTCAATAGAAGAACTTGACAAAACAGATAAATTTGTTCTTAGGATTAATTATTTCTCTAGATTTAGTATTACAATATGTACTATATTCTAATTTACAATACTAATGGGTTTATCTGGTACTGAATGATAAATTTGGTGGTGAAATTAATGGTTGCTACCACAGGGTGTTGTCACTTGCAACTCATCATCGAGCAATTTGTTTGTTTCCATAGCAACTTAACCATCATCATTGACTGCATGGCAAGAAATGCATACTGCTACTATAGAGAAACTCTTTGCCTTAGTGCATCATTCTATGTCTTGCAGGCTACCTCTTCCTAAATGAATTTGAAGTATAGTGAAGATCAAGAAGCATGCATGGATTCTCTTTTCTCAAATACAAAAGAAAAAAGACCATGCTTAAGTATATACAAATCCTATCTCAAAGTTGTGATTAATTTTCTGTAAGGCCAAATTGTTTCCACCAGCTAATTCTAAGAGAGTCTGCATGTGTACACGATAGATTTTGGATGCTTAATCATTTTTATGGATGAATCATGGGTCAATTTGTTACAATGGAAAATAAAGTATAGGGTGTTGGAAAAGGTCGAGTGTAGGGTTGAGAATAATGGCAAGTCATACTATTGATAAATTGATTCACAATTCTATAATGGGTTTTGTTTATCTTTGCATGATTGCTAGTATTACATATTTTCCGCAACATTTTTTTTATCAAGAATGGTGCTTTTGAGTACACTTTGGTTTAAGCCTTAAGGTCTAAAAATGTTTTCAAGTGAACCTTGCTTGTAATAAGATTTCTATGAGCTTCCTATGATTTTGCAACCCAGATTCTTGCACCAACTTGAGAAAAGTGATATCATAATTCATTATATTAATTTGCTCCCACTGCTTTCTTTTTTGATTTTTTCTTCTTTTTTGATTTTTTTTTTTTTTTTGTTTCTAGGTTGGATTGTTCTATTTCCTAGTCTTCCTTGGCAACTCAAGATTAGCACTTCACAGGTTCCATCCATATTTAACTAGATCTTGTCTTGGCTCTCTCTCTCTCTCTCTCTCTCTCTAAAAAAATAAATAAAATAAAGCAAGATTTTAAATTATATATATATATATATATTTTATATATATTGTCAAAACTGNATTTTTTTGTTTTGTTTTGTTTTGGGGTTGCTAATGTGAATATCTAGAAGTAGAACTCCTTAAGTAATTAATTATCTCCTAGATGTGCGTATGACTCTTTAAGTAATTGATTAATCAATTGTGTTTTTTTTTTTTTTTTTTGGAGTAAAATTGATTAATCAATTTTGAATGACTTTTAGTTCCTTTTTCTCACTTTACTCAAAATAGCAACCAAAATATAAATCATGAATAGTACATGAGGACACTTATATAGCATACTCAATAATTTCCATGTGTTTCTACTTTCTAGAGAAGTGATATCTCTTTTAGTGTTTTAATGCTAGTAGGTTTCCAACTAGAAATCTCACCAAACATATTTTTTTTGGTATAACAAGAAAACATGACCATATTAAACATTCTGAAATTAATAATTACACTTACCACTTCTATCTTTGTATTGTTTGATTTATTTATCATATATAGTACATGTGGTCACATCCTTTGATTTATATTTTTTTCAATCCCATTCCCAAATTGTAAATGAGATATATATCTAAAACATGTACTTTATTATATTACATTTGAATTAATTAAACTCATGAATCAAAAAACAAATAAAACTCTTCAAACATCTAGTCTCTTAGCTCGAGTGATATGTACAGTGGTACCCCATTTACTGTTACCAAAAAAATAATAATAATCTTAACTTAAATTAGTTGAGTGGACCTTTTATACTAAAGGTTAACAATTACTGGAACTTGATGTAGGCCACACTTGAATAAAATAAAATTTTCCCAATATCCAAATATTGCACTTTAACTAAATGGTTGTGTTAACAGGTATCGTAAGAACTTTTTTGTGCTTCACAACATCTTTAATCCTTTTTTTTTCAACTTTATGTCATTTTTTTTTTTTTTTTGCAGCTTTATAGGCTGTGAAGCTAGCTTTGAGAGAAAAAAAAAAACATTAAAATAGATTGGGAGACCAATTTTATATATATATATATATTTTTTCAATTATCTAATTTTTTTATTAAATGAGATTTACATTAATCTAACCTTAATAAGCACTATACACAGTACTCATTAACATTTGCCTATCATCTAGTACAATAAGTGACAAGAGTATTTGCCTATCATCTAGTAAAACAAGTGACAAGGGTGCTTCGCCAGTTTATCCCAAGCACATGGAACAATATATGTGGAGCATATCGGTTGAGCTAAGATTGGGCTATTTTTGTTCCTTTTCTCGTTGAAGTCAAAATATCTTATTCAGGAAAAATAAAATAAAATAGTACCTTTTTTTTGTATCTGAAAAGGTACCTGGACCCTTTTGTGGTCCATTTTTATACTTAAGTCATGGGCCCGGTTCTACAAAAAATGTAAAAAGTAATGGCCTCAAAAATCTAGCCCCCTTGTCCCCTTTTTTTGACAAAGTTTAGATGTTGACCTCTCCATTGGCCGTTCGCCCCCACCTATTATTATTCGAACTAATTGAATATTTGACTAATTTGATTCTAATATTTTATATTAGAATAAAACTAGAGGTACAAATTATTTTATAAAAATTTTTACGAACTGCTTATATGATGAGTGATTATTGGTGAATGAAAAAATGATATTAATGATAGACTTAAATGAAAACTAATAAGTGATTGGCCACATCAATATTTTGTAAAAATATTGTAAAATAAATTGTGATTGTAGCATTACTCTATATATTATACCCGTTTCAACATTTTCATTGTTTTTTTCCTTATTTCGATTTATGTGTGCTCTGCCCACACATTAGAACACTACAAGTACAATGACCAAGACTACTTATTTGAGGCCTATTTTAATATTTTAATACATCAATATCATTTTTTTTTTCCGAGAATACTATATATTATATATTACTAGTATAATGAATTAACATTTTAGCTAGAGCTTAAATTAATAAATAAGATATGAGTTGATAATTCTAAATATTATAAACAAATTATATGGGCCTTGACTAATGGATATACAACTAATATATATATATATATATATATATATATATTAAATATATAAAATAATGGTAAACCCGAAACGGTACACTATAATTCTAAATATTATAAACAAATTATATGGGCCTTGACTAATGGATATACAACTAATATATATATATATATATATATATATTAAATATATAAAATAACGGTAAACCCGAAACGGTACACCGGTATTGACCGGTACCCAAAATATATCGTACCGGTGGCCAAACTGGTACAGCCTTCGGTACAGTATTGACTTCCTTCTTATTAAAACTCCTCATTTTTATAAAACGTGACATTAAATTATAAAACCTTTTTCCAAGAGCATTGTAGCTCTCAATTGGCAAACTCTTTTTCCAACTATCAAATTATAAAAATAAAAACAAAAACAGAATGATAAAACCATTTATCTAAACCTATAATGGTTAAATAATTAAAAAAAATACATTAGAAAAAGGAACAATATATTTTAACTTTTCATTAGTAATGATTCAAAGAAAATTGGCAAAAGAGTGAGCAAATATCATTTAACCCAATCACATTTATGGGGGGCTTAAAACCCTTAATTTTTCCTAATCATCCCTTTTAAAGGATAATTACAAGAATAATTAAGGAATCATTAGTATTTAATAATTATATTAATCAAGTGCGTGCAACCTTGCAATTATTTTTAGTTCAATTAAATAGGATTATGACATGTCCTTGATTTTAAATTGAATCCTCATGGTACCAATTAAAATCAATTGTTCATACTCGCATATGATTAGACTCAACCTTGTGGATACATCTTAGTAGTTAAAACTTGATTTCATGATATCTTTTAGTCCAATGGTTTCGATTGTAGCCTGTGACCTGTAGTTTTCATTATTAAGATTTAAAGATTTGTTTTATATGAAGTGAATGAAATTACAGTCAAATGTTACGATTTACCTTTTTAGATGTAAAATTACCCTTTTGTCTCCAAACGAGGTTAAATATAGGTTATAAAATTAGGTGTCTACAAAAGTGTAAGAACAAAACCCTTGTTTGTTTTCTCATTATTACTTGAGATAATTGTTAGCATAACCATGTTCAATATAATTTATAAATGTCCAACACTAATGAATTTTTGATTCTATTTAAATAAATATAAATAACCTTATACTTTCTTAAATAAATTATTTACTTTAAAAATAATAATTTTATTTATAGATATCTAAAAATTTTAACTAAGATTTCAGATGTAAGAAGTTGTTGAAGTCCAAAATATCACAATGTTGTATTAAAGCTCAAAACAATACAAAGGATTGAAATCTAGAAAACATTCGGGCTTTCAATAAAAAAAAGGAAGGCCCAAATCCATTAAGAGCCCATAGGAAGGGACCTAAGCCCATGAATGGGCAAGCTTTAGACCTCATGAAACAAAGGAAAGAAGAAGTCTAGCCCAACCCTCAAAGGTGAGAAAATCGCTGGGGAACCCGGGGAGAAAATTAAACCAGGATACTTGGTGATTCTCAGGAGCCTAGGATCCTTAAGATGTGCGGCAAGGCCAGGTTGGGACTGAGACAGTTCAAGGGGGCATGCTTAGAAACACGAAGAACGAGGGCAGATATGTCCCATCAGCCACCCAATAATGCATAAAAGAATCAGAAAGCTTAGGAACTAACAACTCATGAATAAGGGTTTGACACCTCGGGGAACCCAGGAAGATGGACCATGAAGGAAGGTGGTTGGGGATCTTTTAGCCTAATAGAAAGGAATCAGCCAATTTGGAAAAAATGACAAAAGGGAAAGCAACCAAAAGGTGGGTCTGAAAAGGTGGAATCTAGAAGCCTTGAAAAAAGAAAGATCAAAGGTTAGCCCTCTAGAACCCCCAAGAATGGGAAAGTCAGCTAAGGGCTTTTGAACCTCAAAAGATGGAAATAGTGAAGAATGAGGAAGGGACCAACCACCAATACTGCTGACACAACATTGGTTCTAGTACCCAAGGGAGCAAATAGAGGGAATCAATGGTACCCTAGAAACCCTAGGATAGCACTATAAAGTAGGGGCAACCAACAATGAAGGGCATTCAGCAACAATGAATTAGAGGGAAAAGATCCTTGAGAAAACCTTGTGAGTATTCAAAAAGAGAAAAAGGAAGGAAAACACCGTCCGGAATCCTCAAGCAACCACTAGAGATTACACTTGAATTCAAACTTCGCAAGTCTTAGAGGCCTGAGGAGTCATCTAAGTCTATGATTTTTGAACTTATTTGGACCTTGTAACACATCCTAGTGAGCATGATGTATTAAAACTTAAGAAAATAATGAAACATCCCATATTATCCTAAGGATCTCTAATGTTTTACTTTACTTTTCTTCCTCATTATTTCATTCTTTATTGTTCCTTGCTGTTCAATAAGTATATGTTTTCTGTATGTTAGTATGTATGTGTTGTAGGATCCGCGCTTTGTGCATCACTTGGTTCGAAATCAGCCCAATTTAGCTGTGGTGAACCAAGCCTAATCCCTTAAAGCATAAAGCATCAGGCCCAGGATCCTTGCTTCTTTACGTGGGCCTATGTGCTGTTTTACAAAACATTGCAATACCTTGTGAGCACAAGCTAGAACTTCCTTAGTAGCAACAATTTCAGCGTCAAGATCCTTAGAAGCCTTCCTTTGGAACAGTGTGTGGGCTAACGACCGCAAGTTCTCCAGCAAAAAGGACAAAGTGAACTTGGCCTTTATGAGATCTTGCACCACTCCCCTGCACTCCAAAAGTCTCTCCTCGGATAAGGAGTCAAGAGAGGAGTCCCTTAGAGAAATTAACACAGCATAGAGGAGCTCCATCAGGATGTTGCCCAAAAACACGCCTCCCTTGAACCCACTGGTGAAGTCCCCATGAGCTTTAAACAATCTCTCCAAGAGTGGCAAGCTCTTAACAGGCATAGAGAAACGCAGGAAGCTACCAAAGGGAGACCCAAAATGGTGAAAGTGGCTCGCAAGAAGGTTGTTGAACTCCAAAGAATCAAAACGAGCCAGAAAAGCAGGGAGCCCTGAGCTAGAATCTGAGACACCATCTCTGGGGCTTCCTCCATTATTATGTCTCCGCCTTCAGGAATTGGAGGACTTTCAAGTCTTTGGATGGTCTGATGGATCCCTGTCTAAGCTTCAGTAGTCTAGACACTAGGAGCAGGTGCCTTAGCTTCTTCAGCAATCACAAGCTTAGGTTCCTTGGTACTTGTGTCATCACCTGCAAGAACAGATAAAGTCATGGTAAAAAAAAGAAAGAGACAAAGAAAGGAGAGAAAGGGAAAGGCAAAGAACATTTACTAGCCCCTTGTGGTAGAGCTTCCTTCTAAGCCTGGGCAACTACTTCAGTCATCATGGGAGGTTCGTCCTTCTGTCCCTCTAACCTTTCAGAAGACAGTGAAAGAACATAATGCACGTTGAAAGAAGGGCAAAGAAATCTTGGTAAAATTGTTAAAGGAGGACAGGGACGTCGAGGGCTTTCCCATAAAAAAAAGAGTCAAGGAAGAAGGATAGGAAGAGAGAAAGGGAAGATATGAACTAAAAAGAGGAGAGGCAACAATAACGAGAAGTACAGACCTTCAGAAGCCTCTGACTCCAAGGAAAGGGTAGCTTTAAAGGCAGATTGGGCACTGGCTTGGCCTAAAAAAGAAAAGGAGAAAAGAAAACAAAAACCTTTAAGAAGAAAGGATAAGGATACAAGAAAATAGGCACTAATAAAGGAGAGGATAAGGTTTACCTGCTTGTGTAGATGAAGATGCACCCCCTAGAGACTCTTTACCCAACGCAAGTTCAATTGTTGGCTCAATTGTTATAGTTTTCGTTGGGCTGGGAGTCTGCATAGTTTTGGGATCCTAGGGAACAAGAGGTTGAGAGGTTTCAGGATCCTGAATAGCCAATGAGGTAGAAGATAGAATGAGTGTGGAATCCTTGACTGCTTGCCTGGCTTTCTCAGCCATGCCACCAATAGGGGGCTCCTTCTCCACGCCACCACTAGGGAGCTCCCTATCCACGCCTAAGGCAGCTAGGGGCTGAGCTGCCATCGCTATTTTCACCAAGGCGCCACCAGTTACAGAGGGAGGCACCTCTACCTACGAAATAAAGAAAAGTAGGAAGAAACAATTAGCAGAACAGTAAAAATATATTCACAATTCCAAGGAAAGAGGGAAAGCAAAAAGTAAAAGGGAATAAGTGAATAAAGGTCATACCACATCATCACTAGAGGACTGACTCTTCGCTCCCTTAGGGTCTGACTTGCGCTTAGACTACAAACAAAAAGAAAGACCATTCATTAGTAAAAAAAGGAAAAAAGAAAAAAGAAAAAGAAAAAAAAGGGAGACATAACAAGACAACAAACCAGAGGTGAGTAAGGAAATGTCAAAAAAAGAAAAAGAATAGAAGGAATGAGGCCTTGCCCTTCTCTCTCTCTCTACAAATTCTTCAACAGTCTTTTGCTTACTACGGGTACACCTAGAGGGTCCTAAGGGAGATTAGAGTATGATGTCAAGGGACCCTGAAGAACTATAGGCTGAGGAAGTAACAGCTACTAAAGAGATTCCTTTAAAGGAACCCACAGGGACCTGAAAGACAAAAGACTCTACCTTAGTCTTCACTCTGATTTTTGGGATGAGAGGATGGCTAACCTCTTTTCCAACTGTAAAAGGGTCCACTCCCTTGAGCTCCTTGGAAATAATAAGCTGCTTGCGAGACTTAGCAGTTTTCCTCTTCTTGGTCTTATGGCTAGCCTCAGTACCCTCAACACTACCTTCAACCTCAATCTTCTTGACAACCTTCTGCTTGATCTTCTTTTCCTTACCTTTGCCCATGGGCGTTGTAGCACCAATTGTCTCTACCACTCCTCTCTTGATTGACACACCAGAGGAAGAACCTACGATGAGGTCGCACCCTGACCAAGCATCAAGAAAGTCATTGGCATAGCACACCCAGCCACCCCTAGAGGCATGCCACTTCGCAAATCCTATTTTGTTGCTTATTGTAGCAGACATAGTGCTAACAGTAAGGAGGGCCAAATGCTTGTTGTAAGAGGGAGTAGAGAAGAGACCAAGATTAGGAACCCCTCTAATCTTGCCAGGGCCAACAAAGTCCAAGAAGGACTTTTGAACCCTTCTCAGTAGCCAGCAAAGCCACTAGAAGCAAGGACTCCCTGCTGAGAGTTTGGCACCACGTATTGGGGGCTCCTTCGCGACCAATAAGAAAAGGCCTGAAGCCTTAGAAATGGATCCAGGGATGGAAGAGAAGGCACTACCTTTTTGAATACCAATGTGATATCCTAATTGAAAACCAAATTGCTTAAGTACTCGGTGTGCTAAGTAGTGAGTGTACCTTGGACCACTCGATGAAGGCACTAGAAGCCATGAAGGGTTGGTCAGGCTAAGTATGTCAAGCTGCCTTCATCTCCCTGGCGAAGGTCAAAGGTATGTCTTAGGAAGTTAAGGAAAGAAGCCAACACAGAATCACATGCGAACCCAGGGCTAAACTTTCGGGGAGAATGCCAACTCAAGTGCCCCACCTGATCAAACAACTCCACCAGATTAAGGCTGTCACCCTTCAAGTTAGACCAGCAGAAGATGATAGGGTGACTATCAGTAGAACTGCAACACAGACCCTTGATCACATCTGGGAATCCCTAGAACTTATCTTTTACATACTTCAAGTTCTTGAATTTCCCCAAAGTAACAGAAGAACGGTCCCACATGAATACCTGAAGAATAGCACAGTGGAGGGACAAAGTAATGGTATAGCAGGAGTTGCCTTCAACCTTATCTCCATGAAGCAAATCCAACTAAGAATAAACATAGCCTAAAAACATTGGGACTAAAGGATACCGGGCACCCTAGGCCAATCTAATCGCAAGAGGAAAGAAAATAGACTTAATCCCATACTCGAGGAACTCATTGAACAAAAACTTATTGAGCCATAGTGTCAGGAACCCAGCTTGCCTAATCGCCTTGTCCTTTTCCTGAGAAAAGGTCATTACCCACTTGCCCATTTTGGCCGGTTTCCCCCTAGAAGAAGCAGTACACCCGCCAAAGTGACTAAAAAGCTTGTCTTCAATCTCGAGGTCCTCACTAGAAAAGCTGATATCAAATGGATTCTCATCACCAAACACTAGAAGGAGGAAATTATTAACCACATCCTCCAAAGTGATGGTGAGCTCACCAACATAAAAGAAGAATGTGTGGAGAGAAGGACACCAACGATGCACCAAGTGTCTAAGGCCCTTAACGTCCCTAAAACCTTTAAGATTCCTAGAAATTGCTACTGATTTTAGGATCCCAGTGCGCTCCAAGAAACTGACAAACTCACCATCAAAAAGCTCATTGTCCACCAAAATGGACCAACTAGTAATCTTCCCTGGGTCAAAGTCGAAGAAGATGGGAACTGCCTCACGGGATCCTTGTCTGATCTGAAGATCCAAAATCTCCCTTAGGTCTGGAATTTGGGCAGAATTGGCAAATCTAGGTTGACTGGAAAATACCCAAGCGTGAGGAAAAGGAGGAGCTTCGCCATGGGATACCTGAGGAAAGAACAAGCTAGGGGTGTACCAGGGGTCTTGTAAAGGGAAGGCTAGGCGATCTACAACCTTCTGCTCCTCCCCTTACGCTGACCCTGCTGAAGAACCCTTGCCTTCAGAAGGAGTGGGAGAACGCTCCCTCCTTTTTCATGAAAAGGAAGAAGCCATGGAATAACAATGCAGCAAAAAAAAAAAGAAGTTAAGGGAGTGAAGGACAGAGAAGAAGGGATAAAGGAAAAAACAGGAAGGAAGAAGGTGAGTTTGAAAAAAATATCTCTGGGAGTGAAAAGATGGCTTGAAGAGACTACAATAATGGTAAAGAGAAAATTTGAAGAAGATGATGTATTGGAAAACATGCCAATTGCCAATGTTCAATTTTTATAAGAGAAGTTATTATCAGTTATTAATGGGAGTTATAGGAAATGTAAAAAGTAAAGGGGAAAATTTACTCAGACACTTAACTGCCACATTCTATGGAAAGGGGGGGAGTTACAAAAGAAGTGGGATACGTGAAAAATTAGGGCGCTAGAGGATAACATTGAGAAGTAGGATCCTAAGAAGCAGAGAAAGGGGATCCCAAAGCTGACTGAGACAATAAATGAAAAAAAATCCTTGTTGAGACCAAGAATCTCGTCTACTCATGCGTGGGCTGCAAGTAACCCACGACCTCGAAAGGCTAAATGTTGAGGTCCAAAATATCATGATGTTGTATCAAAGCCCAAACAATACAAAGGATTGAAATCTAGAAACATTCAAGCTTTCAATAAAAAAAGGGAAGGCCCAAATCCATTAAGAGCCCATAGGAAGGGACCCAAGCCCATGAATGGGCAAGCTTTGGACCTCACGAAACAAAGGAAAGAAGAAGTCCAACCCAGCTCTCAAATGTAAGAAAATTACTGAGGAGCCCGGGGAGAAGGCTTGGGAACCAACAACTCATGAATAAGTGTTTGGTACCTCGAGGAACCCAGGAAGATGGACCATGAAGGAAGGTGGCTGAAGATCTTTCAGCCTGATAGAAAGGAATCAGCCCATTTGGAAAAAAATGACAAAAGGGAAAGCAGCAAAAAGGTAGGTCTAAAAATGTGGAATCCAGAAGTTTTTGAAAAAAAAAGATCAAAGGTTATCCCTTTAAGACCCCTAGAACGGGAAAGTCAGCTAGGGGCTTTTGAAGAGGGAACCCTAAAAGAGGGAAATAGTGAAGAATGAGGAAGGGACCAGCCACTAATGCTGCTTACACACAACATTGGTTCTGATACCTAGGGGAGCAAATAGAGGAAATCAACGGTACCCTAAAAACCCTAGGATGAAACTATAAAAGGAGGGGCAACCAACAGTGAAGGGCATTCAGCAACAGTGAATTAGAGGGAAAAGATTCTTAAGAAAACCCTGTGAGAATTTAAAAAGAGAAAAATGAGGGAAAACACCGTCTGGAATCCTCAAGTAGCCACTAGAGAGTACACTTGGATTCAAAGGGATTCAAACTTTGCAAGTCTTAGAGGCCTGAGGAGTCATCTAAGTTTGTGATTTTTGAACTTATGTGGACCTTGTAACACATCCTAGTAAGGATGATGTATTAAAACTTAAGAAAATAATGAAACATCCCATGTTATCCAAAGGATGTCTAATGTTTTACTTTACTTTTCTTCCTCATTATTTCGTTCTTTACTGTTCTTTACTGTTCAATGCATATATGTTTTTTGTATGTTAGTATGTACGTGTTGTAGGACCCGCGCTTTGTGCACCACTTGGTTTGAAATTAGCCTAATTTAGCTGCGGTGAACCAAGCCCAGTCCCTTAAAGCATAAAGTATCAAGCCTAGGATCCTTGCTTCTTTACTTGGGCTTGTGTGCTATTTTACAAAAAAAAAAAGAAAAAAAAGAAAAAAAAAAGAAAAAAAAAGAAGAAGAATCCACATAGAAGTCAAGCAACTTTGCCATTTCATATATATAAGATTGTTTTTTATAAAAAATTTTAGGATTAAAAAAAAATAAAGTAAGAAATATTCAAGATTTTTTTTAAAAAAAATTTTGGGTTGCCCTCTCCACCTTAGCCCTTTTGATCCTCTGCCACTATATCCACCTATGATATTGTCCAATTATAATTTAATTTTACAACCTTTCAATTATTACATTTTACCCATAAGATGGCTAAGATGAAATCAATAAAATCTCATCCAAATTAGAGTTTTAGATTTTATTTTAAAAATTTTACGGGTGAAAATGTATTAATTGAAAAGTTTGTGAGACTAAGTTGTGATACACGCAAACCAAAAGGGAATAAATAATTTGTTCACAAAATGCAAATTAGTTTCATTTTAGTCCAAATTATAGGGTGTTAAATATAATAATAAAAACTTTATGACCTAAATTATAATAAGGCCAAACCATATATAAATAAATGGCAGTTTTCCAATTTCTTTTGAACTCTTTAATCTCATGCTTTTGTAAAGAAATTTCATGAAAATGAAAATCACTCTGCATTCAATTTTCAAAAGGAATGTGAAACAATTGTAACATTGAATTAAGTTTTATTATTATTTTTTTAGAAACATCATTGAATTATTAAGTTAATACAAGCATTGGTTCAAGGATGAAACTAAAACCTACAAATTATTTAGAAACAATATTAATTTTTTCTTAAATTTATTTAGCATCTTAATATAAAATTAAATAAATAAATAAACAAATAACTTTTCTCTTTATGTTTAGCTTTAAATAACCTTGTATTGAACTTTATTTTAGTCTCTCTAGTTTTCAAATTCAACCGCACACCACCTAACTAGAGTTTTTTATTTTATTTTATTTTATTTTATTTTTTTATATATACAGGATTTGAATTCAAGCTCTCTTCTATGTAAGAATTGGGTAATATTACTTACTCACAAGGCTCTTGGCCTAACTTTTTGAAAGACTAAATACAAAACTGCATCATCTAACCTTATCTAGTTTTCAATTTTGTTCCTACAGTTTTAAGGTTTCCTTTTCAATTCAGTCATTTAAATTATTTTTTTTTTCAATGCAATTCTTCTAAAAAATGACGAAATTTTGTTGTTGGAGAGAAATAGGACTTAACGGTAGAATTGGATAGAGATCGACGGAAAAACTAGATTCAAATGTAAATAAAGGAACTTAAATTATATAAATATATATATATATATAAACAAAAATAAGAATAGATAAAAATTATAATTTAACTTTTATTATGGTTGTATTCATCTTTAAATTACGGTGTAACATTAAAAAAAATTAAGAAAATATCTTTAATATATAATTCATAATAATAAGTTAAAATTAAAGTGGTGTGGTTCCATGCTACACAACAGGTTTTTTTTTTTTGGTGGTTGTTGTTGAGAAACAACAATTTTGTTTGTCGGAGCACTAACACTGGGAGTGTAAATCCCCTCAATTACTATTTTAGCAACCAACAAGGTAAAAAGCAACTACATCTGGGGTGGGTTTCTATTTTTTTTTTTTTTTAACCAACTGTAGCTTAGGATGTAAAAAAGAAAAAAGATTATTTTATTTGCAAATATCTAATGGTGTGTTAGAGAGAGGAGAGATTTATAATATTTTATAGTGTAGTTATATTACTTAATTGTGTTGTATGTAAAAATAAAAATTGGAATGTCGCGTGAATTGTAAAATAGGATAGTAAAAAAGAAAAATAAGTTTTTAGAGCGTAAAATAGAAATTGGTATGTATCTCTAAGCACAGGTTCTTATGTGGACAGTGTAGGCCTATAGGGTACACCCCTTGCTCAGATTTTATTTTATTTTTCCGTCATTTATTGTTAGAGTACGTGCAGCTATTTTTCATGAAAAAAAAGGAAAAAAAAAAAGAAAGCAAGTGCAAATTGATTAATAGCTCGTTTGGTACGTATGTTTAAACAGTTGTTTTTAATTTTTTTTGAAAATACATAAAGGTGAAAAAATATGTAAAATTATTTGTAATGTTATTTAAAAATTAAATATATATATATTTAAAATCACGCACCAAATATTCCTAACTTTTTTTTTTTTTTTTAATGAAAAATGGGCTTAACTTCTCTAAAGACAATATTCCTCTTCCGTGCGGTAATACTTTTTTTGGTAAACACTCTGCCGTACAATAATACATGGCTTTCATTTTATTTCTCCTCACCTTTCCGAAATCCGTAACATTTATTTTATTTATTGTGTATTTAATTTTTGTACTATTCTCTACCTATCTCCTTTCTTCTCTCTCTCTCTCAGCTTTGTATGCAAATAGTTTCTATTTCTGGAATAAAAGGTTGGGCTAATAATTTGGTTTGAAGTAAAGGGTCTGATAACCTAATATCTGGGAAAATGACGAGGAGGAAAATTCAGATTAAGAAGATTGACAACACGACGGCAAGGCAGGTGACATTCTCAAAGAGGAGGAGAGGACTTTTTAAGAAAGCTTTTGAGCTCTCTATTCTCTGCGATGCTGAAATTGGTCTCATGGTCTTTTCTGCTACAGGAAAGCTCTTCGAATTCGCCAGCTCAAGGTTTCAATCTCTTTCTCACACTTCTTTCTACTTATAGAAAAACCCTTTTTATTTTCTCATTTTTTTTACTAGAGACAAAAACCCTTTTTTCCATCTATAGAAAACTATGTCATTGTCCATTCCTTGATCGCTTTGTTCGTGCATTCACTATGATTTTATGATTTCTAAGGTGAGAGACCCAACTGCTCAAAATAAAGATCCTTTTAAGAAAAATACTGAACGAACCGAATAAGTGATTTCAAAAATAGTACTATGTAGCAGCTAATCAAGAAAAGATAAAGTACTGCAAAATCTTATGGTTTCTGTCTAAAGAAAAGGGAAAGGAAAAAAAAAAAAGGAGGAAATAAAACTAAACAGTTTTTTTTTTGGTAAACCAAATAATAACAGCTTTCAATTCTTACCCTGAAGGGTTTAACGTATATATGTAGCTGCTTCTTGTTTTGCAGTTCTATAAGCGGGTTATTTTGTCTTTGAATATTGCTAATTATTGCCTATTAATTAGCTTATAATCTAATGTTTTATTTACCCTGAGTTTTAGAGTTGCACTTGCTTATTGTAAAAGTTCAATTAGCCGCTTCAACTCTGCCTTTTGTGTCCAACCATAACTTTCCTTGTGTTTATTATATAACTCCAAAAAAATTCTCGATGCATTCATTATGTAAACTTGCCTCGTTATTTTATGTATCTTCAAATCTTTTTCATAAATAAAATAGATTTTCATAACATAAATTAAGTTTAACTTTCAATGCCTCCTCTTAAACTTAATTTTTGATCACCACAAATTAGGCTCGCATCTTGTAGAAGGTGTCATAATTTAGTGGCTTGGTGAAGATATCTGCACCCTAATCATGTGACTTCACAAACTCAAGTGATATTTTGTTTCTAGCAAATCATCCTCAAATAAAATGATATGAAAATGATTCGTGAAGTATCCAAGTGCTTTCTTTGGTCATGAAAGACTAGGTTCTTTAGAAGAGCCAGTGTTAGCTTATCGTCCACAAATATCTTTGTAACTTTTGCTTGCAACATTTGCAACTCCTTCAACAAATTTCTAAGCCAAATTGCACGACAAACACTAGAGGTAGTAGCAACATACAGTCACAATTGGTTGCTTCTTGGAAGTCCATCCAAATGCAATATCACCCATATAGAATACAAACCCACTATCACTCTTTCTATGATCGATGTCCCCAACCTAATCACTATTGCTGTAGCCAACAAGTTTAAACACTTTAGAGGGTGAATACAATAGTCCAAAATCTAGTGGACCTTTCATATAACGAAGAATTCTCTTGGTTGTCTTCAAATGAGTCATAGTTGATACTTCTATGTTACAACTAAGAAGTCCAGCGCCAAAGAGAATGTTTGGCCTTGTGCATATTAGCTATCTTAGACTTCCAACCAAACTCTTGAAGAATGTTTGATTTACCCTCTCTCTATTATCATGCTTTGACAACTTCACTCCACATTCCACAAGAGTACAAACTAGTTTGTAATTTGACATCTAAAATTTCTTTAGGATCTCATGTTAGGAATCTCATATTTATTCTAATATCCTAATACTTCTTATGGTTCCATCCCTTCAATTAGTACTTAGTCCCAAGATAGGATTGAGTTAGTTAGTTAGTTATACATGGTGGGATTAGAATAGAGTTAGTTAGAGCTCTTAATAAGCCAATAGGATTAAGCCATGTGTGGCCAACAAGATAAGAGGTTGGATTTTATAAATAGTTGCATGTTACCTTAATCTGTAACATTTTAAAAAACAAACAAATTTCTTGCTTAATACATTTTCTTTCTCTCTTGATATTTCTTTATGGAGAGAGACTACCTCAAATTAAGTAAACTCACCTGCATTTCGTATCCATTTCCATACACTTCCCACCCATCTCCCTTAGGAACCATCGAGGTCCTAACAAACGATATTAGAGCTAGTGATCTTGAAATGACCAAATCTATTGCAACTCATCAAGCTTTCATTGAGTTTACATTCAAAAGTGGAGATCCTTTTTGGCAGCTTCTCAACCTCTATGAATTCTTTGCTCTAGAAAACACGCCACCACATCTCATGTTTTTTATTGCCTCTTATTACATGTAAGGAGAGGTGTGGGAATATTTTCAAGATGTGTAGGCATTGGAATTATGCACAAATTGGGTGGATTTCATATGCACTACAAGACAGGTTTTGAACACCAATCCTTGATGCATCAAAGGAGATTATCACCCAAGAATCCAAGATGCAAAAGCCCGTGAATATCATGTCGGTGGACTCAAAACCAATTCTTAATACACCAATAAAGGCTGCCATTCAAGAATTCACGATTCAAGAATCAAAAATCCAAGTGTCAGTGATTCAATAATCAAAGATGCAAGAGCCAACAATTCCAATGGTTCAAGAATCAAATGAAGGCTCAAGGATCCAAGAACATTCCAAGGTCTAAAGAAACAATAAGACCTTGAAGATCGAAGATCCATTAAGGGCTCAAGAATTTAAGTGGATTTTGAAAGTACATGAGACCACTAGTCAAAGAGAAGTGTATGAATATGGTGATCAAGATGTCACTAAGATATTGGTCCATTGGAAGTTTTCATTTGATGATGATGACAACAATAACAACACCTTGTGGGCTATTTTGAAAGGGAGGGCAGTGGTAGGAATCTCATATTTGTTGTAATATCCTAATACTACTTAAAGTTCCATCCATTCAATTAAAAGTTAGTCCCAAAATTGGATAGAGTTAGTTAGTTAGTTACACATGTTGGGATAAGGATAGAGTTAGTTAGAGCTATTGGCACATGTAACACTAAAATCACAGAGTCAGTGAGAACACATGCTTAATTAGTAATCAAAAGGATAAAGCCATGGGTTATGATAAAGCCATGGATGAAAATGGATGTGAATTGTAAGCACTTAACTCTTCCTTATTGCATTTCCTTTCGCTCTTAATATTTCTTTATGCCTTTAAGTCAATTCACATCAATTTTCAAACACTTCCCACCCATCCCCTTTAGGAACCAACAAGTTCCTAACATCTCCTCAGCATATCCTTCTTGGGAAATGAATATCACAACTTTCATTTGCTTCATAAGCCAAATATCTGTCATTTCGAACTCCTTAATCATTGCTTTCTTGAAGTAAGAAAATTTGTATCTCTATTTTTTTTTTTAATTTCGTTTAATTTTATTTTGGCTTTAGTTATTATTTTTAAGAGTCTTTTAGGGTTTAATGATAAAATAAAATTATTAGTTTTTGCTTGAAATCAAATTAAATTTTCTTAGCCACATAAGGTTCAAGTCATCTTATATGAAATCATACAGGGGTGCTCCATTATTTTGTAAATTGGCATGATATATCATATAAGGGCGCTCCATCACGTTCTAATGTGTGCATTACCTGTCATGTAACGTACAACATTAGGGAGTAAGAAAATTTAGTTTGTTAGGTTCCCAAATAAAAATAAAAATTAAAAAACAAAAAATAATTTGTTAGTATTGTTCACTCAAATTTGGGGAAATAGAATTAACTTTAAACAGCATTTTAGAATTTCCATTGCTTAATACCCATAACGAAGGAAAAATAATACTTTTAGAAAATAGCAAGAAATGTGAGAAAAGATCAATAGATTTTGATTTTAGGGAAGAAAAAAAAGGAAGAGAGAATATAAAAAAATTATATGTAAAACAAAATTAGAAGATTTGGTTCACAATCTTAAAGTTTCCCCTTCATTCATTGAATCTTATGAAAAATTTGGATATTTATTTGATTGTTTACTGAAAAATAGTCTTGGGTATTGATTGTTCATATAGAGAAACTTTATCAATGATGTAATTTTTTTGGTAAACAATGAGCAGGAAGGACTTTGTTTATCCTGTGTTGTTAGATATTTTCGGATAAGTTGTCGACAAAAAATTTCTTAGTTAGAATGTTTGCTGCAAAGAGATATAAGAAAAGCCAAAGGCCAATTTTCAATACAAAATAATACTCTCTTTTAATTTCATGCATGATCTAGGACATAAACATGATTTACTTGGAACAACTCTCCATGCATAAGAAATGACTTACATTCCAAGATAAAATATACAAAGTAAAGGTTTAACCAAATATTTTAAAAACAGCTAACAAGACCTATTCACTAGACTTTATATGGTTTGTATATATTTTTGTTAAAACATTGAAGTGCCTTGAAAGGACTATCAACTCTAGGCAAAAGTTAGCAAGATATCCAACTAGAAAGCATTCTGCTAAAGATGAATCCACACCAAATCACCTTCCTTACAAGTTGCTGGTTTTCTATATTTGTTGGCTTACTTTTTTGGTACTTTTGAATTTGTTTGAGAAATTAGTCTTGAACATTTTCATCAAACTTCCTTCTATATTTTACTCTGTCCTCAATGTCTTCGCTAAAATTATGAGTAGCAATTTTATATACTTAACTCTTTCCTCATTATCTCCACTACAATGATTAGTAGTAAGCAGTAATTTCATGTCAATAGCATTAATAGGATTTTTGTTTTGAAGGGTAATAGGATTTTGACTATACACAACTTTAAATGGACTATAATTTGTAGTTTGGCTAGCAAACCGATTGTAAGCAATTCAACTTGAGCTGGAAGGATAACTCTTAGAAAATCACTTAAACTTTGATTAGCAACCTATGCTTGATCAATTTGAGGATGACAAGTTGAACTATGTTGAAGGTTAGTTGTGAACATCAACTAAAGGTTGTGCCCAAAATGGATTTTGAACTTAAGTTTCTTGATTTAATGACATAGTCTTTAAAATACAATGATGTTTTACAGTCTCTCAAAGGTAGATATCAGTCACATGATAAGCATCTAGACTCTTGCTATAATCCTTTTCTTCTTTGGAAAACCCACAATAATATTCATAGAGACATCTTCCCAGAGTGCCTTAGGAATTGGAAATGGCATGTACAACCCAGTATTTTGGTAATTCCTCTTGGGAAAGAGAGAAGTCACCTTCTTTTCAATGAGTTCCAACTCTTTTCAATTTCAAATGTCCATGCCTGAAGCTTTGTTTAATCCCTATTAAAATGATGCCATTTTTCTGTGTCACCTTTTATATTTTTCATGTTATTACGAGCATTTTAGGAATAAGCTTTTCCTTCTTGGTTGGATAGTGTTGTTAAATGTCTCTCTCCTCCAAGGTTAAACCCTTCATAAGCTAACCATGCCAAACCCGCCCTCAAAGATTGCAATTTGAGACTTCAAAAAGAAAGTTCTAGGATATGGATGAAGCATGTATTTATAAGGAGAGTACATAACCAAATTTTTTGAAATGAGGCTGCACTGTTGGGAAGATAAACAAACTGGGGAGATTCTTTGAGTAATTAATATAACATATAGAGACACATTTTGACTCAAAAGGCCTAAACCCAAAGGGTATGTGCTCAATTATATTATATTAACTACTCATCTTTCTAATCTTTATTCAATGTGGGACTTCACTCACATAAGTGACGCAACAATCTCCCCCTCGTGTGTGAGTCGTTGCCTCTCTGTGGGCTTCAAGACCTCTCTGTGTGCCACGAACAAGTCCTACTCACTATCCCTTGCCTAATGGGCTTATCACTTCATCAACGCATCATCCATGGGCCTCTCGTACACCATCCATGAGAACCACATGTCAATCTTGCACGCACATCCATGGGAACCCCGCTTGTCCATGTCCATGGAACCTCATGTCACACCATTATTTAGCACCATTACTAATTAAACCATAGTGAAAATAAGTAGCATAATTTAGTCAATTAACTAGATTTCTTTCACATTTGAAAAGTACTATGTTAGTTTCATAATTGATCTTATAGTCACATTAATCAGTATCATGATAATAACATGGTCTTTTCCATCGTAATTGTGCTCTTTACAGTGCATTAGTGGGACTTATCAACTTGTCTTTGATTGCGGTTGTTAAGAATTGCAATTAACCAGATAAAGCATTTTCAAAAGGAATTTCAATGTCGGTAATGATAAAATTTTCAGCAACATTAATTTAAATAACAAGAAGAGCGTACCTAGATGTCTAGGATTTTGTTGGGTTTCATGATGAACTGTCATGGAAAACTAATATCACGAGTCTTGTGAAGTCTTACATTGAATTTTAGAGTATCTTTTCAATCTTTAAAATTTCAAAAACTAAAATAGTATTTGCTCTATGAAATTTATTCTGCAAGCAGTAATTATGTAACATTTTAATTCAATAGCTTGAACCAAACCCAAAAGTCTAAGTAATTTTATTTGATGCCTGAAAAAAATTAGAAATTTACAAAATAAGTAAGAAATTAATATGATGTAGAACACAGTAGGAAACTAAGAATAAGAGAATAAACAAGACAAATACTAGGCTTTACCACCTTGAATATGTCTGCAAGCCCTAGACATCACCATTCACCACCAAACAAAGAGAAAGCTATCATTCTCAAATTATCAAATTATTCTTATTCAAATTGCACTACCTTTCACGACTGTAAAAGTACTAGTTTAATAGGATTTAGGTATTACCCCATTATGGAAAATGCCTAATCAAATCCCTTAAAACCAAATTCAAAATTTAAAGTAAAAAGCAAAATTATTTTCACATTCAAAAATAAAATCTTAGATGGTTTTAATGCTCCCTCTATCATACTTTCGTGCTTGAAGAAATTTTGACCTCAAGTTTTGAAGAAGAGAAGGATTAGAACTCTAGCACGCAATGCTTGCCACAATATAGGAACCATATCTAGGAGCACGTAGAATAACAAAGCTTTGCATTCCATCACATCATAATTTTCTTCCGAAATGAGAAAATCAATGTTTAAAATCAACACAATCTTATCTTGAATCACCATGGTATCCACTTTCTCCACTTCAACAAGTTGTTTATCTCCATGCACCATAGAGGACTAATTATAGCATATTCAGTAAAGTCCACTACACATCCTGTGCACCCTCAAAATTTTTCTTCTCTTGCTGAACTTTCGCCTCATCAAGTATTGACTCACCGACAACTTGAATTTGGTCTACTACACGTGGTTGAGGATGTACTAACTAGATAGTTGTTGGCACATGCATCTCCTTTGCAAAACAAATTTTTGGTGCCTTAACATTACTATCTCTCATGTGTAAAGCTTTAACCTCAAGCTTGTTGGGTAGTTGTTGAGTGGATGTCATTATTTTGTCTTGTTAGGCATTAATCTTAGTGATTACTTGCTCCCCCAATTTTTACAAATAGGTGAAACTTTTTGAATTTCCTTTCATACACTAGCTAAAAGTGGACTGAGAAGAATCGAGGAAATTTCTTTATATATGTCCAAAGACATAATTGTTAAAATGGCCGAAAATACAACAAGTGAATAGATGGACCTAATTATTTTAAAGAAAATTTGAAACATCTCAACAATCAATGCATCACACTCAAGGTCTAGCATCACCAAGCATGACCAGACCTTTGCAACAGTGTCAAGAATTGAAACCTCCTTTGTATGGTAACAAATGGGCACGTGAGACAAATAGACAAATTTTCAAATGTTGCTACAATCAGCTGAAATTTTTCCTTCATTTGCTCATCATCATATGGGGCATCCAGTGTTGTTATCCTTGTAATCTCAGTAATGCAAGATGCAACTGAAAAGTTCATTAGTGACCAATCTCTTCATTGAGGGTAAAAGTGCATCTTGCATTGATTTGGATGGTGCTTGATCCACATTTGCTAACAAATTTTTGTCTATATCAATAAGAGTGAGGTGGTTATCAATGGAGGAATAGGAGTTAAGGAGGATTTTCACATCCTCCTTAAGATGCGCCTCAAAGTCTCTATCAAAGGAAGTCATTTTTGGCCACAAAATACAAAGACTGAAACTTTACTTCTTGATGCTAAAGAACTTGATCGTTTCTAGGTTTAATGGGCTAATCTCACTTCTTCTTCTTTCGAAAATTGGGCTAATGGGTGGAGATTTTTTCTGTTTTCTTTTTTCTTTTTGTACTGATTTGAATTGGGTGGAGGAGATCAGATGCTCCGATACCAAGTTGATGTAGAATAAAATAGGAAAACAAGGATAAAAGAAGAATAAATGGATAAACAGGACAAACTTTAGGCTCCACCTCCTAAAATTTGCTTGCAAGCCCTAGGCATCACCACCAAAGTGTATTTGGCATCACTACCAAACAAAGAGAAAGTCATCATTCTCAAATCATCATATTATTCTAATTCAAATTGTATTTCCTTTCACAATTACAAAAGTACTAGTTTAATAGGGTCTAGGGATTACACCAATATAGAAAAATGCCTAGTCAAATCACCTAAAACCCTCAACAATAAAGCTCAATTTAAAATTTAAAGTAAAAAAAAAAATTACATTGAAAAATAAATCTTAGATAATTTTAATGCTCCTTGCATCATACTGTATCCCTTGTGTCAATCAATATAAACAATTTAGGAGTTCATATAGATGTTCACCTTTTATAGTTTGACCAAATTAGAAGTTTGCACATAGTTTGTGTCGATCAATATAAATATCACTTGTGCTTCACATTTTAATGGGGAAAACACAATTGGCTTGCAAACAATGGCAGATATGCCAACATGAGATAATAAATTTTTTTTTGAGAGTCAACATGAGATAATAATTAATTCTTCAGTCACTAGCTCAAGTTTTATTTCCTTAGATATGAGTCAGAAATACATACTAGTAGTTTACAAGTTCATCCGCACTTTCCTTTTATTAAAATGAGAGAGAGATAAAAGAATTGAATGTGCTATCATTATGTTGTATGAAGTATGCAGCAGGTAATTGAAAGGCATAATCTACATCCAAATAATCTTGGCAAAATGGACCAACTGTCTCTTGAGCTACAGGTATGACGTTTTAAAGTTTTTTAGTTGGTAAATAAATGAGGTGAAAAGTCATAAGAAACAGATTACGTCTACTTTGAGATAATAACTCTTGAATCCATAAGAGGTTCCTTTAATTCACAAGGAGAAGTTTGAATTCCACCAAAAGGAATGGAGAAAAAACATTTTGAAATTTATATTAATGAAATTCTAAATTTCCTTGGAGGCTACTATGCATATAAATAGGAAAAGAAATCATAGGGAGGCTAGTAGACCATAAAACACCCTAATTTGTGTTAAGCAAAAAATGAGGCTAGAAATATGAAAAATCACTAAAAAGATCAAAATTAGAAAATTTACAAAATCAAATCCTACAAACCTTAGGAGACATCCCAAAACAAATGGATGTTATTCTGAATTCTAAATTGAAAGTTATAAAAAAAAGGAAAAAAAATTACCATAAATAGCAAAAATTACTAAATGAATGCCTAAATAGAGGAATTTGTCCAAAAAGTGGCATAGGTCATGGCTATAACCTAATGCAGGTAATTTTATCATTGTCAGAAGGAAACATGACTTTGGATTATTTCTTTATCCACTTTCTCGTGAAATTTTCATGAAACTTTGAAATTTGAGTTTTATTGAAAATCCTACCATCATAAGAAAAGCTAGGTATTTTCCTTTTTAAAAACTTTGAAGACTACTTGTTGCACTCCCAGAATGATGACTCTGACATTTACGGCAGTCCCAAAAATTTCTTATTTAAGGCAGGAAATGCTTACATATTTTAGAACCATTGTTATGTTAAAAGTGCTCGGTAACACTAAACATTTCAAAAATCTTCATGAACGGCATGTTGTTTATATTAGCTTGAGAACGGTACCTCCTATGCCATGTTGAGCAAGGAAATTGAGGAGAAGACACATGAACTGAGGTATTATAGCTACATCACTATCATCTTGTTACTGTAAAGACATATACATACGACGATAAATTAATGTTGAGAAATGTTCACACCTAACACAGCAAGGTCAGGGGAGAAGAGCTCCCTGGAATGGATATAGAAGAATTACAGAAACTAGAGAAAGAGCTTGAAGTAGCCCTGAGCCGTGTTATAGAAACAAAGGCTTGTCTCTCTTTTTTATCTTTGTTTGCCGGCATTATAATGGAGTGTTGAAATTTATGTACTTTATCCTAATATAAGAAACTTTTGTCTCGCAGGGTGAAAGATTTCTGGAAGAGATCACTGCCCTTCAGCAAAAGGTCATGTTTCAAACTTTAAATCTTTGCAGGACATTTCATACAATTATTAAAATGTTTGCAAGACATTTCCAGAACAGATCAGTGCCCATGAGCTAAAGTTCATATGGTTTCAATGTATAACAGTTTCGTACTTTAGTGATGATCTGCTCCATAATGATATCATGGTAAAATATTGAAATATTAGGTAGAAAGAAGAAACTAAGAGAAGTTGAAAGAACACAAGGAATTAAGGTGGTTTTGTCTTAAGAGGCCATCGTGAACAGTAGAAAATTTTAAACAACTATATATTCATTATTGAATTTTGTGTATAATAGTGCACTTATTTAAGGGAATGTGTAGTAGACTAACTCTGTGTTAACCCTAGGATTGCAGTAATATAGTTAGTACTGTGTGAAATTAAGACTACTATAATGTAATAAGCTTAAACCCTAAATCCATATCTTTAGCAAATGTCAGCTGTAAAACTTTGTCATAATGTTAATGCAAGTTGGTGCAAGTTCATATAAATAGTGGTTTTTGTGTGCATTGGCTAGCTCAATGGGTATAGAGAAAGGAAAAGTTCACATGGCTAACAACAAGTACCAAGCACCGTTCAGTATTTAGTTGAAACCATTGTCAACGTAAATTCAGAACTGATTGTTATATTGTTTATCCTATCACCTGACCTATACCAATTCATAACGTATATAATTTGGTTTGAAGTAAAGGGTCTGATAACCTAATATCTGGGAAAATGACGAGGAGGAAAATTCAGATTAAGAAGATTGACAACACGACGGCAAGGCAGGTGACATTCTCAAAGAGGAGGAGAGGACTTTTTAAGAAAGCTTTTGAGCTCTCTATTCTCTGCGATGCTGAAATTGGTCTCATGGTCTTTTCTGCTACAGGAAAGCTCTTCGAATTCGCCAGCTCAAGGTTTCAATCTCTTTCTCACACTTCTTTCTACTTATAGAAAAACCCTTTTTATTTTCTCATTTTTTTTACTAGAGAGAAAAACCCTTTTTTCCATCTATAGAAAACTATGTCATTGTCCATTCCTTGATCGCTTTGTTCGTGCATTCACTATGATTTTATGATTTGTAAGGTGAGAGACCCAACTGCTCAAAATAAAGATCCTTTTAAGAAAAATACTGAACGAACCGAATAAGTGATTTCAAAAATAGTACTATGTAGCAGCTAATCAAGAAAAGATAAAGTACTGCAAAATCTTATGGTTTCTGTCTAAAGAAAAGGGAAAGGAAAAAAAAAAAAGGAGGAAATAAAACTAAACAGTTTTTTTTTTGGTAAACCAAATAATAACAGCTTTCAATTCTTACCCTGAAGGGTTTAACGTATATATGTAGCTGCTTCTTGTTTTGCAGTTCTATAAGCGGGTTATTTTGTCTTTGAATATTGCTAATTATTGCCTATTAATTAGCTTATAATCTAATTTTTTATTTAGCCTGAGTTTTAGAGTTGCACTTGCTTATTGTAAAACTTCAATTAGCCACTTCAACTCTGCCTTTAGTGTTTGTTTTCTCAAAAAAAAAAAAAAAAAAAACAAAACGAAACAAAACTCTTCATTTAATGCCTGATGGTCTTTGTACTTTTGCACTTCTACCTGATTAAATCCACTTTTGTTATCCTGACTAATCTATTCACAGCATTACTGTAAGAATTTCTTCATAAAATATCATACAAATCTCAATGAAATAATATGACTAGCTTAGGAGCAACGTTAGAGATTATAATTTTTTGTTTGAGTAATATATATCAATTGAAACACTTTCGGTTATGTATACGTAAAATCTAATGCTAAAGATTCCAACACAAAAGTGAGCTCTGATCTCGTTAAATAAATTCTCTTCCTATCTTCTATAGTAATATCACATATGTACATGTTAAATCTACTTAGTTGTAGTGTTCTTCCACTAGCAAATAACACCATTAGGCTTACATTGCAAGTGTATGATGAAAGTTCAAAAAGTGTGCAATATACAAATTGCAATTGTCAAGTAGTCTTGATTGAGAAAAATGAAACAAATTACTTTACTCTACGTGAAATATATAAGCATTACAAGAACTACGACAACAACAAAAATAACTAAGCCTTACTCTAAAGTTTAGAATCGGTTATGGATCCTAAAAAATAACTAAGCCTTATTCTCAAAATTTAAGGATCGGTTATGGATTCTCAATAAACTAGTTAGGGTTGTTGCAAAAACATTGGTGGCTCTTTCCCCATCTGCACTCTCAAACACTCATGCACTACTCAAAGAAAGTGATTCACAGTGAGAGCAACCGCGCGTGCGCGGGGGGCAGGGGGGGGGGGGGAGTAAGAAAACTCTTAAATAATTGTACTTGTTTCACACTTTTAAAAAATTGATGGATGCATGAGGTATATATACATCTCCAACCATAACTTTCCTTGTGTTTATTATATAACTCCAAAAGAAATCTCGATACATTCATTACATAAACTTGCCACGTTACTTTATGTATCTTCAACTAACTCATTTTCATAAATAAAATAGATTTTCATAACATAAATTGATTTTAACTTTCAACACCTCCTCTTAAACTTAATTTTTGATCACCACAAATTAGGCTCGCATCTTGTAGAAGGTGTCATAGTTTAGTGGCTTGGTGAAGATATCTACACCCTAATCATGTGACTTCACAAACTCAAGTGAAATTTTGTTTCTAGCAAAACATCCTTAAATAAAATGATACTAGGTATCCATGTGCTTCCTTTGATCATGAAAGACTAGGTTCTTTACAAGAGCTAGTGTTAAGTTATCGTCCACAAATATCTTCGTAACTTTTGCTTGCAACATTTGCAACTCACAATTGGTTGCTTCTTGGATGTCCATGCAAATGCAATATCACTCATATAGAATACAAACCCACTATCACTCTTTCTATCATCGGTGTCCCCAGCATAATCACTATTGCTGTAGCCAACAAGTTTAAACACTTTAGAGGGTGAATACAATAGTCCAAAATCTAGTGTACCTTTTATGTAACGAAGAATTCTCTTGGTTGTCTTCAAATGAGTCATAGTTGGTACTTCTTTGTTGCGACTAAGAAGTCCAACGCCAAAGAGAATGTTTGGTCTTATGCATATTAGCTACCTCAAACTTCCAACCAAACTCTTGAAGAATGTTTGATTTACCCTCTCTCTATTATCATGCTTTGACAACTTCACTCCACATTCCACAAGAGTACTAACTAGTTTGTAATTTGACATCTAAAATTTCTTTAGGATCTCATGTTAGGAATCTCATATTTGTTCTAATATCGTAATACTTCTTATAGTTCCACCCCTTCAATTAGTACTTAGTCCTAAGATAGGATTGAGTTAGTTAGTTAGTTACACATGCTGGGATTAGAATAGAGTTAGTTAGAGCTCTTAATAAGCTTAGGATTAAGCCATGTGTGGCCAACAAGATAAGAGCTTGGATTTTATAAATAGTTGTATGTTAACTTAATCTGTAACATTTTAAAAAAACAAACCAATTTCTTGCTTGGTGCATTTTCTTTCTCTCTTATTATTTCTTTATGGAGAGAGACTATCTCGAATTAAGTAAACTCACCTGCATTTCGTATTCATTTCCATACACTTCCCACCCATCTCCCTTAGGAACCATTGAAATCCTAACAAATGGTATCAGAGCTATTGATCTTGAAATGACCAAATCTGTTGCAACTCATCAAGCTTTCATTGAGTTTACATTCAAAGGTGGAGATCCTTTTTTGCGGATTCTCAACCTCTATGAATTCTTTGCTCTAGAAAACACGCCACCACATCTCATGTTTTTTATTGCTTCTTATTACATGTAAGGAGAGGTGTGGGAATATTTTCAAGATGTGCAGGCATCAGAATCATGCACAAATTGGGTGGATTTCATATGCGCTACAATATAGGTTTTAAACACCAATCCTTGATGCATTAAAGGAGATTATCACCTAAGAATCCAAGATGCAAAAGCCTGTGAATTTCATGTCAATGGACACAGAACCAATTCTTAATGCACCAATAAAGGTTGCCACTCAAGCATTCATGAATCAAGAATTAGAAATCCAAGTGTCAGTGATTCAATAATCAAAGATGCAAGAGACAACAATTCCAATGCTTCAAGAATCAAATGAGGGCTCAAGGATCCAAGAACATTCCAAGGTCTAAAGAAACAATAAGACCTTGAAGATCAAAGAACCATTGGGGCTCAAGAATTTAAGTGGATTTTGAAAGTACATAAGACCACTAGTCAAAGAGAAGTGTATGAATATGGTGATCAAGATGTCACTAAGATATTGGTCCATTAGAAGATTTCCTTTGATGATGATGCCAACAATAACAACACCTTATGGGCTATTTTGAAAGGGAGGGGAGTGTTAGGAATTTCATATCTGTTGTAATATCCTAATACTTCTTAAAGTTCCATCCATTTAGTTAAAAGTTAGTCTTAAAATTGGATAGAGTTAGTTAGTTACACATGTTGGGATTAGGATAGAGTTAGTTAGAGCTACTGGCACACGTAATACTATAATCACACAATCGGTGAGAACACATGCTTAATTAGTAATCAAAAGGATAAAGCCATGTATGAAAATGGATGTGAATTGTAAGCACTTAACTCTTCCTTATTGCATTTCCTTTACCTCTTAATATTTCTCTATGCCTTTAAGTCAATTCACCTACAATTCACATCCATTTTCAAAAGCTTCCCACTCATCCCCTTTAGGAACCAACAAGTTCCTAACATCTCCTCAACATATCCTTCTTGGGAAATGAATATCACAACTTCCATTTGCTTCATAAGCCAAATATCTGTCATTTTGAACTCCATAATCATTGCTTTCTTGAAGTCCTCAAACTTACTTGGATTGTTTCTTATAAAAATCAAATCATTTATATACAAACAAACAATCAAGGTACCTCCGTTTATCATTCTTCTTTATTACCTTGATCTCTTCATCCATTTCTTATCTTGCACAACTTCTTTAATTCTTGTAGGTTCACAATTAGCAAACAGATAAAAGAGCATTAGATCATCTATATTCTCCGTTGAATCATAGAGATCCTGTAGACTTCTCATTCTTCTTGGTCACTTCCTTTTAGTGATGACTACAAGGATGGACTTTCATAAATGAGAGATTTTGGTGATGGAGGTGGAGTGTCAAGCTCTTCTTGAACTTTATTCAAATACTCTTCCTCTTCAAACAATGGAAAGAAATCATATTTTTCTTCTTCTTGGGTGCTCCAATCTCACGTACCTTCTTCTTTGAATTCCACATTTCGATTGACAATTAATTTTCCAATGTTCAAAGTTTTAAGCTTATAGCCTTTAGAGCTTGGATCATAGTGAATGAAGACATAATTTTTGCTCTCGTTATCTAGCTTGGACCTCTCTTGATCTAGTATGTGTGGATATGCTATGCTCCCAAACACAAGAAGGTGGGAAACGATTGGACAAATAGATTGCATAATCAATAGCTTCGGTCTAAAGTTTTTTAGGCATTCTCTTACTCTTCAATGTGTTTTTAGTCATCAATTCTTGGAATATGACCAGATATTTTAATAATAATTTGGTTCATGGTGCGGCTATTAACGCAGATCTATCAAGTGCCATCCTTCTTTGGCATGAGTAAGGTTGGTACTACACAAGGAGTCATCACTTGCCTATTCAATTCTTCATGCTCTTTTAGATTGATTCAAAGTGCACTTTGTTAGGTAGGTTATACAGTACACTAACAAGCTTCTTTTTTTTCCTTAGCCACCAACATGTACACCACCCCAGTACTTTTATCTTATATTACAATTGGAAAAAATAAGAAAATTACTGTCCTGCTCTTTGAAAGATTTAGGAGCTCTTTCATTCTTAGTTGGCAAAAGGACACATTCAAACTTTCTAATTTTAAAGGTATATGTATTTCTATGGCCATCATGGATAGCATGCCTATCATATTGCCAAGGCTACACCAAAGGAGGAAATGACTAACATCCTTGACAACAATATCACACCTCATATTTACAATTATTTTGCATTTCAAAAGAAACAAGATATCTTCTAGTGATGTAGAACAGACAGTATATGCATTCCTGGAGCAGTAAGGGCACCGGAAGTCACAACACAAGATCAAAGGGGGGAGTGCTAGTAGAGGCCATCGAGGAAACAGTGTTGAAATTACATGAAATTTGACAGGTTGAAGGGAAACTATATTCTGATCCAGACTCAACCATGAGCGTCGCCTAAATTTAGGAAAATTCGTTCATTAAGGCCCTGGAAATAGTGTTTTTGCTATTTATAGTAATATTTGTTTTTTCTTAATAACTTTTAGTTTAAAAGTCAGAATAAGGTCTTGTCTTTTTTGAGACATCTCTTAGAGAGTGTTTTAATTTCCACAATTATCTAAATTTTGATATTTTAGGCAAAAATTACTATTTTGCCACCTAATTACGTGATTAGCGCGGATTAGGGATTTTGGGCATTTTCTTAGCAACCCTAGGGTTTCTTTTACTATTTAAATATATTGTAGCCTTCAAGTAATTCAATTTTCAAATTTATAAAAATACAGACTTTGTCTATTTCTCTCTGATGGATTCCAGGACCTTATTACCTTGTGGATTCAAGGGACCTCTCGTCGATTCAAGATTCTCATTCAGAAGCTAACTTGTTTAGTTTTTTATTTACTTATTTTTTTTATTTTTTTTTATTTTTAATTCAGAAAGTAACGTGTTTATTTTCTTGTGGCTTCCGCGACATCATCTAATTACCTTTACCTCTTTACCTTGCTTAAACCATACTATTCTCTAAGGCTTTACATGGGGTTCAATCTTCAGCTTAATCTTGTCCACTATTTCTTGTGAAACGATGTTCTCAAAAACTTTTCCATCAATGTTAATGGAATATTCCTTAACATGGGACTTGCATGTGCACTTGAAGATGCTGTAACCAAGTCAACCCTTGTTTGAGTCATTTTTAGGAATTACGAGTATTCGATGGATCAGTTAGCAATCACCTTCTTCAATTAAATCTTTACTTTGCATAACCGCATTATCATTAAATATTGGTTCAATGACATCATCAACAAACTCTTTGCCATTATCTTCGTCCAGAAGTCACATACACATCTACCCTTTTCTTTGGACATAGTTAGCTAGATGACCAATTTGGCCACTGGCCATGCTCATTAATAATTACCATAATTGTCAAATTTTATATTTATTAAAAAAAAAACTTTTTCTAATAAATTTTTCTATAATCTATTATATATATATAACCGAAATTTGACTTTTGGTTGACTTTGTAATGCCATAAGTTTTTGAGGCCTTACAATTTTATATGTTATCATTTTTATATTTTTTTTAATTAAATTTAAATTATTTTTTGTAATCATATTTTCTTTAGAACAAAGTTTGGCTACAAATTTAGTTGCAGCCTTAAGCTAAACTTCTTCTAAGAAACTAACATGCATGTGTGCAATGCACATGACAAGTATTGGTTGGGTTAAGTGTGATTATGTGAGTCATGTGTAAACAATAACACATGTCAGTGTCTTGGAGGAAGTTGAAGCAAAAGGATGCAACTAAGATTGTAGCCAAACTTGGCCATTCTCTTTAAATAATAGAATATTTAGTTCCTATACAAATATAATCACAATAAATATCTAATGCTAGAATATAGTTCTATACACAAACAAAATCATAATAAATGCTAGTTAATAACTATCATAATTTTCATATTTCATATTTACATTATAAATAGAAAATAAAATAGAGAAAAAATATCATATATATTTTCAGGTGCATTTTAGAGGAGTTTAACTTTTGGTTGACCTCATAAAATTTTATCACATAAGTTTTTGAGTCCTTACAATTTGAACGTCATTATTGTAATTTATATTTTTAATTTATTTTAAATTCTATTCTACATTAAAATCCTTCATTAGAATCTTGCCACATTATATTTTCTTTAATTTTTTTTGAGAAGGATTATATTTTCTTTAATTGATAGAATAAATAGTTTCATATACAAACATGATCATAACAAATTCCTATTAATAATTATCTAAATTATTAAATTCCATATTTGGAAAAAAAAAAAAGATAAAAGAAAAATCATATTTTTTTTAAAAGATGATAAAGGAAGATTTGCATTTATTAGCTAAAAAATATACCGAAATCCAAACTCACTAAAAGTTGGGTTACTGGTATATAGGCAACCCACAAATTTTCCTCTAAAAAAAAAAAGAAAAATAAAAGAAAAAAAATTACCCACAATTTTAGGAGCCTATATTAATCGCATTAGATATGCCTAAACATCATACTTGAAAGGATGTCCTAATGAAAGTATCTCTATTTTTTTTTTTAATTTTTTTTTTTTGGCTTTAATTATTATTTTTAAGAGTCTTTTAGGGTTTAATGATAAAATAAAATTATTATTTTTTGCTTGAAATCAAATTAAATTTAATTTACCACATAAGTTTCAAGTCATCTTATATGAAATCACACAGGGGTGCTCCATTATTTTGTAAATTGGCATAATATATCGTATAAGGGCGCTCCATCACGTTCTAATGTGTGCATTACCTGTCATGTAATGTAAAACATTAGGGAGTAAGAAAATTTAGTTTGTTAGGTTCTCAAATAAAAATAAAAAATAAAAAATAAAAAATAAAAAACAAAAAATAATTTGTTAGAATTGTTCACTAAATTTTGGGGAAATAGAATTAACTTTAAAAAAATTATATGTAAAACAAAATTAGAAGATTTGGTTCACAATCTTAAAGGTTCCTCTTCATTCATTGAATCTTATGAAAAATTTGGATATTTATTTGATTGTTTACTGAAAAATAGTTTTGGGTATTGATTGTTCATATAGAGAAATTTTATCAATGATACAAATCCGATGACCAGCTGCTCGCTTTTTTTAGTGGCTCCCTTTTTGATTGGTTTAGGGCCTGGGGACTCACCTCTAATGATTCTCTCCCTATGTTCCTTAATTCCCTTCTTTGTACTTAGTTTTTTGTTGTTTGTTGTTTGTTTTGTTGTTTTTTCATGTTTGTTTCCTTCTCTGTATTCTTTGTTCTGCCTTTTGTTGTTTGCATAAGGTAGCTTCGTGAATATACTTCTCTCTTACTTATCAAAAAAAAAAAAAAGAGAGAAATTTTATCAATGATGCAATTTTTTTGGTAAACAATGAGCAGGAAGGACTTTGTTTATCCTGTGTTGTTGGGTATTGTCGGATAAGTTGTCTACAAAAATTTTCTTAGTTAGAAGGTTTGCTGCAAAGAGATATAAGAAAAGCCAAAGGCCAATTTTCAATTCAAAATAATACTCTCTTTTAATTTCATTCATGATCTAGGACTTAAACAGTATTTACTTGGAACAACTCTCCATGCATAAGAAATAACCTACATTTCAAGACAAAATATACATAGTAAAGGTTTAACCAAATATTTTAAAAACAGCTAACAAGACCTATTCACTAGACTTTATATGGTTTGTATATATTTTTGTTAAAACATTGAAGTATCTTGAAAGGACTATCATCTCTAGGAAAAAGTTAGCAAGATATCCGACTAGAAAGCATTCTCCTAAAGATGAATCCACACCAAATCACCTTCCTTACAAGTTGTTTATTTTCTACGTTTGTTGGCTTACTTTTTTGGTACTTTTGAATTTGTTTGAGAAATCAGTCTTGAACATTTTCATCCAGCTTCCTTATATATTTTATTCTGTCCTCAATGTCTTCATTAAAATTATGAGTAGCAATTTTATATACTTAACTCTTTCCTCATTATTCCCCTAAAAAAAAAAAAAACTCTTTCCTCATTATCTCCACTACAATGATTAGTAGTAAGCAGTAATTTCATGTCAATAGCATTTATAGGATTTTTGTTTCGAAGGGTAATAGGATTTTGACTATACACAACTTTAAATGGACTATAATTTGTAGTTTGGCTAGCAAACCGATTGTAAGCAATTCAATTTGAGTTGGAAGGATAACTCTCAGAAAATCACTTAAACTATGATTCGCAACCTATGCTTGATCAATTTGAGGATGACAAGTTGAACTATGTTGAAGGTTAGTTGCGAACATCAACTAAAGGTTGTGCCCAAAATGGATTTTGAACTTAAGTTTCTTGATTTAATGACATAGTCTTTAAAATACAATGATGTTTTACAGTCTCTCAAAGGTAAAAATCAGTCACATTATAAGCATCTATACTCTTGCTATAATCCTTTTCATCTTTGGAAAACCCACAACAATATTCATAGAGACATCTTCCCAGAGTGCCTTAGGAATTGGAAATGGCATGTACAACCCAGTATTTTGGTAATTGCTCTGGGGAAAGAGAGAAGTCACCTTCTTTTCAATTTCACATGTCCATGCCTGAAGCTTGGTTTAATCCCCATTAAAATGATGCCATTTTTCTGTGTCTCCTTTTATATTTTTCATGTTATTGTGAGCTAGTTAGGAATAACCTTTTCCTCCTTGGTTGGATAGTGTTGTTAAATGTCTCTCTTCTCCAAGGTTAAACCCTTCATAAGCTAACCATGTCAAACCCACCCTCAAAGATTGCAATTTGAGACTTCAAAAAGAAAGTTCTAGGATACGGATGAAGCATGTATTTATAAGGAGAGTACATAACCAAATTCTTTGAAATGAGGCAGCACTGTTGGGAAGATAAACATATTGGGGAGTTTCCTTGAGTAATTAATATAACATATAAAGATACACTCTAATCCAAAAGGTCTAAGCTCAAAGGGTATGTGCTCAATTATGTTATATTAACTACTTATCCTTCTAATCTTTATTCAATGTGGGATTTCAGTCACACGTGTAATCCAACAATCTCCCCCTCGTGTGTGAGTTGCTGCCTCTTTGTGGGTTTCAATACCTCTCTGTGGGCCATGAACAAGTCCTGCTCGCTCACCCTTGCCTAATGGGCTTATCACTTCATCAACATGTCATCCATGGGCCTCTCGTACACCATCTATGGGAATCACATGTTAACCTTGCATGCACATCCATGGGAACCTCACGTCACATCATTATTTAGCACCATTACTATTTAAACCACAGTGAAAATAAGTAGCATAGCTTAGTCAATTAACTAGATTTCTTTCAAATTTGGAAAGTACTATGTTAGTTTCAGTATTGATCTTATAGTCACATTAATCAGGATCATGATAATAACATGGTCTTTTCCATCATAATTGTGCTTTTTATTGTGCCTTAGTGGGACTTATCTACTTTTCTTTGATTGTGGTTGTTAAGAATGGCAATTAACCAAATAAAGCATTTTCAAAAGGAATTTCAATGTAGTTAATGATAAAATTTTCAGCAACATCAATTTAAATAACAAAAAGTGCGTACCTAGATGTCTAGGATTTTGTTGGGTTTCATAATGAACTGTCATGGAAAACTAATATCACGAATCTTGTGAATTTTAGTGTATCTTTTCAAGCTTTAAAATTTCCAAAACTAAAACAGTATTTACTCTATGATATTTATCCTACAAGCAGTAATTATGTAACATTTTAATGCAATAGCTTGAACCAAATCCAAAAGTCTAAGTAATTTTATTTGATGCTTGAAAAAATTAGAAATTTACAAAATAAGTAAGAAATTAATATGATGTAGAACAAGTAAGAATAAGAGAATAAACAAGACAAATACTAGGCTTCACCACCTTGAATTTGCCTGCAAGCCCTAGACATCACCATTCACCACCAAACAAAGAGAAACCCATCATTCTCAAATTATTAAATTATTCTTATTCAAATTGCACTACCTTTCACGACTATAAAAGTACTAGTTTAATAAGGTTTAGGTATTACATCAATATGAAAAATGCCTAATCAAATCTCTTAAAACCAAATTCAAAATTTAAAGTCGAAAACAAAATTATTTTCACATTCAAAAATAAAATCTTCGATGGTTTTAATGCTCCCTCTATCATACTTTCATGTTTGAAGAAAACTCGACCTTGAGTTCTGAAGAAGAGAAGGATTAGAACTCTAGCACAAAATGCTTGCCACAATATAGGAACCACATCTGGGAGCACGTAGAATAACAAAGCTTTGCATTCCATCACATCATAATTCTCTTCCGAAATTAGAAAATCAATGTTTAAAATCAACACAATCTTATCTTGAATCACCATAGTATCCACTTTCTCCACTTCGTCAAGTTGTTTACCTTCATGCACCATAGAGGACTGATTCTAGCATATTCAATAAATTCCACTACACATCATGCGCATCCTCAAAATTTTTCTTCTCTTGCTAAACTTTCGCCTCATCAAGTATTGACTCACCAACAACTTGAATTTGGTTTGCTACACATGGTTGAGGATGTACTAACTGGATAGTTGTTGGCACGTGCATCTCCTATGTAAAACAAATTTTTGGTGCCTCAACGTTACTATCTCTCATGTGTAAAGCTTTACCCTCAAGCTTGTTGGGTAGTTTTTGAGTGGATGTCATTATTTTGTCTTGTTAGGCATTAATCTTAGTGATTACTGGCTCCCCCAATTTTTACAAAATAGGTAAAACTTTTTGAATTTCCTTTCTTACACTAGCTAAAAGTGGACTAAGAAGAATCAAGGAAATTTCTTTATATATGTCCAAAGACATAATTGTTAAAATGGCCAAATATACAAGTGAATAGATGGACCTAATTATTTTAAAGAAAATTTGAAACATCTCAACAATCAATGCATCACACTCAAGGTCCAGCATCACCAAGCATGACCAGACCTTTGCAATAGTGTCAAGAATTGAAACGTCCTTCGTATGGTAACAATTGGGCACATGAGACAAATAGACAAATTTTCAAATGTTGCTACAATCAGCTGAAATTTTTCCTTCATTTGCTCATCATCATATGGGGCATCTAGTGTTGTTATCCTCGTAATCTCAGTAATGCAAGATGCAACTGAAAAGTTCATTTGTGACCAATGCCTTCATTGAGGGTAAAAGTGCATCTTGCATTGATTTGGATGGTGCTTGATCCACATTTGCTAACAAATTTTTGTCTATATCAATAAGAGTGAGGTGGTTATCAATGGAGGAATAGGAGTTAAGGAGGATTTTCACATCCTCCTAAAGCTGTGCCTCAAAGTCTTTATCAAAGGAAGTCATTTTTAGCCACAAAATACAAAGACTGAAACTTTACTTGTTGCTGCTAAAGAACTTGATCTTTTCTAGGTTTAAAGGGCTAATCTCACTTCTTCTTCTTTTGAAAATTGGGCTAATGGGTGGAGTTTTTTCTTTTTTTCTATTTCTTTTTCTTTTTCCTTTTCCTTTTGTACTGATTTGAATTGGGTGGAGGGGATCAGATGTTCTGATACCAAGTTGATGTAGAATAAAATAGTAAAACAAGGATAAAAGAAGAATAAAAGAATAACCAGACAAACTTTAGGCTCCACCTCCAAAAATTTGCTTGCAAGCCCTAGGCAACACTGCCTAAGTGTATTTGGCATCACTACCAAGCAAAGAGAAAGTCATCATTCTTAAATCATCAAATTATTCTAATTCAAATTGTATGGCCTTTCACAATTACAGTAGTACTACTTTAATAGGGTCTAGGGATAACACCATTATAGAAAAATGCCTATCCAAATCACCTAAAATGAAGCTCAATTTAAAATTTAAAGTTAAAAAAAAAAATTACATTCAAAAATAAATCTTAGATAATTTTAATGCTCCTTGCATCATAATGTACCCCTTGTGTCAATCAATATAAATAATTTAGGAGTTCATATAGATGTTCACCTTTTTAGTTTGATCAAATTAGAAGTTTGCACATAGTTTGTGTCAATCAATATAAATACCACTCATGCTTCACATTTTGATTGGGAAAACACAATTGGCCTGCAAACAATGGCAAATATGCCAACATGAGATAATAATTAATTCTTTAGTCACCAGCTCAAGTTTTATTTCCTTAGGTATGAGTTAGAAATACATACTAGTAGTTTATAAGTTCATCTGCACTTTCATTTTATTAAAATGAGAGGGAGATAAAAGAATTGAATGTGCTATCATTATGTTGTATGAAGTATGCAGCAGGTAATTGAAAGGCATAATCTACATCCAGATAATCTTGGCAAAATGGACCAACTGTCTCTTGAGCTACAGGTATGACGTTTTAAAGTTTTTTAGTTGGTAACTAAATGAGGTGGAAAGTCATAAGAAGTAGATTACGTCTACTTTGAGATAATAACTCTTGAATCCATAAGAGGTTCCTTTAATTCACAAGGAGAAGTTTGAAGTTCACCAAAAGGAATGGAGAAAAACCATTTTGAAATTTATATTAATGAAATTCTGAATTTCCTTGGAGGCTACCATGCATATAAATAGGAAAAGAAATCATAGGGAGGCTAGTAGACCATAAAACACCCTAATTCGTGTTAAGCAAAAAATGAGGCTAGAAATATGAAAAATCACCCAAAAGATCAAAATTAGAAAATTTACAAAATCAAATCCTACAAACCTTAGGAGACATCCCAAAACAAATGGGATCTTATTTTGAATTCTAAATTGAAAGTTATTAAAAAAAGGGCCCCCCCCCCCCCCCCCACTTACCATAAATAGCAAAAGTTACTAAATGAATGCCTAAATGGAGGAATTTGTCCAAAAAGTGGCATAGGTCTTGGCCATAACTTAATGCAGGTAATTTTATCATTGTCAGAAGGAAACATGAATTTGGATTATTTCTTTATCCACTTTCTCATGAAATTTTCATGAAAACTATGAAATTTGCGTTTTAACAACTTTGAAGACTACTTGTTGCACTCCCAGAATGATGGCTCTGACATTTACGGCAGCCCCAAAAATTTCTTATTTTAAGACAGGAAATGCTTACACATTTTAGAACCATTGGTATATTAAAAGTGCTCGGTAACACTTCACATTTCAAAAATCTTCATGAACGGCATGTTGTTTATATTAGCTTGAGAACGGTACCTCCTACGCCATGTTGAGCAAGGAAATTGAGGAGAAGACACATGAACTGAGGTATTATAGCTACATCACTATCATCTTGTTACTGTAAAGACATATACATACGACAATAAATTAATGTTGAGAAATGTTCATACCTAACACAGGAAGATTAGGGGAGAAGAGCTCCCTGGAATGGATATAGAAGAATTACAGAAACTAGAGAAAAAGCTTGAAGTAGGCCTGAGCCGGGTCATAGAAACAAAGGCTTGTCTCTCTTTTTTATCTCTGTTTGCCGGCATTATAATGGAGTGTTGAAATTTATGTACTTTCTCTTAATATAAAAAAACTTTTGTCTTGCAGGGTGAGGGATTTCTGGAAGAGATCACTACCCTTCAGCAAAAGGTCATGTTCCAAACTTTTAAATCTTTGCAAGACATTTCATACAATTATTAAAATGTTTGCAAGACATTTCCGGAACATATCAGTGCCCGTGAGCTAAAGTTCATATGGTTTCAATGTATAACAGTTTCGTACTTTAGTGATGATCCGCTCCATATTGATATCATGGTTAAATATTGAAATATTAGGTGGAAAGAAGAAACAAAGAGGAGTTGAAAGAACACAGGGAATTAAGGCGGTTTTGTCTTAAGAGGCCTACGTGGACAGTAGAAAGTTTTAAACAACTACATATTTATTATTGAATTTTGTATATAATAGTGTACTAACTCTGTGTTAACCCTATGATTGCAGTAATATAGTTAGTACTGTGTACAATTAGGATTACTATAATGTAATAAGCTTAAACCCTAAATCCATATCTTTAGCAAATGTCGGCTGTAAAACTTTGTCATAATGCTAATGCAAGTTGGTACAAGTTCATAAAAATAGTGGTCTTTGTGTGCACTGGCTAGCTCAATGGGTAGAGAAAGGTGGAGTTCACATGGCTAACAAGTAACAAGTAACAACCACCATTGAACCTTTAGTTGAAACCATTCTCAACATAAATTCAGAACTGAATGTTATATTGTTTATCCTATCACCTAACCTATACCAATTCATAACGCATCGATTTCTTATATAAGAAGTTAGGTAAATATACCATATTAATTAAATTATATTTTGTATTTAAGTCTAAGAAGTCTTAGTAATAGCTCTCTGTTCATCTTATTCTTTTAATGCAGGGAGCCCAACTGATGGAAGAAAACCAACGATTAAAACAGGTAATAGGTCTTTTTTTCTTTTTTTTCTTTTTTTTTTTTAATATAGAAAAAATTCTTCCTCCTCATTTTCTATCTCAGTTATAAAAAATGTCTCTTTTACAGATAGAGGATCTACTTAGCACTCAAACACATGTACTTGAACAAGGTCAGTCATCTGAGTCAATCACCAATATTTGCAGCTCCTCTGATCCTCAAGACAATGACAGTTCAAACATATCTCTCAAGTTGGGGTAAGTTTGTAAAATCCTTAAAAATTTGAGTTTTCTAGATGAAGTATGAAATAATATTTAGGATTCAATCAAATGATATTTACATCAAACCTCAATATTTAGGGGTCTTATAGCATATAGTTTTAGTTTCAATAGAGGAACTTGACCAAACAGATAAATTTGTCTTTAGGTTTAATTATTTCTCTGGATTTAGTTTTACAATATGCACCATATTCTAATTTACTGTTCTAATGGGTTTATCTGGTACTAAAAGATAAATTTGGTGGTGAAATTAATGGTTGCAACCACAGGGTGCTGTCACTTGCAACTCATCATCGAGTAATTTGTCTGTTTCTGTAGCAACTTAACCATCATCATTGACTGCATGGCATGAAATGCATACTGCTACTATAGAGAAACTCTTTGCCTTAGTTCATCTTTCTATGTCTTGCAGGCTACCTTTTCCTAAATGAATTTGAAGTCGAGTGAAGATCAAGAAGCATGCATGGATTCTCTTTTCTCAAATACAAAATAAAAATGGCCATGCTTAAGTAAATACAAATCCTAGCTCAGAGTTGTAATTAATTTTCAGTAAGGCCAATTTGTTTCCATCAACTGATTCTAAGAGAGTCTGCATGTGTATACGGTAGATTTTGGATGCTTAATCATTTTTATGGATGAATCAAGGGTCAATTTGTTACAATGGAAAATAAAGTAGAGGGTGTTGGAAAAGGTTGAGTGTAGGGTTGAGACTGATGGCAAGTCATACTATTGATAAATTGATTCAAAATTCTGCAATAGGTTTTTTTTATCTTTGCGTGATTGCTAGTATTACATATTTTCTACAACATTTCTTTATCAAGAATGGTGCTTTTGAGTACACTTTGGTTTAAGCCTTGAGGTCTAAAAATGTTTTCAAGTCAATCTTGCTTGCAATATTTGCAAGCTTCCTATGATTTTGCAACCCAGATTCTTGCACCAACTTGAGGAAAGTGATATCATAATTCATAATATTAATTTGCTCCCAACGTTTTCTTTTTTGTTTTTTTCTTCTTCTTTTTTTGTTTTTTTGTTTTTAATTTTGAATTTTGAATTTTTCTAGGTTGGATTGTTCTATTTCCTAGTCTTCCTTGGCAACTCAAGATTAGCACTTCACAGGTTTCATTCATATTTGACTAGATCTTGTCTTGGCTTTAAAACTGCATCATATCTATATAATTTGGTATTCACCAATCACCATGAAGCAAACTCATCAAAAAAATGTTTAACATGTTAGGGCTAGTTAAGACGAATAAAAATCAAATGTCATTCTTTTTTTTTTCTTTTTTCTTTTTTCTTTTTCATTTTGTTTTGGGGGTGCTAATGTGAATATCTAGAAGTAGAACTCCTCGAGTAATTAATTATCTCCTAGATATGTGTATGACTCTTCAAGTAATTGATTAATCAATTGTGAATGACTCTTTTTAGTCCCTTTTTCTCACTTTACTAAAAATAACAACCAAAATGTGAATCATGAATAGTACATGAGGTCACATATAAGAGCCAGATAGCATACTCAATAATTTTCATGTGTTTATACTTTCTAGAGAAGTAATATTTATTTATAGTGTTTTAATGCTAGTGGGTTTACAACTGGAAATCTCACCAAACATATTTATTTTTGGAATAACAAGAAAACATGAACATATTAAATATTTTGAAATTAATAATTACACTTACCACTTCTATCTTTGTATAGTTTGATTTATTAATTATATCCTTTGATTTATATGTTTTTTCAATCCCAATTCCCGAATTGTTAAATCGAGATAATTATCTAAAGCATGTACTTTATTATATTATAGTTTGAATTTTTTTTTTTTTTTTTTTGAGAAGCCAGTTTGAATTAATTAAACTCATGAATCAAAAAACAAATAAAACTACTTCAAATATCTAGTCTCTTAGCTTGAGTGATATGTACAGTGGTACCCCATTTACTATTACCAAAATAATCTTAACTTCAAATTAGTTGAGTGTGACCTTTTATATTAAAAGTTAACAATTATTGGAACTTAATGTATACCACATTGGAATAAAATAAAGTTTTTTTCAATATCTAATATTGCACTTTGAGCTAAATAGGTTGTGTTAATAGATACTGTTTTGTGCTTCACAGCATCTTTTTGTCCTTTTTTTTCCTGTAGCTTTGTGTCCTTTTTGTGCTTCAAAGCATCTTTTTGTCTTTTTTCTTTCTTGCAATTTTTTTTTTTTTGACAGCTTTATAGGTTGTAGAGCTAACTTAATAGAAAAAATATATATATATATATATATTAAAGTATATTGTGGGGTCAATTTTATATATTTTTTCTTTTAATTATCTAATTTTTTGTATTAAATAAGATTTACATTAATCTAATATTAACAAGTACTACACGGTACTCGTTAACATTTATTTTTATAAAATCATTTACCTTTATAAAACAAGTGACAAAAGTGCTTGGCCAGTTTATCCCAGGCATATGGAACAATATATGTGGAGCATATCGCTTGAGGACTGGACCATTTTTGTTCCTTCTTTTCATTGAAGTAAAATCATCTTATTCAGGAAAAATAAAATAAAATAGTACCAATTTTGTATCTGTAAAGGTACCTGGTCCCTTTTGTGGTCCATTTTCATATTTAAGTCATGGGCCCCTTCTGCAAAAAGTAAAAAAAGCAATAGCCTCAAAAATCTAGCCCCTTTATCTGTGAAAATTTGGATGTTGGCCTCTCCATTCGCCCCCTACCTTTTATTTCTGGAATTAAAATTTAAGAGCATTCGATCTCGAATTTTTTTTTTTTGAAACTATTCAATATTATATTTTATAACCTCAAAGTCTACTTTATTATTTATACAATACGATTTTACTATCCAGACCATTTTTGTTCCTTCTTCTCGTTGAAGTAAAATCATCTTATTCAGGAAAAATAAAATAAGATAGTACCAATTTTGTATCTGTAAAGGTACCTGGACCTTCTTGTGGTCCATTTTTACATTTAAGTCATGGGCCCGCTTCTGCAAACAATGAAAAAAGTAATGGCCTCAAAAATCTAGCCCCTTTATCTCTGAAAGTTTGGATGTTGCCCTCCCCATTCGCCCCCTACCTTATTATTACTGGAATTAAAATCTAAGAGCATTCGATCCCGACTCTTTAAATTATTATATTTTATCGTTTCAAAATTTACCTTATTATTTATCCAATACCATTTTACTATATATTTAACATTTTAACTTTTATTTTTCAATTTTAAACATTAAAATAATATATTTTTTACTTTTTTGTTTTTTCTCAACTTTCTCCGCGCATGTACCTTCTCTCAACATTTAGCACCGCGCCTCCACCATGCCCACCACTGCCCACCAAAATCCCGCGGAACAAAAACCTATATTAAAAAAAAAAAAAAAAAAAAAAACCCAGAACCTAGAAAACGCAGAAACAGAACCCAGAACCCAAATAACGCAGAATGCAGAAACCACAACCCAGCTAGCATGCTCATTCAACCACACCCCAGCAAAAAAAAAAAAAAAA
>NW_027069524.1:1305495-1330454 GCF_002906115.3 Quercus suber | reverse complement strand
GTGGTTTTTTTTTTTTTTTTTTTTTTTGTTTTACAAACTATAGCTTAGGATGTAAAAAAAAAAAAAAGAATATATTATTTTATTCCCAAATATCTTATGGTGTGTTAGAGAGAGGAAAGATTTATAATATTTTATGGTGTAGTTATATTATTTAATTGTGTTGGTTTATATTATTTTATTTTGTTGTAAGCAAAATAAAACTGAGATGTTATGTGAGTTGTTAAATAGGACAGTAAAATAAATAAATTAGATTTTAGAGTGTAAAATAAAAACTAGTATGTATCTGTGGATGCTAACGCTATTAGGTGGGCTGTGTAGGCCTGTAAGGTATACCCCTTGCTCAGATTTTATTTTATTTTATTTTTTCATCATTTATTGGTAGAGTAAGTGCAGTCTCTTTTTTCTTTTTTTCTTTTTCTTTTTCTTTTTTTTTTGAGCACAGAAAGTGCAGTTTGATTTGTTATATTGTTTACCTGATACATAGATTAAACTTCTATCAAAGACAATATTCCTCTTCCGTACAAATAGTTTGCAAAAATAATACATAGCTTTCATTTTATTTCTCTTTACCATTTCGAAATCCGTAACATTTATTTTATTCGTTGTGTAATTTATTTTTGTACTATTCTCTACCTATCTCTTTTCTTCTCTCTCTCACAGCTTTGTATGCAAATAGTTTCTATTTCTGGAATACAAAGTTGGGCTAATAATTTGGCTTGAACTTTGAAGTAAAGGGTCTGATAACCTAATATCTGGGAAAATGGCGAGGAGGAAAATTCAGATTAAGAAGATTGACAACAGGACGGCAAGGCAGGTGACATTCTCAAAGAGGAGGAGAGGACTTTTTAAGAAAGCTTTTGAGCTCTCTACTCTCTGCGATGCTGAAATTGGTCTCATGGTCTTTTCTGCGACAGGAAGGCTCTTTGAATACGCCAGCTCAAGGTTCAATCTCTTTCTCACACTTCTTTCTACTTACAGAAAAACCCTTTTTATTTTCTCATTTTTATTTTTCTATCTATAGAAAAATATGTCATTGTCCATTCCTTGATCGCTTTGTTCATGCATTCACTATGATTTTATGATTTCTAAGGTGTGTGTGTGAGAGAGTGGGAGAACCAACTGCTCAAAATAAAGATCCTTTTAAGAAAAATACTGAACAAACCGAATAAGTGATTTCAAAAATAGTACTATGTAGCATCAAATCAAGAAAAGATAATTTTTAAAAATAGTACTATGATTTCAAAAATAATTTTTAAAAATAGTGTAATATGTAGCATCAAATCAAGAAAAGATAAAGTACTGCAAAATCTTATGGTTTCTGTCTAAAGAAAAGGGAAAAAAAAAAAAAAAAAAAAAAAAAAAGAAGAAAGACAAATGAACAGTTTTTTTTTTTTTTCTTTTTTGGTAAACCAAATAACAACAGCTTTCAGTTCTTACCTTGAAGGGTTTAACGTATATATGCAGCTGCTACTTGTTTTGAAGTTCTATAATTAAGCGGGTTATTTTGCCTTTGAATATTGCTAATTATTGCCTATTAATTAGCTTATAATCTAATGTTTTATTTACCCTGAGTTTTAGAGTTGCACTAGCTTATTGTAAAACCTCAATTAGCCACTTCAACTCTGCCTTTAATGTTTGTTTTCTCAAAAAAAAAAAAAAAAAAAACAACTCTTCCTTTAATGCCTGATGGTCTTTGTACTTCTCCACTTCTACCCGATTAAATATATTTTTGTTATCCTGACTATCTATTCACAGCATTACTGTAAGAATTTCTTCATAAAATATCATGCAAATCTCAATGAATTATATGACTCTAACTTAGGAGCAACGTTAGGGATTATAATTTTTTATTTAGAGTAACATATATCAATTGAAACACTTCTGGTTATGTATACATAAAATCAAATGCTAAAGATTCCAACACAAAAGTGAGTTCTGATCTCGTTAAATAAGTTCTCTTTCTATCTTCTATAATAATATCACATATGCACATGTTAAATCAACTTAGTTGTAGTGTTCCCCCACTAGCAAATGACACCATTAGGGTTACATTGTAAGTGTATGATGAAAGTTCAAAGAGTGTGCAATATACAAATTGAAATTGTGAAGTAGTCTTAATTGAGAAAAATGAAACAAATTACTTTACTCTATATGAAATATATAAGCATTACATGAACTATGACAACAACAAAATAACTAAGCCTTACTCCAAAGTTTAGGATCGGTTATGGATCCTCAAAAATAGCAAAGCTTTAGTCTTAAAATTTAAGGGTCGGTTATGGGTTCTCATAAACTAGGTAGGGTTGTTGGAAAACATTGGTGGGTCTTTTCTCACTTGCACTCTCAAACACTCATAGAAAGTGATTCACACTCACAAAACATACAAAGAGAGAGAGAGCTCTTAAATAATTGTATCACTCTTTTTTCACACTTTCTTTTTTTAAAGTTGAGGGATGCATGCATAAGGTATATATACTCCATGTGCAACCATAACTTTCCTTGTGTATATTGCATAACTCCAAAATACTCTCTATACATTCATTACATAAACTTGCCTCGTTATTTTATGTATCTTTAACTCTTCAACTAACTCATTTCATAAATAAAATGGATTTTCATAACATAAATTAAGTTTAAGTTTCAACGGCTCCTTTTAAACTTAATTTCTGATCACCACAAATTAGGCTCGCATCTTGTAGAAGGTGTTATACTTTAGTAGCTTGGTGAAGATATCTACACCCTAATAACCCAACTTCATGAACTCAAGTGGAACTTCCTTTCTTTGAAGCTTCGATTGTTCAAGACTAGATTATTTGCAAGAGCTAGTGTTGACTTGTTGTCCACAAATATCTTTGTAGCTTTTGGTTGCAACGTCTGCAACTCCTTCAACAAACTTCTAAGCCAAATTTCATGAGGAAAACTAGAGGTAGTAGCAACATACAACACAATTGGTAGCTTCTTGGATGTCCATGTAAATGCAATATCATCCCTATAGAATACAAACCCACTATTACTCTTTCTATCATCGGTGTCTCCAACCCAATCATTGTCACTATAGTCAACAAGTTTAAACTCTTTAGAGGGTGAATACAATAGTCTGAAATCTAGTGTACTTTTTGCATAACGAAGAATTCTCTTGGTTTTCTTCAAATGAGTCATGGTCAGTACTCAGTATTTCTATGTTGCGACTAAGAAGTCCAAAGCCAAAGAGAATGTTTGGTTTTATGCATGTTAAGTACCTCAGGCTTCCAAAAAAACTCTTCAAGAATGTTTAATTTACCTTCTCTCCATCGACATACTTTGTCAACTTCATTCCACATTCCACTAAGTATTAACTAGTTTGTAATTTGATATCTAAAATCTCTTAAGGATCCCTGTTAGAAAATAAAGTTAGTTAGAGCTCTTGGCATATGTAACACTATAATCACATGGGTCAATTGGTGAGAGCACATGCTTAATTAATAAACCAATAGGATTAAGCCATGTGTGGCAAATAAGATGAGAGCTTGGGTTTTATAAATACTTGCATGGAACCTTAGTTCGTAACATTTTGAAGAATAAACCAATTCCTTGCTTAGTGCATTTCTTTTCTCTCTTAATATTTCTTTATAGAGGGAGACTACCTCGAATTAAATCAGTTCACCTACATTTCATATCCATTTCCATACATTTCCCACCCATCCCCCTTAGGGACCACCGAGTTCCTAATAAATGGTGTTAGAGCCATTGATCCTGAAATGATTAAATCTGTTGCAACTTATCAAGCTTTCATTGTGTTTAAATTCAAAGGAGGAGATCCTTTTTGGCTGCTTCTTAAGCTCTCTTAATATTACATGTAAGAAGAGGCACAGAAATATTTTCAAGATATGGATGCATCGGGTGTCACGCCTCGCCCTCATGTGCACGATATTGTCCTCTTTGGGCGGCCTGAAGGCTCTCTTAGTCCCTCAAGGTTTTATTCTTCCCACGTGACACTAAGCCTCGTGGGAAAAAGGCCTCATACACATCAAGGGAGGGCACCCCTTATGAACCAAGCTCTGGATGCTCACTTAAGCAATGTGGGACTTTTGGCCTCATGCCTCACCCATACCCTCAGAGGAGGGCCATTCTCGGCTCTGATACCATCTGTCACACCCCGCCCTTATGTGCACGATATTGTCCTCTTTGGGCGGCCCGAAGGCTCTCTTAGTCCTTCAAGGTTTTGTTCTTCCCACGTGACACTAAGCCTCGTGGGAAAAGGCCTCATACACATCAAGGGAGGGCACTCCTTATGAACCAGGCTCTGGACGCTCATTTAAGCGATGTGGGACTTTTAGCCTCATGCCTTACCCACACCCTCAGAGGAGAGTTGTCCTCAGCTCTGATACCATCTATCACGCCCCGCCCTCATGTGCACAATATTAGCCTTTTTCGGCAGCCCGAAGGCTCACTTAGTCCTTCAAGGTTTCGTTCTTCTCACATGACACTAAGCCTCGTGGGAAAAGGCCTCATACACATCAAGGGAGGGAACCCTTTATGAACTAGGCTTAAGGCATGAGGCCAAAAGTCCCACATTGCTTAAGTGAGCGTCCAAAGCCTGGTTCATAAGGGGTGCCCTCCCTTGATGTGTATGAGGCCTTTTTCCACGAGGCTTAATGTCACATGGGAAGAATAAAACCTTGAGGGACTAAGAGAGCCTTTGAGCCACCCAAAGAGGACAATATAATGCACATAAGGGCGGGGCATGACAAATGGTATCAGAGCCGAGAACGGCTCTCCTCTGAGGGTGTGGGTGAGGCATGAGGCCAAAAGTCCTACATCACTTAAGCGAGCGTCTAAAGCTTGGTTCATAAGGGGTGCACTTGATGTGTATGAGGCCTTTTCCCTCAAGGCTTGGTGTCATGTGGGAAGAACAAATCCTTGAGGGACTAAGAGAGCCTCCGGGCCGCCTAAAGAGGACAGTATCGTGCACATGAGGGCAGGCGTGATAGTGGGAGACTATAGGCTTCTTTTTGCTCCAAGCTTCTTGTGGGGTTTTCCCTTATACAATCTTTGTGGGATAATGGAGGGACAAATAGACTGCACAATCATTAGCTTCAATCCAAAGTTCATTTGGCATTCTCTTGCTCTTCAATATGCCTTTGGCCATGTTAAGAATTAAGCAATTATTTCTTTTTGCTACACCATTCTATTATGGTGACCTAGGAATTGTTAGAGGGGCGGAAAATCTCATTTGTTCCACAAAATTCTTTAAATTCATTTTGATGTGAATTCGTCTTCTTTCTAAGATTCTAGGACCATAATTTCATGGTAAATCTAATTTTCTACAAATGCCTTAAATTTCTTAAATACACCAAAAACTTTAGATTTTTGTTTCAAAAAATAAGCCCTCATTTTTTTGCTATAAGTATCAATAAAGAGAAGAAAATGATTACTTTTATTATGAAGGACCAAAGGGGGAAGTAATCTTGGAGTCTCACGTCATTTAGGGAAGGAAAGGGGGAGGGCCTTATCTGTGAGCTCACTATTTAAAATGTCATAAGGCGTTTCTCACAAGATTGTGTTATGTGAGAAAGAACAAAACCATGAGGTCTGTGTGGCCAAAGATCATGACATGAGGATATGGGTCATTACATAATGGTATCAAAGCCCTGATCTACTCAAAAAGTGTGTGCCCCACACGTGAGGACATGTGTTCCCATAAAATGGGTGGATTGTGAATGACCAAAGGGAGAAGTAATCATGGACTTCCACATTGCTTAGGGAAGGCAAAGGGATGGGCCTTATATGTGGGCTCACTATTTAAAATGTCATGAGGATATGAGTTGTTCCAAAATGGTATCAAAGGACTGCCCCACCTAGAAAGTGTGGGCCTCACATGTGTCCTCACATGTGCCTACAAGGGGGTGGATTGTGAAGGAATCTTGGAGTCCTACATCACCTAAGGAATGAAAAGAATGAAAAGGGAAGGGGTTTATATGTGGGCTCACTACAGAAAATGTCATAAGGTCTTTTCCCACGAGATTGTGTCACGTGAGGAAGAATAAAATTGTTCGGCATGTGTGGCCAAAGCGGACAATATCATGACATAAGAATATAGGTTATTACATAATGAGAAGCAATCTTGAAATCTCACATCTCCTAGAGAAGGAAAAAGAGAGGGTCTTATATACGAGCTCACGATCAAAAATGTCACAAGACCCTTTCCTACAAGACTGTGTCACATGAGGAAGAACAAAACCGTGCAGCTTGTGTGGCCAAAGTGGACAATATCATTACATGAGGATATGGGTCACTATAGAATGAGAAGAAATATTGGAGTCTTATATTTCCTTAGAGAGAAAAGGGAGAGGGCTTTATATATGGGCTCACTATCTAAAATGTCATTAGGCATTTCCCACTAGGTTGTGTCACGTGAGGGAGAATAAAACTATGTGGCGTGTGTAGACAAAGCGGACAATATCATGACATTAGGATATGAGTCACTACAAATGGTATTAAAGCCCATATCCAACCAAAAAGTGTGGGCCCTACACGTGAGGACGCGAGTGATTGTAATGGGATGGATTGTGAAAGAACAAAGGGAGAAGAAATCTTGGAGTCCCACATCTCCTAGGAAAGAAATGAGGAAGGCCTTATATGTGGGCTCACTATCTAAAATGTCATGACGTCTTTTTCCATGAGGTTATGTCTCATGACAAAGAATAAAACTGTGTGGCAAAAGTGGAAAATATTATGAGCAAAAGTGAAAAATATTATGACATGAGGATATATGTCATTGCATAATGGCATTAAAGCCCTAACCTAGTCGAAAAGTGTGGCCTTAAATGTGAGGACACGCGTGCCCGTGAGGAGGGTGGATTATGAATGATCAAAGAGAGAAGCAATCTTGGAGTCCTACATTGCCTAGGTAGGGGGATGTCCTAAGCCTTATGAAGGGCCTTGATATCAAATTGGCTTGAGGCCTTTTAAAACATTGAGAGAGAGGCTTTGTGTCACTCCTATAAAGGACATTATCTTTTCAATGAAGAGTTTGAGCATCACATAATGGTATCAAAGCCCTAATCCAGTCGTAAAGTGTGGGCCCTACATGCGAGGATGTATGTACCCTTAAAGAGTTGAATTGTAAAGGACCAAAGAGAGAAGCAATTTTGGGGTCCCACATCGCCTAGGGAAGGAAAGGGGAGCACCTTATATTTGGGCTTACTATCTAAAATGTCATGAGTTCTTTTCCAACCAGGTTTTTTGTCTTGTGAGGAAGAACAAACCCGTGTGACCTATATGGCCAAATCAAACAATATCATGACATGAGGATACAAGTGAAAAGAGCTTTCGAGAACTTAAGCAAAGGTTGGTTATGCACCAGTGCTAACCATTCCTTATAGCTTTAGGGGGTTTTTGTTATTTATAGTAATTCTTTGAGAAAAGGAACTTGGTTGTGTGTTAATGTAGCATGTTAAAGTTGAAGTTGCCCTATTTTCACAGCAAAAATTCAGCAAAGTTTCGCGTTAGGTGAGTGAGTGAGTCACTGTTCATTGGCAAGGTTTCATGTCAATGTATACGGCATGAACCGATATGTTCGGTCTAAGGCACACCGAAGCACACCCAAGTACCAAACACTTGGTATGCGTCATATACATGGTGAAACGACATGTCACTAGCTAGCATGGATATGGGCAATCACACATATGGTAGGTCATGCACCCAATATAACACGAATATGCAACCACAACATAAGCCTTTAATGCATACCCACACTCCAAGGTCAAAATGCATCCATGATTAGGGAGGGTTCGCCTTCCTAACCATGAACATTCATCATTCGAAGTGCATGACTACCTTTATAACATATATCTTGCATAATATATTAACACATAGAGTGGAAATGTAGATATATCCACACCTAGAAGATGTGGCCCAAGCAAGGTACAGAAAAGGAAACCTCAGTCTAGGAAAGCTATAAACATGGTTCTAAAGGAAAGGGCTAGGATAGAGTGGACCTTACGGAGGGGCTAAACCCTTATATCTACTAATTAATGCCTTTTTTATTGCATCTTGGAAGTTGCGCGTGTCCTCTATCCATCACATGCAACCAAACACAACAAACAAGGAAACAAACAAACAAATAGAACATGTGAACAAGCAAACAAACAAAGAGAGTATGTATTCACAAGGGACAAATGTAGGTTTGGATTCCACGTCCGTAGATCCATTGAATTGAATTACAGATGACATACGTGCCAACAAGCAAAGCTTCTAAAAGTGGGTCTTAGGATTTTGTGTATACAAACGAGTGTGAACCCGCATGAAATCAAATCTTGGAGCAATGCTTGGTTATATGGACAAGCAAGCAAATGCACATGTGTAAGCAAGACAAACAAGCATGCAAGGGTGCAACCAACACATAAAGATCACACAAGAGGACATAAAGTAAGCAAGGTAATAAGCACAAAGGAGGCAAAAGCATGTTATCAACACATACAAGGATAAAAGCTAATCATGTCATAACGCACACTCAAGGCTAACATCAGAAAACCTAACATGCAAAGCTAAGCAAGATAGAAAGGCAAGGTATAAGCATGCCAACATCATCAACATATGATCTCACACAAGTGGTTGCACCTATACAAGCAACAAAGGGAAAAGATGCAACCAAACATAGGCAAGAAAAAGTACAAAGGTGCAAACAAACATGCTAAGGAAAACACAAAAGGTGCAACCAAACACATACTAAAAAAGGTGAATAAATAGCATCTGAAGCATGTTAGAGATGCAAGAAACTAGATCCAAGCATGCAAGCAAGGATCTAAGGTTGAACATGGATCTATGAATGGAGCATCCAAACATGTCATCACAGTACAAAGGATTTAGGAATTAAACAAATAAAAGCAAGTAAAAATCCAAGTAGGCACAAATATGTATTTAAGACTCTAATCCAAATCCTTTATTGAACTTGGGGGCATTTGGATGCAAACCTTGACTAGAGAATCAAGATATACACCTTGCTTATGACACAAAACACAAAATCAAATCATAAACAAACTAATGATAGCAATAAGCACTCAAGCATGGCATCCAAACATGCAAAAATGGCATAAGGAGCACAAACAAGGAATTTAGGCATATCTTAGCCAAGAAGACTAGGCTAACATCATCAAAGCAATAAAAACATGCTAGGGAATTTAAATAAAGCAGTAGACAAGCTAGGAAATCTAAATAAATCAACAAAGAGCTCGAAATTAAATGGGTGTAAATTGTAGCTAAAAAGCTACATCTACACCCTCTCACCTCAAAACCAAGGCCAAAATACCAATGAGGGAGAATTAGAAAGTTAGAACACTACCTCTTGATGTATGGGGGAAGAGAGAATCAAAGATTTTGATGTGTGTATGTGTGTGTTTGGAGTGAATTATAGTGAAAAGAGAGAGAATTGCTCTAGAAAAGTTCTCCAAAGGACCCAAAAATTGGTTTTTTCTTTTTTTTGCAATCTAGGATAGGGGGAATTTATATTTTTACTTGCGACCCTTCGACTTCTAGCTTGCACAAAGTGTGCGCCCTTGAATTTCGAGCACACACAAAGTGTGTGCCGGTTCCTCGATTCTTATGCCACTTCAATTTCTGACTTTGAATGCTCATTTGAATGCCTTTAAAAACTCTGATTGAACTGATTCTAGTGGCATTGGAAAGAAGTGAATGTCTAGTTTTCAGATCAACTGACTTTGTGTAAATCAATGGTGGACCATAAAGTTTTCAACGCAGGAAGCGAGCTAATGCACTTGGCACTATTTTCATGATATCTCAATCGTCTTGATTCCGATTTCAACTCATGAGCTATCATTTTGAAGGGAATTAAATATTCTCCATGACAGCATTGACTTTATCCCAATCATACGGTCAGGTCAAAAGTCAACTCAGTTGCCGCCAAAAAGTCAACCCTATGTCAAATTTGGTCAAAGTTGACAAAAGGCTCCGATATTCTCAAGTTTGATATAAAAACATGAAAAACATCATTTTGGTGGATTTTTGACCAATTTTGACTACTGGTCAACTCCTAGTTGACCAAGGGCATTTTGGTCGTTTTGTCCTCAAATGATACTTTGAACACTCCGATGCTTGAATGAGTTAAACCATGATGACCTAGGTGTTTCCACGGTCCCCTTAAGAAAAGAAGTTTTTTTTTTTTTTTGGAATTTTCAGAGTTCAACATGCAAATCAAGGGTTGACAAAATACAGTATCAACAGATGACATGGTCTTTCTCAAGGAATTGTTCCAATCTCAAAATATTATTTTTCATGCTTGGAAAATGATATACATTAGAACTAAATTAGTGATCTCCATTCTTTAATAGCATAAGAATTTTACATTCTCCTTCGTTGGAACTTTGGATGAGTCACCAAAAGTAACATTCTTGGCCACTGATTCATCAAGCTCGATAAACATCTTTTATTCCTACACATATTGCTAATGCTAGTATCAAGATACCATGTACCTTTATATTCTTTGTCTTCTCTTATTTTATTTTACTTTATTTTATTTCAATATGGTTAGCTTTCTACTCAACAATATCAACAACATTTTTACATTCAAAAGCATATTGCCCAAGCCTTTAACAATTATAACATTTAACATTAGAATTGTCATACCTTATTCTGTATGGCCTTAAGAAACCTCCATATTCACAATCTCTTGTGGATTTTGAATTTTGACTTCTCTGTTCATAATTGAGAGAGTTATAACCATTCTTTACTTCGAATTCTCTTCCTTGATCACGTTCACGTCCTCGATCTCTTTGGCTACTTTTACGCCACCCTTTCTCTTTCAAGGTGAGCTTAAATTGTAGGAATTCCTCCAAATGCTCTTTCTTCTGATTGAGCCTTTCTTTATGGGCTTGTAAAGATCCCATGAGCTGGTCAATGATCATTGACTTCAAGTCTTTTAATCCTTAATAACCACAAAGATATAGTTAAACTTGAAAGTTAATGATTGAATGATCTTTTCTACTACATAGACATTAACCAAATTCTCACCATATCTTTTTAGTCGATTTATAATAACCAACACCCTTGAAAAATAATCCAAAATAAATTCAGATTCTTTCATGTGAAAGCATTCAAACTTGACTCTCAATGTTTGAAGGAAAATCTTTTTCACCTTAGCAACTCCTTTTAGGGAGTTTTTAAGAATCTCTGAAGCTTGCTTGGATGAAGTTGCATTTGTAACTTTCTCGAACATAGTTTTCATCCAAACCTTGATATATCAAGGTAAAGGCTTGTTGATCTTTCTTCCCAACTTTTTGCAAGACTTCCTTTTAATATGGAGTTAAAGAGGCTTCATCTTGTGATGCCTTATAACCTTTCTCCACTATCTCTCATGCATCTTGGGATCCGAGTAGACGAACATAGGAATGGAATTTTTGACAATAGAGTCATTGGAATAGAACACTTGAACAAGCACAATGGGGCAAGTGGCAGGAGAACCACAAATACGGTCACAATCAAGATAATAGAATCTTTAAGGGATAGTAGCATGGGAAAGCTAATCTAACATAACCTAATGCTCAGCGTAGGGTTGGTGTTTGGAGAAGTCCTTTGTAAAGGCTTAAAGCAAGAGAGGGAAGCCTATGCTCACTCACTATACTTGGAAGTAGAAAGAGTGGATCGAGAGAGTGTGAGTGGTCATGGTAGGGAGTGAATATCTTGGGTGCCATAGGGGAAGACAAGACTAAATCGGGGAAAGCAAACAAAGAATAACATAATAAGAATCACAATATTATAAAATGCATGACCAATTTATTAGCATATGACCCTCAACATTACCAGACCCGAAAAATCAAACCTCAATCCAATCACTATAGCATGCAATCTTGTAATACACGAAAGCCCTAAAAATTAAATGCAAATTACCCCAATTTTAAATGTACATGAAAACCCATAATAATCCAAGTAAAACCTCCAAAGAAATTGAAAGAGATATGACCCACACACATTTAAAACCCCAGAACTCCATGAAAAATAATACATGAACATGAAGAAATGCATAAAAGAGTGATTATAGGAGACATACCAAAATATTTGGTGGATGAATGGAACAAAATTGAGATAAGGAAGCTTAATTTTGTTTTGGAGGAGAGAGGAATCAAAGGGGGTAGCAGATAGTCTCAAAAGAGAAATAAAAACTAAATTGTGAATTACCCTAGGTATAAAAAATACCCAGAAGAGGTATTGATAAGGCATGAAGTAGACAAAAAGGTCTTGATAAATTGAGTGATCATTTGTTTGAACTCCTTTCTAGTCTCATCTTCTACCAAAGCCTCTCCCATCTTGTCATCAACAACAACAACAATTAATTCCATAACCGTTTTTGTCCTTTTGTTGTAGACATGATAAGCTATACTATTGGATGAGTACCCAAGAAAAATCCCCTCATCACTTTTTGCATTGAATTTTTCCACATTTTCTTTATCCCTCAAGATGTAGCACTTACATCCCAGCACCTAGAAATACTGCACTTTGGGCTTCTTACCTTTGCATATCTCATAAGGTGCATTCTTAGTTATGGCTCTAAAATACACTTTGTTAGCAATGTGGCAATCGGTGTTGACAACTTCTCCCCAAAACTTCATTGGAATATCTTTGTTAAGAAGCAAAGCTCTTGCCATTTATTGAATTACTCAGTTTTTCATCTAGCCACCAAATTTTATTAAGGAGATTTTGGTGTAGAGAACTCCCTTTGAATCTAGTTTTCATCCTCAAACTCCTTGCCATGGTCACTCCTTATATTGGGTTCAAGTTTGACTCCAGTTTATTAACCAATTATCCGAGTTGATTAATTAGATTCAATTTATGCAATAGTATAATTCAGTTAATTTAGGCACAACCACATCACCAATCTAGTGTTAAGTGCAGTGGAAAATAAATTTCAAGACATAGGTGATATGGTAGTGATGGGGAAAATCATAACGGGAAAAACCCTAACAAGTGATAATATAAAGGTCACCAATTCTTTGAAGAATCCACTATGAGGATTGTAGTTACAACAATAATGAATATCCCAAATCCCAAAATCATTACCTACTATAGAACTTATTGAACTATCAAGTTCAGTTTCAACCCGATCGGACTACTCTTCATGAGAATCTCTTTTATGCACAAATTTCCAATCTGTTACTCTCCATAATTATAGTTTGATTGATGAAGGTTGAAGGTGAAGCAATCTTTAACTAGAACGCGCTGAGCTTTGCAGCTTTGGAAACTCAACTTGATGTAAAATCCTAGGCGAACAAGTTTATAGCCGGTTCTTTGGTATAAAGTTCCTAGATCTCAAAATCTCTCACTATGAGGTCACAAGTAAGTTCTCTTGGATCCCTAATTATAAAGACTCGAAAAAATACTATTAAAGTCATCCTAGAACCCTAGTACACAAATCCCAATGTTTCCAAATGAAATTCAGAATTCAAAACTCTCGAAGTGTGATCAATCAATTGGTTTGGAGCTAGTGTTGTGGTATAAGTAACCTTAATCGATTAGTTGTTGTCGAGATAGAATATTTGGGACTATTTTAAGAAAAACTTTAAGCAGCTTTCTTAGGTCTTCAAATGGACTTCTTAGACAACTTCTAGACACTATAATCTAAGACTCAATTGCATTGAAAAGTTCACTTTGACTCAAATTTGGCAACATACAAATATACAACCCAAATAATCTTCTCATTTTGGTAATCCATAACAAAGCCAAAAGAGTACATGAATGTCTTGGAATACATTCTACTTATTGCATAAAAAAAATAAAACCTAATTTAAGCTTGAAATTTGAAAGACCTCTGTAAGAATAAAGTATAAGAATCATTAAGAGCAAGAATGTGAAAAAGATACACAAACACCAACAAGAATAATCATTAAAAACTTATGTGTCTACCAAAAAATGGATGTAAAAACCAATGTACATGACTAGACCATAAAAGATATAAAAAAAGAATACATGTAATGTCACAAAAACATCAAAATAGATAATTCTCCCCTATCTATTCACTTCCCTTAAATCCTACATGTACAATAACACTACTCCCCCCTTTTGTCATAAGAGACAGAGTATCATGCTTTAAAGTCATCATCTTCATCAATAGGGTCATTAGAACCAATGGGTACAAAGTGTGAGAGGTCTACAGGAATAGGTATATGATGGTAACAAAAAATTTTAGAGATAACAGGGGGATAAATGAGTTTCTCGTGCTAAGTAGAGTCACAGTGAATCTCAAACATAGAAGTGACTATGATTGTAGGGAGGTCAATGAATAATGCATAGAGCAAGAGAGCTCGAGATGTGGAAATGGTGTTGTAATGGGATAAATTGTATAAGGAGTAACACATGATCATGTTTAGGAGTTAAGTCTTATTGAGAAAATGACGTATGGGAATGTAGAGGTTAAAACCCTAAATGGCATCCTCATTGCCACAAAACTGATCAACTAAGGGATTTGGCTTGGTGGTGGAGGAAGCATCAAAGGGGGAAAACTAGAGGTCCTTTACCCGAAGAATACCCAAGATGTTAGGTTGACCTCTATCCTAACACCACACACAAATGAAATAAAGGAGGGGGTATCTCTTCCGAAGTGAATCTACTGAAGTCAACCACAACAATTATGATATATCTCTTCCCACCTAGGCTTTCCATCTTTGTGGAATTATGAGACCAACATGAAGAAGCTGTAAAGGTCTTGTGGACACAACTATATTGATCTTTGGATGAGTGGCTCAAGTTTTATTTCCTAATTTGCAAGGCCCACACAGAATTCTCAATCCTTCCAAACTTTAGTAGACCAACCGCTATTTCTCATTTAGCTACTTTAACCAATTAATGTAGTTAGCATGACCAAGCCTTTGGTGCCACAATTCGACTTGATTCGACCTTGCACCTCTGCGTGACAATTTAAATTTGGAACAATGCTATAGCAATCAAATGTTCTAATTCCCCCCATCACATGGATACCTTCTTTATTGAAAACAAGACACTCTTTCTTAGAGAATTGTACCATAAGATTTGCATCACATATTTGACTTATGCTCAAAAGATTTTCCTTCAACCCATCAACACATAGAACATCCTCTAGAATAGGAAACCTGGGAATTTCAACAGTTCCTTTGCCAAAAACTTATGATCTACTTCCATCTCAAAAGGTTGTAAACACATTTTTTCCTACCTCAAGCTCTTTGAAGAGATATTTATTACTTGTCATATGTCTAGAGCAACCACTATCTAGGTACTACAAACATGAATCAAGGACTTTCAAAGTAGTATTGACAACTAGACATACATGTGAAACACACTAATGGCATGTACGCGTCTTATCAACATGAGGATGCATCCTACTAGGTGATTTAGACAAACACCCGGCTTTTAATTTCCTTTTCAACCAAGCTACTTTATTACAAATGTCTATATTTTCCTTTTATATTTCTCCAACAACAAATTTGACTCACACAGCTTATCATGCAAGAGATTATTCTCATTTTCAATTTCTTTCAATATGTTGAAAATTGCTCAGCATGTTTCTTTGATTTGGAAAAAAAAAAATCCTTAAGCATATCACTTTGTGTACCCCTAAATTCACACATAGTCATTTTCATAAACATGTGAAGTGTCACATTCAACACTCTCCATGATAACGGGGGTCACATATCATATTAGAAATTTAATCCAAGAAAAATTTACCAAAGCTTTGATATCAATTGAGAATTACACAAACTCAAGTTATTTAGACCCCAAATTTTATGGCTAATGTCGATTTTAAGCTAATTACACAATTTAAGCCCAATTGTTTAAGTGATTAGCCAATTATCAATAATATGCATGGATAAACATAGATATCAACACTACCACAGAAAGGTAATCACCCACAAGTACACTGAAGTGATTACAAAGAGGAAAACACAAGTAATGGACAGCAAAACCTCTTCGAGGCATCACATCACCAAACAATCCACTAGAGAAAATTATTACAATACATTTTACATACAAAACCCACTAAGTTATGAAGTAAACAATGTACTCAAGCCTCCAACTCTTGCTAGCAATTGATTCTTTGAATCCTTTCTCTTCTCTAGTCATTAGACTTGCAATTGAGCCCCCAATTGAAATCTCAATGTCTCCTTGGCAATTTAGGACTGCTTTAATGATTCCTAAGCTCCAAACAACACCAAAAATTTGAGGTTAGTAATAGGTGTGATGGTTTTGATCTCTTCTAATAGAATTTGGACAATTGGAGAGGGAGAAGATAGAGAGAATAGAACATAAGTGCCCAGAATCCAAAGTCACAATAATCAACACAACCAATCATACATAGACACAAATCAAGAATTATGTTCAAGGTAAAGCAAAAATCACATAAGCCAACAAAGATGTGCATCAATATCAATGACTATACAAACAAGCGTATGAGATGACAATCAAGGCATACAAGAATGGCTCACAGAAGCATGCACCAAGAACATAGTTTATCATGACACAACAATTGAACTCTAATGACAATGAACATCTTGAGGGTCTCAATGAGACCAAGTAAGAAGCCACACATACTAGGAAGACCTTAAGGACAATGGCTAAGGCATATGGACACATATACGACCATTTACAAAATGAGCGAGTAAAGGTATGTTATGATCAATTTACCTAAAAATGCCTATTAGGAAAAAATTTGCATTCATTAGATACTATCATTTTTTTTTTTTTGATAAGTAGAAAGAGAATATTATGAAAAGAATAGTAAGAAAAACACAAAGAGTTCACGGTAGTGAACAAAGGAAAAAAAAAAAAAAAAAAAAATTTTTTTTGATAAGTAGAAAGAGAATATTATGAAAAGAATAGTAAGAAAAACACAAAGAGTTCACGGTAGTGAACAAAGGAAAAAAAAAAAAAAAAAAGAACAAAAAGACAGAAGCCCCTAATCTATTCTAATAGATGAAAGAAAATCCAAAAATGTAGAACAATTCGAGAAACCCTAACATCAAGACCAATCAAAGAGGGTTCGCTGGCAAAACTCTAATAACTAAACCACAGTTTTCCCCTCATCCTCAAAAGACCGCCGATTCTGTTCAGTCCAAATAGTCCACATTAAACAGCCTGGAACCAAATCCCAAATATCAGAGCTATGCTTCCCAAGCCAATGATACCAACAAAATAATGAGTCCACAACTGAGCCTAGCATGACACAACGATCCCAAACAACCGAAGCATATACATCCACAAAGAATGAGCTATCGGACAAAAAAGTAACAGATGATCCACAAATTTCGCATTGCAACAACATAAACAACAACAATTCGCCAAAGGGCGACCACGAAGCATAAGATTATCCAAAATTAGAATTTGACCATGGGCTGCTGTACACAAAAAAAGCCACCCTTTTAGGAACCTTAACTTTCCAAATTCCCTTCCAAGGGAAAGTGGAAGGAGCTGCATTTCGAATTTTATAATAAAAAGATCGAGTATCAAACTTCCCACTGTTCATAACTCACAAGTGAATTGCAAAACTGTTTCTCTACACAACAGGTTATACCACTTAAAATACTCCACATGAAATAATAGATTTTAGCTACTGGTATGCTTCCTATTTCCTGTACTTAATATTAAAGTTTCTCTCTAAAACCATGTCTCTCCCTCCCCCACCCCACCCCACCCCTACCCTCACCCTCACCCTCACCACCAACTCCCTCTCTTTTCCCCTTCCTACCACTGGCTGTCCCATATATTCCTTCCTTCCCTCCCTATCCTTCTTCTATTTCCACCTCAACTCCTATCTTTTGGATTGCCATCATACACCTTTTGTCATCCCTCTATCCCTTCTAGTTTATGCCTATCGTCACACCCCTTACTACCATCCACATTGCCTAAAAAACCTTCTGTGCCTACACCTCTATTGTTACCCGATATCTCCCTATCTAAAACCGATACCAAACCAATTTCAAACCTTACTACCTCTCCAACTTTATCATCCCTCTATCCCTTCTAGTTTATGCCTACCGTCACACCCCTTACTACCATCCACATTGCCTAAAAAACCTTCTGTGCCTACACCTCTATTGTTACCCGATATCTCCCTATCTAAAACTGATACCAAACCAGTTTCAAACCTTACTACCTCTCCAACATTATCGGTTCATGGGGGTAGAAAGATTCCTTTCCGTATTGATGCAAAGTTTTTCTCTTTTTCTTTTAATGGTTGGCGACATGATTCGTATGCTATACATGAGAGCAGCCGGCATGTCAAGCACACTATTTGGGTAGGACGTAAAGGATTGGAGTGGATCCTTTCTTGTTTTGCTGATATTCGTGATTGGGTTCCAGGGAAAGTTTCCATTTGCAAACGTTTCTGGGAAAATAATAAGTTGGAATTTTGTGGGAGGTTGAATAAGGCTAGTGTTTTTGTGGTCATAGTTGAATACTATGGTGGGGCTCATCAAAGGTGTGTTATGATACCAACAAGCTCCAATCGTGCAGGTTGGTCTTTGTTTCAGAGAGAGATGAGGAATTTTTTCACTAGTGCTAAACCTGTTTCTATGGTTGAAGTATCCTCCAAAAATGGTGGTGGTAGAGGCGGTTAGTTTATTGGAGGTGACCAGAGTGGGAAACTTTTGTCTACTTATAGTAATTAGCAAAAGATCAAGAATTTTTGAAAATTTTGGAGCAATTTTGGGGCAGAACGGGATTCCTTGAGTCCCTATAAAAAAATGGTTCATTTTAAATGGCAATGTTTCAGTCATTAATGGCAGACCCACATGGGCTTTTACTTTTAAGTTGACTCTTGCTTTTTTGGCTTTGAAAGTGTGTAAGCCTGAGGGCAGGAAACATACTGTGACTTGTTTAGGTGTAAAGGATTTCAGTTGGCCCAAGGTGTTAAGTGGCATGCCAGAACTTATAAAACAATCTGGTGGGCTTGTCAAAGCCCATCCCGTGGATACAGTATCATCACTTAAGGGTACTTTGGTCAAACCCGTTTCTTTAAAATATTCATATGATGGTCAGTCTTTGTGGGTAAATGGGGAGAGCTCGAGAGGAAGATCGAGGAAAGTTTTGGGTCGTCGGTGACAGTAGTGGTGCCGGCAAGTGCAACTGAGGGTTCCGGGTCGCCAGTGACAATAGCGGTGCTGGCGAGTGCGACGGAAGGGTCCAATCTTGGGTTTTCCGGTATGGAGGTGACCAATCGAAGGATGAGGGATGAGACCTATACTCTGATAGCAGGTTAAGGGTAGGGATAACAACGAGGACGATGGGACTGGGTTTGATGTTTCTTCTGATCATCAGCCTCAGGGTGCTCCCCAAAATTCTTTTTCTCCTCTGTCAGGTCTGAGTAGCGAGGAGTGTCTCTGTTTTGGAAAGAGAGATGACTCCATAGTGGTTTCAGGTGAGAAGGGAGAAAAATGGAGCAATCCTATTACTGAGCCAATGTCGCCGAGCCACTTGGATGGAGTTAAGCTGTTACAGGAAGGGCCTGAGCATCTTCTGATTCAGTGGAAGCACAGTGAAGTTAATCCTAGCGGCTTTTTTCATGGAGAGGATGAGAATGGTTTTTTGGAGTGCTCACCTCTATCAAAATGGGATCCCAATGATCAAAAGGAGTTGGAGGTGATCCAGGAAGGTGATGAGGGAGACGTTCGAGGGTCAGCAATGAAAAATTCGAAATGGGTTTGTAGCCTGATGAAAATTTTTTGTAGAATATTAAGCACGAAGATCAATGCCTAGCTCTATTCCGTCTTCTTGAATAAGACTGTGATGATGTTGTTAGCGTTGGGTCTTCTAAAGGTACTGTGACCTCTAAGCAGAAAGGGCTTAGGGAACTCAAAGGTTTGGTTTCTTCTATTAATTATGATGGGGTAGCTTCTAAAGGGAGGAACGGAGACTTCTCAATAGGTATAGGGGCGATTACCAGTTTTAAATGAGTTTACGGCTAAATAATCCTCAAAAGCAAAAGGTTTGTAAAAATCTTCTCAAGGAGTGGAAGTGTGAATAATTTGCTTTCAAGAAACTAAGCTGTCTTCTTTAAACTTTTTTGTTGTTCGAAGCCTTTGGGGTTTTCCGTTCCTAGATTAGGTTGTTCTAGATGCAGTTAATACTGCAAGGGGGGTGTTATTGATTTGGGACAAGAGAGTTTTTGAAAAAGTTGATTATGCTGTTGGTCTATTTTCTGTTAATGTTTTACTAAGGGGGTTGTAGATAATTTTGTATGGGCTTGTTCAGGAGTGTATGGGCCTAATGCGGATAATCAGCGAGGTGCTCTGTGGTAAGAACTTTCAAGGATGCACTCCAGGTGGAATACAACATGGTATGTTTTTGGGGATTTCAATACCATTCGATATCCGAGTGAGAGATTTGGTTGAGGTTTTTAGTCTGGCTATGTTTGCTTTGTTAGACTTCATTGAGGTTAATTACCTTGTGGACTTACCCCTTGAAGGGGCTTCGTTTACTTGGTTTAGATATTCGGGGATAGTTTGTATGTCAAGAATTGATAAAACCTTGGCATCGGTGGATTGGGTAGATCACTTTGGAAACATGTCTCATACGGTACTCCCTCGTGTAGTTTCTGATCATTGCCCTCTTTTGGTGGTGGCAGGTAGTGTTAATTAAGGTCGGAGTGCCTTTAAGTTTGAGAATATGTGGTTAAAAGAAGAGGGTTTTGTAGAGAGGGTTCGACAATGGTGGAATGGGTACTGATTTTTGGGTTCTCCTAGCTTTATTCTGGCTCGTAAATTAAAATTTCTTAAAGAGGACATAAAAAAGTGGAATAGGGAGGAATTTGGGGATCTGGCCTTTAGGAAGAAATGTCTTTTATCTGAATTGTTGGGTTTGGATGCTAGGGAGGACTACTCAGGTCTTTCTTAGGAGGATCAAACTCGTCATATTCAGATTAAAGGTGACATTGCTCATCTTGCCTCTTTGGAGGAGATTGCTTGGAGACAAAAGTCTCGAATTTTATTTGTGAAGGAGGGGGACAATAATACCCGCTTCTTTCATTGGGTTGCAAACTCCCATAGAAGAACTAATCATATTCTAGGTATAGAGGTGGATGGTGTCCTCTATAATTATGAGGAAAAGGTGCGGTCTAAGGTGGTCCATATTTATCGAAGTTTGTACATTGAGTCAGGTACTTCATGCCCTTCTATGGATGGATTAGAGTTTGCTAGAATTGAGGAGGATGAGTGGCTAGAATTAGAGAGGGATTTATCGAAGGAGGAAGTGGTAAAGGTTCTACAAGAGATGGAGGGTGATAAAGGCCTAGGTCCTGACGGTTTCATTATGGCTTTTTTTTCAAAAATGATGGAGTGTAGTGGAAATAGATGTCATGGCATTCTTTGATCATTTCCATAGGAGCTCAGAGTTTGAACGGTCTCTGTATGCTTCTTTTCTATCTCTGATTCCCAAAAAAAAAAAATAATGCTTTGAATATCAAAGATTTTAGGCCTATTAGCTTAGTGGGCAGTATGTATAAGCTGTTGTTCTAAGGTTTTAGCTAACAGATTGAGGGAGGTGCTAGATAAACTTATTTTGGATTCAGTGCTTATTGCTAATGAATGTTTAGAAAGTAGACTGAAGTGTCGTACTCCGGGGGTGGTGTGTAAGTTAGACATTGAGAAAGCATATGATCATGTGAATTGGGACGCATTGTTTTATCTGTTAGAGAGGAGATGGCTAAAGACTTGTGTCTCTACCATTCACTTCTTAGTTCTGGTTAATGAATCTCCTACTGGTTTCTTTGGTAGCTCTAGAGGTCTCAGACAAAATGATCCTTTGTCTCCCTTCTCTTTCTTTTGATCATGGAGGTTTTAAGTCGTATCCTAAAGAAAACTGAGGAAGGTGGTTTCATTCAGGGTTTTCATGTGAGTCCTGTTAATTCTACTGGTATCCGTGTTTCTCACATTTTATTTTCTGATGATACCATTTTTTTCTGTGATGCCTCTAGAGAGCAGATTTTTTCTATTAGGTTGATTTTGACTTGTTTTCAAGCTTTTACTAGTTTGAAGGTGAATGTGGGGAAAAGTGAAATTGTCCCTATTGGGGAGGTGCGTAACATTTAGTCTTTGGCTAATATCCTTTAGTGCAGGGTGAGCAGTTTCCCTATGATTTACTTGGGTATGCCTTTGGGAACTTTGTACAAAACAACCTCTATTTGGAATTCGATCTTTATCATAATACAATAATGCAACCAAAGCATTTTAATTCCTTACAGTAAACAATGTGTATTCGTTAGATACTATTATACACATCACTTTAAAACAAGGTAGCTAGCGTCATGAATTTCTTTTGGGTACTAAAATGATAAATTTAAGTCAAGATAAAAATAAAAATAAAAATTTTAAAAATTAAATAAAAAAAATAAAAAAAAGCCAAGGTTTGGAATAAATTACACAAAATCTCAATGTTTTTGTCATACTTTCAGATTTACTACACAGCAGGCCAGCCCTTTCGTAAAACTCGTTTGGTTATTGAAAAGGCATCCGATTAATTCAAAATTTTAAGGCTTTCTATAATTTAAAATTCAAAATTCAGCCTAAAAATATTTTTCTATAATTTATTAAAAATCATGTACTGCAGATGACTCAAATCTGTCCTTGATAGATTTAGGGTCTTGAGAGAAAATTCATTGTAATTTTAATACTAGTCCAATACTCTAAAACTTGGATTTGCATAAAAAATACATGCATTATCTTTCATTAAAACCATCTTATACTTCCAAATTAAATCTATAGAAATTACCATAGATTTCTAACTATTGCATGCATAGAAAGCTTTCTATTGACAACATCACATAGTATTCTTGTAAATTCACAAAGTATGATCAATTGACATTATTTTGATTTGAAATCCAGTATGTTTATTCTAGACATGTCATATATTAATCCTAAACAAACCATTTCATCATATGTATTAATATAAATACCAGAATTTCAAGGAAGTGGATAAACAAACAAATATGCAAAAACTAGAGTTTAGTTACACTCAACACTATACCACATATTTCATGGAGATAATTCATCACACTCTTGGCATTCAACAAGCATAATGCTCACATTCACATATGTCAAAGCCTTCTCAAATGCAAAGGAACACATTTTAAAATAAACTTATCTCAACAAAAGAAACAACAAAACCCATATGGTTGCCCTATCTTATCAAAGCAAAAACTCCCAAATGATTAAATTTTTTAGAATTTAGCAAAACCATTGCTACCCAAATCCTCATAACCCTCTAATATTTCATTATTCACCAAACTCATCAAGTATTTACCATACACATCATAAAATAATAGAACTCAAAATATTTTATAGAAGAAACTAAGAGAAAACTTAGATTTTTACCTTGGATGTCACCCATTTCAAAATCTCATGGAGTTTGGTTACTAGGAGGATTAGTGGAGAGAACTCCTCACAACCTTGGAGGTTGAGTAGAGAGAGGAAAAATGAGGAAGGAGACATAGGGGCTTAAGGATTCGGTCATGAGGGAGGGAGAAGAAGAGGGATTAAGAGAAGAGAGGAAGGGATAAAGAGGAGTGGTAATGAGGGGGGGGGGGGGCTATGTATGGTGTAGAGGAGAGATTATGGACCATTCATCACAAATGTCTTGTTGGCAATTTTACAAAAATAGTTCCACTAAAAGAATAATAATAATAATAATAATAATAATAATAATAATAAAGAAAAAATTTGGGTGTTAAAACAACCACATCATCTTCCAAACTCTCCACAATTGAATTTGTCTCTACATCCTCAATAGCAACAAATTTGGTGTAGTTTCCTTCACTATCACACTCTTCATCGGAGTCGAAACTTGAGTTTTTGGAATCACTATGGGTGGAATTCATGGCCTTACCCTTACCCTTCAAATAATTTGGAGATTATTTCCATGCATACTCGGTTCCATTGCACTCATAGCTCTTGATGGTTTGTGATGAAGATGGTTCCTTGGAATTATTCCACTTTGAGTTCCTCTTGGCTTTGTCATCCTTGTTGAAGTTCTTCATTGAGGATGATTTCCTGAACAAAAGGACTTATTATTTCCTTTGTTTCCATTCTTCTTCAACTTGAGAAACTTTTGAAGTTCTTAGCAAAGGAGTACAACTTCTTGTTCCACATCTTCAAAATCATAATCATCACCTTCAATCTCATCAACCGACTTGAGACCTATAGACTTTCCCGGCTTGTAGGAAGGCAATGTGTGCTCATATGGAATTCACAATGTCATTCAACTTAAAATTGAAAGCATCAAAAGGTTCATCCTTGCTTATCCTCAATTCCTTGAATTTTGTGGTGAGAGCTTGTAGCTTGGTGTCCTTAATCTTCTTGGTGCCTTCATGAGTTGTCCCTCAGATGTCCCACCCTTTATTGGTGGTTTCGATAAAAGATACCTTGTGAAACTCATCACTCGAAATAGCAAAGAATATTGCATTGAGAGCTTTATTATTAGCATTAGAAAGTGCATTCATAATCTTCTCCCATTTGGCCAAAGGGTTATCTAGTTTCACTCATCCATCCACAATAGACATCCAAACGTTATCATCAAGGGATTTAAGGAACGCACGCATACAAACCTTCCATTATGCATAGTTGCTACTATTCGGGCCCTATGTTCAGCCCTAATCCACTAGTCCTCGTGAGGTTGAAAGTCCAAGGTCCAAAGCTAGATCGAGGCCCATATCAAGTCAGGGCTCGGAGCCAAGCCGGGGCACAGTGCCAAGTCGAGGCCTATGTTAAATGGGAATGGTAATGCCTTAGGGGAAATCGCTCGCCGAACACCATTCAAGGATAGTTGCAAGTTTCAAGAAAGTCACATTAGTTATAAGTAGTGGGCCCCATCTAATCAGAAATATATCTCAGGACCCACTAGTATGGAAAACCACCATTCCATCATGACGCCCCCATTAAGGGAAGTCTATAAATAAAGACTAACAAATAAAGGCAAAGGGGTTGGTAATTTTGGGGGGGGGGGGGGGGGGG
>NW_027069524.1:1282764-1304445 GCF_002906115.3 Quercus suber | reverse complement strand
GAGGGGTGAGGGGGGGGGGGGGGGTCTATGTATGGTGTAGAGGAGAGATTATGGACCATTCATCACAAATGTCTTGTTGGCAATTTTACAAAAATAGTTCCACTAAAAGAATAATAATAATAATAATAATAATAATAATAATAATAAAGAAAAATTTGGGTGTTAAAACAACCACATCATCTTCCAAACTCTCCACAATTGAATTTGTCTCTACATCCTCAATAGCAACAAATTTGGTGTAGTTTCCTTCACTATCACACTCTTCATCGGAGTCGAAACTTGAGTTTTTGGAATCACTATGGGTGGAATTCATGGCCTTACCCTTACCCTTCAAATAATTTGGAGATTATTTCCATGCATACTCGGTTCCATTGCACTCATAGCTCTTGATGGTTTGTGATGAAGATGGTTCCTTGGAATTATTCCACTTTGAGTTCCTCTTGGCTTTGTCATCCTTGTTGAAGTTCTTCATTGAGGATGATTTCCTGAACAAAAGGACTTATTATTTCCTTTGTTTCCATTCTTCTTCAACTTGAGAAACTTTTGAAGTTCTTAGCAAAGGAGTACAACTTCTTGTTCCACATCTTCAAAATCATAATCATCACCTTCAATCTCATCAACCGACTTGAGACCTATAGACTTTCCCGGCTTGTAGGAAGGCAATGTGTGCTCATATGGAATTCACAATGTCATTCAACTTAAAATTGAAAGCATCAAAAGGTTCATCCTTGCTTATCCTCAATTCCTTGAATTTTGTGGTGAGAGCTTGTAGCTTGGTGTCCTTAATCTTCTTGGTGCCTTCATGAGTTGTCCCTCAGATGTCCCACCCTTTATTGGTGGTTTCGATAAAAGATACCTTGTGAAACTCATCACTCGAAATAGCAAAGAATATTGCATTGAGAGCTTTATTATTAGCATTAGAAAGTGCATTCATAATCTTCTCCCATTTGGCCAAAGGGTTATCTAGTTTCACTCATCCATCCACAATAGACATCCAAACGTTATCATCAAGGGATTTAAGGATTTGGGTTTTTCTCCAAAAAAAAAAAAAAAACCAACACAGTCGAGAAAAGGAAAAATGTGTACAAAAGAAAAGAATTAAAATTAAAAAATTTTAAAAAAAATAAAATAAAAAAAAAAGGAGGAGAAAGGATGAGAAGGAAAAGAAAAATGTAAAATAAAAGATAAGGATCATTACACAACTTCTCATTTTAAAAAGGAAAAGACCATGATATAGGACGTCACTCTTTTTTTTGGGTGGGGGGAATTCAAGAAGTAAACTCCTCGTCTCTTCTTTCTTTTCAAATTTCCTTTTTAAAAGAGCATGATATAGGACGTCACTTTTTTTTGGGGGTGGGGGGGAATTCAAGAAGTAAACTCCTCGTCTCTTCTTTCTTTTCAATTTTCCTCCTAAATTGGGAGGATAAAAATTTGTGGGTACAGGTGGATTTTTGTCCCTTTGATTTATATTCTTTGTGTTTTATGTTCTCTCTCCTGAACCGAAAAAAGGGGTTCTTCCCCATCTTTCTGTTAAAATTAAGCGCTGCCTCTCTCTCACTCTCTAAAATTTTTAGAGTTTCACTCAATTTGCTGCCTTTTAAAATTCTCTGGAAAATTCTCTCGCATTTCAAAAATTTTTCCATAATTATCTTTCCGGATTTTTCTATGAGATATCTCTAGAGACTTCCACGTAAAAGCAAAACTCAGCTACAAATTGTTGAATAGTCTAGAGGCTGTCATGGGCTAGATATTAAAATAATAATAAAATAAAGCCTAGAACTACTAGAACTCTGGCGGCAGAAATTAGATGAAGCTAGAAGCTTCAAAGTCAGTTCTCTTAACTGACATAAGACTCGTATAAATAGGATGTCATGTGCCGTAAAGCATGAGGTGTGAGAGACTTGTGACATGTGTGAAGTGATGTAATGTGAAGTAGTGTGTGTAAGGTGAAGTGTGTGACGCGAGCATTAGTATTGGAAAATGTTAATGCTATTCTATTTTAAAATTCTAAAAACTCACTATTCTATTATACCATCCAATTTTATAATACCTTCACATCCCAAAACTCTATTTTTATTAAAATATTATTTTTTAATCTTTCTTTATTATTATTTTTCTAACCGTAACTTTTGTTTTCCTGGGCTTTTCAACATTCTTTTTTTTTTCCTCTCTTTCTCCCTCAACCTTTAGCCCCGGTTCAACATACAAAGCCACACACACAGAGACCCATATACACCGATCAACCTAATCACCACACACACACACAGCCACACACAAACCATCAAACCTTAAACAAAGCCACACACACACACACATAATCCATCAAACCAGTTGAAGCCAATGATCAACCCAGAAAAACCCAGCCGTCAAAAATACCCAGAAAACGCCGATGTCAACCCAGAAAAACCCATCGGAACAAAACCCATATTACAAAAAAAAAAAAATAACCCATCGGAAACTCAGAAGAACCAGCCAACCACGCCGTGACCCATGCCGTGACCCACCAAACCCATCACCGTGATCCACGCCGATCTCGCCATGACCTCGCCGGACCCAAACACTGGTGATCTCCGACAACCAACAACCCACTTCAGCCACAACCCAACCATGCGGTGACCTACGCCGTGACCCACGCCGATCTCCACCAAACCCATCACCGTGACCCACGCCGATCTCGCCATGAGCTCGTCGGACCCAAACACTGGCGATCTCTAACGACGAACAACCCACTTCAACCACTTCAGCCACACCCAAACACCGAACCCAACCACAACCAACGACCCAAACACCGGACCCAACCACGACCCATAACCCACTTCAGCCATACCCACCTCTTCCTTTAAGAACCGGTCACAGCAAAAAAAAAAAAAAACCACAACCACCACAGTGAAGAGAGGAGAGAGCAGATGAGAAAGAGAGACAGAAGAGAGAGAAGAAAACAGAGAAAATGAGAGAAAGGAGAGAGAAAGTCAGTTATATGTTTTTGTAAAATATTATTATTATTTTTACAATACTTGCTATAGTACAATTCCACTTTTGGAATTGTACTGTAGCAGTATTGCAAAAATATTTGCAATACCTGCCTTTACCATTTTCTGATGCAGCACGTTTTGCCCCTTAAAATGCCAAATACACCTTAGATATTAAAAAAAAAAAATAACCCATCGGAAACTCAGAAGAACCAGCCAACCACGCCGTGACCCATGCCGTGACCCACCAAACCCATCACCGTGATCCACGCCGATCTCGCCATGACCTCGCCGGACCCAAACACTGGTGATCTCCGACAACCAACAACCCACTTCAGCCACAACCCAACCATGCGGTGACCTACGCCGTGACCCACGCCGATCTCCACCAAACCCATCACCGTGACCCACGCCGATCTCGCCATGAGCTCGTCGGACCCAAACACTGGCGATCTCTAACGACGAACAACCCACTTCAACCACTTCAGCCACACCCAAACACCGAACCCAACCACAACCAACGACCCAAACACCGGACCCAACCACGACCCATAACCCACTTCAGCCATACCCACCTCTTCCTTTAAGAACCGGTCACAGCAAAAAAAAAAAAAAACCACAACCACCACAGTGAAGAGAGGAGAGAGCAGATGAGAAAGAGAGACAGAAGAGAGAGAAGAAAACAGAGAAAATGAGAGAAAGGAGAGAGAAAGTCAGTTATATGTTTTTGTAAAATATTATTATTATTTTTACAATACTTGCTATAGTACAATTCCACTTTTGGAATTGTACTGTAGCAGTATTGCAAAAATATTTGCAATACCTGCCTTTACCATTTTCTGATGCAGCACGTTTTGCCCCTTAAAATGCCAAATACACCTTAGATATGGCATTAGCATTTTCCAATACTAATGCTCTAAGTGAAGCAGGTGAAGAGAAGAAAAGAAAGTCAATAGTGGCTGTGTGTGTCAGTAGGTGTGACCTAAAACCGCCAAATTGGCCAAGTAAGGGTACAGGGTAAGCAGGTTCAAAAATACCGCCAAATGCCAATGCTGTGAAGCAGTGGCGGAGCCAGAAATTTAAGTCAGGGGGGCAAGATTAAAAGATAAGATTGAAAGTAAAAAACTAATCTAAAAAAAATTTAAACATGAATATTAAGAGTATGCAATTTACTTGTGAATATTTAAATGTGACTCAATGACTTGAATGCTTTAAAAACTCAACTTGAATGCTTTTAAAAACTCAACAGAAACTCTAATAACTTGTTTGGATAGAGGGGGAGTACAAGAAAGTAGAGTACAAAGAGGGAAAGTAAGTTAAATTACTTTATTTGGATTTTTTTTAAGGAATGAGGGGCAGAGATTTGGAGGGGTTTGGAGAAGTTCTAACTACTTCTAACTTCTAATTTTTAATTTCCCAAAATTAGAGAAATTTTGAGGGAGAGCAGAACTTATAAGTGTTGAACCAAATGAATTATCAAATTTTCCCTTATTACATTAACAAAATTACAAACTATGAAAAAACTAATTGTTCTCCCCTTACTTAATTTAAAAAAAATCCAAAGAACAATTTATTATTATTTTTTTTTTATGGGAGGCGTGCTTTATACTGTATTATGTATATATACTTTTTTTTTTTTTTTAAGAGTTCTAAAGGTATTAGGCTGCTGTGATTCCTATTCCGTATAGGCATGTAGCATTAGCAGTAAGTTTGTTTAAAAAAAAAAAAAAACCTAATCATTACTAGGTGGGACCAATAGTTTTATATTAAAGTTATAGTAGTTTTAGAGTTCTATTAGTTAGGCTGTTGGGTTTGAACCATGTAGCTGTAGGTTATTCCCAATAAATAGAAAACTTTTTTTTGTCTCTTGTGTAGGGAGCAAATAAGCCATTTCAGTTCAATACATTATCATTATCAGCAATAAAAATTTGAAGTTCAGGGGGGGCAGTTCAATACATTATCATTATTAGCAAAAAAAATTGAAAGTTCAGGGGGGGCACCTGCCCCCCCTCGCCCCCCCTTCCCTCCGCCCCTGTACACAAGGTAACGAAATATAAAGTGGGCCTAAAGCACCTTCTCTTGGGCCGTCAGGTTGGCTTTAGGAGGTTTTCCTATTGTAGAAAATTCCATACCCATCAAAAACAAGTAAATTGTGAACCTGACCCAAAAACTCATCAGTTACCTTGGGCTAGGCACCACAACTACTATCAAAGAAAGGTGGAGCACTAAGATGACAGTGGGAGAGGTCCATACAATAGGAGTTACAGATCATACTAGAGAACTAAATCCACAAAGTAGTGTACCTATTACAATTTTGTTGTGATTGTTGGCCTTATGGGGTGTCAATGATCACCCTATTGGGTTTTGACCTCGTAGGGGGTTAGCACCCTATATTCACTGTCATGTGCATGTGTGACATCGGTGCTTAATGGCCCAGCCAGTTGATGTAACACATTTCGAAGCCCCAGTTCAAACAAACATGAGGCTTTGTGCTTTTTAATGACTAAAGTGCACCTCTTCTTATCACCAATAGGTTTTAGGAAAAGTGGTTAGCATCGCAGTCCCAAAAAAGATGAAAGAAAATGGCATTGAAAAACAGTTACAAAATTACTACTACTTTTTCATCCTTCTACTTTTAATAATAACAAGAACATAGATAATAATTAATGCTCTATCTTTCTAATTTCCATCCTCATTACCAAACACAGTGGAAGCTCTCTAGGTGGATAACTACAAGAGATCCTTTGAAGCTCTTGTCCCACCCATTCAAGAATAAGGATGTAAAAACGAACAAACCTTATTGGTAGCTAGCGATGTGTGAGTAGCTGTGTCAAGCATGCAATGTGGCAAATCCTAAGGTTAAGTGCCAGGTTTAGTTCAAGAATGCAATTGTTATGATCAATTAGTTACTACCAAGCGTTTTATTTAGTTAACGTCATGTGCTTAATTCAATTAAGTATGCGATCCATTTAGAAGTGGTTAGTAATCGTTGAGGTTGAGTGCAAGCTAGCAATTAGTTAAGATTGTGGTTAGAACCACTCTTGAGCTTATAATCAATATGGTACTTTTTAGACATGCTATATATTGAATTCTAAGCATTGTAATGAGGCATTGTATGAAATAACAAGTCTCTTACTTTCTCAACTTCCCAATTTTGTTTTTTAATCTCGTACTTATTTCCCTCGAAGAATTCTGGTTCCCTCTAAGTAACCACTATTCGAGCAACTCAAACTTATAGGTTCTTCAGTTTCTCTCTAGTCTTTCTTTGGAGTCTTTCATTGTAGGTAGAGAGAATCATTTGAAGAAGTCTTTAGTTGGAGATGGTGAGTCTCTCAAAGTATTCATGTTCCCATGCAATCATCAATCAATCATTTAAACTTCCATCCATCTGAAACCCTAGATCAATCCTAAACGTCCCTTTAATCATCTTTAACCCAAAAAACAACCACCAACCACCAAACCCACCCTAACTCTAAAGTCTACTCGTAACCCTAAGGCCTTAGACACCAATTTCTAGCTTCTCAATCATCGAAGATCATCAAGGAACCTTGACCCTTAAGTGTCTTCCTTGAATAAGAGAATAGACAACTTGGTTATACTATCCACTCTAGTGTTTCAAATTCTTGTAGGGAAGCTACTCAATTGGCATAACATTGATTCAAACTTGCTTCCCTGTTAATATACTTAAGTGTTTCATGATCCAAATTGAAATGAATTCTTTTTGAATGAGATAGGGCTACTAATATAAAAGTGCTGGAATAATGGTGTAGAACTTAACATTTATATAGCATCTTCTCCTTCATTCATTGAGCTTTTCACTAAAGAAGGTGATAAGATGGCTTTCTTGGCTAAGCATCCTGTCAATGCCAACATGAGAGGCATCACAAAAAACTTCAAATGTCTTTCCAAATTCAAGTAAATCATTCACATGGGCGTTGGGGAGCTTATCTTTCACAAGTTGGAAACGCTTCTCAACTTTTAGTGTCAACTTTAACTTGCCTTCTTCATGCAACCAGTTAATGGTGCTAAAATAGAACTGAAGTTCCTTATGAATCGACAATAGAATGAAATCAATTTATTAAAACTTCTTACTCTTGCAAGCTTTTTGGTCATGAACTTCTTGAATACCCTTGATCTTTTCATCATCCACTCTAATTCTTGTTAAATCCTAGACAAAACCTTGGAAATCTAGACAATTAGTCATGAAAGAATCTTATTTAGGTTTACATAAAGCTTTTCAACTCTCAACGTGGTTAGAACAACTTTTAAATGTGAAACATGCTCAACTTAGTTATGGTTAAAAATAAGAATAACATCAAAGTCCACAATAACAAATTTGCCAATATAGTCGAAGGGCTTGGATTGTCACCCTCATAGATGTACTTGGCGTATCGGAAAGAACAACTGGCTTGACAAGCCACTCATATAAGTCTTGAAAACGGTTTTCCATTCATTACCTTGGTATGAATTTGGTGATATTTGCTTCTAAGATTAATCTTGGAAAAGACTTTGAGTCCTAGCAAGCATGTCAAACATGCCATCAATTATTGAAATAGGACACTTATATTTGATAATAATTTGTTTAATTGTGCGGTTATCAACACGCATCTACCAAGTGCCATCCTCCGGCATAAGTAAAGTCAATATTGCACAAGGAGCCATGCTTTCTCTAATATTTTCAAAATCTCCATGACTTTCCTATTCAATTCTTCATGCTCCTTTAGACTCATTAGATAGCGAACTTTTTTTGGTACGCTATACGGTACCATGTATACCACTCAATACTTTTATCTTATATTAGAATTGGACAAAGTAAGAAAATTACTACCCTCCTCTTCTGAAGATTTAGGAGCCCTTTTGTCCTTGTAAACAGGACAATTTCAAACTTCCTTGTTTAAAGGTGTACGTATTTCTATGGCCATCATGGACAAAATCCATAGGAATATTATCACACCAAGCTTCATCTCTATAATCATTTCCCATTTCGAAAGAAACAAAATATCTTATAGTTACCTTTACCTTGTTACCTTTCTATAACCATGCTATTCATTAAGGCTTTACATGGGGTTCGATCTTCAACTTAAGTTTGTCCACCATTTATTGTGCAACGATGTTCTCACAACTTATCCATCAATGATAATGGAAAACACTTTTCCATGAGGGACTAGCACCTGCACTATGCAATGACTATTTCAATCCTAGTGTAAGTCGTTGTTAGGAATTGCATGTGTTTAATGGATCATCTAGCACTCAGCGTTTTCAATTCAATCTCCTCATGTTGCATCTCCCTCATCATCATTAAATATAGGTTCAACGGCATCATCAACAAGCTCCTTGCCATTTTCTTCGTCCACAAGAGTCACATACACATCTAGCTTTTTCTTTGGACTTGGTCATTGTTAGGAATAAATATTAAAATTGATAGGAATTGCATGTGGACTTAGCCATTGCATAGTGTATAAAAGAGAATTTTTTATTTATAAAAAATTTTAAAAAAATTTAAAAAAAAGTGGATAAAATAAGATTACATTTATTACCTAAAAAATCTATTGAAATTCAAAGTCACTAAAACTTTGATAATTGGTATTTAGGTTACCCACAAATTCACAGTATTCCTATTTTTTACCTATCAAAATTAAAAAAAAAAAAAAAAAAAAGTATTCCTATTTTTTAATTTCTTTTTAATTTTGTTAGTCTTCTATTTTATAAATTTCAAGAGTTTTAGGGTTTTAGAATTAAAGAAGTTTGACTTTTGGTCGACCTCATAAAATTTTTCCACATTAGCTTTTGATGCCTCACAATTTAATACATCATTATTCTAATGTATACTTTTCATAGATTTTTAAATTTTATTCTATGTTGAAATGTTTATTAGAATCTTGCCACATTACACTATCTTTAAATTGTAGAATAGATAGTTCCATGTAAAAATATAATCATAATAAATTCATATTATTAATTATTCAATTTATATTTAGAGAAAAAATAAATGAGAAGAACATATATATGTGTGTGTATTTTATCTCTCAAAAGAGGATAAAGGAAGATTTTAATTTATTACCTAAAAATATGTTGAACTCCAAAGTCACTAACTTTTTGATTTTGATAGGTAATAAGGAAATATTATCAAAAAGTAAAAAATATGTTGAACTCCAAAGTCACTAACTTTTTTATTTTGATAAGTAATAAGGAAATATTATTAAAAAGTAAAATATGAAAAGATACACAGAGTTCACGATAGTGAACAAAGAACAAATTTAAACAAAGAAGAACAAAAAAAAAAACATTAAACTATTCTAAGAGATAGAAGAAAATCAATAAGAGTAGAACAATCCAAGAGACCCCAACACTATGATCAATCAAAGAGAGACCATTGGCACAAATCTAACAACTAAGCCAGAGGTTTTTCAGTATCCTCAAAAGAACCCTGATTATGTTCAATCCAAGCAGTCCACATCAAACAGCCTAGAACCAAATTCCAAATGTCGGAATTATGTTTCCCAAGCCAATGATGCCAACAAAATAATAAGTCTACAGTAGAACCTGGCATGACCCAATCAATCATAAACAGTTGAAGCATATACGTCCATAGAGAATGAGCTGACGGGTAGAAAATTAGCATGTGATCCACAGATTCCTCATTACAATAGCACATACAACAATGATTCGCTAAAAGGTGACCATGAAGCATAAGATTATCTAAAGCAAAAATCTGACCATGAATTGTTGTTCATGTAAATAAAGCTACCCTTTTAGGAACCTTTACTTTCCAAATGCCCTTCCAAGGGAAAATAGAAGGAGTAACATCTCGAATCTTATGATAAAAAGATCAAGTGTCAAACTTCCCACTTCTATTGAGGCTCTAACAAAGACTAACAAAGACGGTCACAACCACCTCCCCTAGGAATCCGAGACTCGATCAAGTGAAGAAAGAAGAAAGAAGCCGCTAACTCCTAGTCATTGAATTTCCTATAAAATATTAAGTTCCACACTCTATCATTTCCACCCACTAGAGGACTTAGAACATCAAAAATACAAACTTCCTTATTGGCTGAACACACAAATAACTGAGGATAAAGAGTTATAAGAGAATTATCCCAATCCACTAATCATGCCAAAGAGGAATATGCGAACCATCACCCACCACAAAAGACAAGCGTAGAAAAGTTCTCCCAACCTTCACTTATGCTTCACCATAAACCACACCCATGAGCCCTTCTACAAACTCTAGTACTCCACCCCCCTTTCCCCTCCCCATATTTCATGGAAATGACCTTCCGCCACAGACGGGTAATTTCATGGTCGTACCTTCAAAGCCATTTCCCTAATAAAGCCTGATTAAAAGACACCAATTTCCAAATTCCCAAACCACCCAGCTCAAGTGGTAAGCAAACATTTCTCAAGCCACCAAGGGATATTTGAAACACTTCTCTGAGGAATCCCGTAAAAAATTCTTCTGAATACATTCTAATCTAATAGCCACGACTTTAGGAACTGTAAATAGAGAAAGATAGTAAGTTAGTAGACTTAAAAGGGTACTTTTCAACAAAGTGAGCCTACTACCCTTTGACAAATAAAGATGCTTCCAACCCGAAAGCTTCTTCTCCATGCTCTCCAAAATAGGGTTCCAGATAAAGGTTGTCTTATACAAAGTATCCAATGGCATTCCCAAGTAATTCATAGGCAAATTGCCCACCCTGCATTGAAGAATATTAGCCAAAGTTTGAATGTTAATCACCTCCCCAATAGGAACAATTTCACTTTTCCCCACATTCACCTTCAAACCAGTGAAGACTTAAAAACAAGTCAAAGCCAACCTAATAGAGAGCAACTAATCCCTAGAAGCATCACAAAAAAGAATGGTATCATTAGCAAAGTCACTAACTTGGATAATTGTTACATAAGTTACCCATAAATTTATGAGTCTAGATTAATAAAATTATTGTGGATTTCAATTAACTTAACAGGTAAAGTTTTTTATTTGAACCCCGCCTACATTAAAAACCAATTGATGTTTTAGCCTGATGATAATGAGTAATTATTAAGAAGTGAACGTTATAAGTTGAAATACTATGAAAGCATCTCTATTAATTTAATTTTAATTTTTTTTAGGCTTTTAATTTAGTTTATTATTTTTAAGAGTTTTATAGGGTATGAATGATTAAATTAAATCTCTTGTAGGTTACCTTGTAATTAGGTTCAAATTTAAAAAGTTATTACTTAGGATTGAATAGGCTATAAAACTAAACAAAAAATCTAACAGATTCTTACAAATTGATTTGCACACCAAAAATTAGTCACATGAGAAGATCTAGAGTCTTGCTATAATCCTTTGCGTCTTTGGCTAACTCACAACAAAATTCTCAGTATTTTGGCAAATGCTCTTGGCAATTAATGGACCAGTTTGAAAAATCTCTACATGTTGCATAACATCTCACTCCAATTCTTCCATTTGAAATTTTCTTTGAAAAGAGTAATTTTCTTATCCCAGCAAATTTGACTAGAGAGTCCACTTTCATGAGGTTCAATAATAATGGTGTTCCTCAAAGAATATTGTGGAACAAATAACTGATTTCACATTGATAAGGACCCTTTGAGCATTCTTCCCATACCTTGGTATAGTAGGCATCCTCTTTGTACATCTTCAAAATTTCTTCTAATGAAATTTTGAAGATGTACATAAGTATTAGCCACTTGATTTTGAACACTTGTCTCATGCTTGAGGGTAAAAGAGAAAGATTACAAAAACTCACTTCACTTGATGTGTTGACTATTGTGATATTGTTGGGTACGTACTTCAAAGGTTCATGATCTGAAGGTTAAAATATATAATATATGATGAATTCTTAGGAAGAATATAGTGACTCCAATGACTCAAAGTAATAGAATTTTTGTGGCAGATTGAGTAGTTCTTTCGAGATTCACTCAAATTTTCACTAAAGGAGAGATAGGCTTGCCTTATTGGCTAAGTACTATAACAATGCCCATATTAGAAGCATAACAATTAATCTCGAATACCTAATCAAAATTTGGTAAAGAAAGAATAAGAGATTCAGTCATTTCTTTTTAATGAGTTCAAAACTCTTTTCTATTTCATTTGTCCGCTTAAAAGTACCTCCCTTCAAAAATTTGGTGATAGCGGAAATGGTTTAATCCTTTACTTAATCCCAAATAAAATGATGTAAGACTATGAAAACTTCAATGTAATGGAGTGACTTTGGCTTAGTTAAGCTTGTGATTGTCTTAATCTTACTTGGATCGATTTTTATCCCTTTGCTAGAAACAAAATAGTCCAAAAATACAAGGCCATTGATAAGGAAATGGCTCTTGTTCAAGTTGGTGAGCAACTTTTTCTCTCTTGAAATTTCAATTACTTTTTGAATATGCTCCAAGTATTGTACTATATGCTTCTTGTACACCAAAATATACACCAACAAGACTCCTAATAAAAGCTACTAGCTTCTAAGCATGCGCTCAGATGCTCTTTTATTTTATTTTATTTTTTTATTACTATTTTTTTCAATTATAAAAAAACATAGAGGCGTAATAAGAAAATAAGGATGATAGGGCAAAGTATTTTTCTATTTTAGTGATTGAAGGAATATGGATAGTTGTAGCAATTTAAATATCTGAATAGAGAGTGTTCCTATTTTGTAAGCAATGTTTTAGTGAGAGTCAGAGATGTATTTTTACTAAATTATCCTTTAATTTTGTCTCTACTTAATCTTAGGAATGTAGGGGTATTTTTGAACCAATGAAATGTTCATCCCAAACAAAGAAAGCCACTTAAATAGTAGTATAGTTAACCACATTAATCATAAGATGTATAAAAGCACTAAGTACATTAGAAAAATCGTAAGGCATAACTATCCATTCATAATAACCATCTCTTATCTTAAAGGTGGTTTTATCTATCTAAGAAAAGATAGTGGCTCCATGAAGTTAGTTAAGAAGGTCAACAAGACGGAGAATCAGGAAGCAGTACTTGATGGTAATCTTATTAACCACTCTACTATCAATACACATTTTCCATATTTCATCTTTATTTAACACAAGCTTTTAGCCAAAAACTCATGATTTCCTACACCAAGCTTTTAACCAAAAACTCTTTCCTTGCCATCGGGAAGCAGTACTTGATGGTAATCTTATTAACCACTCTACCATCAATACACATTTGCCCTATTTCATCTTTATTTAACATGAGCTTTTAGCCAAAAACTCATGATTTCTTACACCAATCTATTAGCCAAAAACTTTTTCCTTGCCATTTTACACGAGTTAGGAAGAAAATTGATTTCATTAGGCCAGCAAGTTTTGTTGCACTATATATATTGTACATGGGGTTGAGTTATGGAAGTTAGTGAATATGCTTTGGTGGTAATGAAAGGAGACATTTTTTCTCAAGAATTTGTACCAGTTGATTGGTAAGACTGTTAAAGGCACATGGTGGAGCAAAAGGTAGAGACATGCCTTTGGTCAAAATGCCAGAGAAAAGATAATTATGGATGAAAGAGAGTAAGAAATGTAGAGGATATGGTTGACATGTTATAAAGCTAAGTCAAAGTGAGAATTTCAATCATTGCTTGATCTCAATTGATTGCATCATTTATTGAGAACATGGTGGAGCACCCTTACCTACAACTTTGATGCAAATAGAGTAGCCAAATCAGTATTACTAAGAGACCTTACTAGCTAGACGTGGAGCTTTGTTGAGTTCAGCTCATAAGAGGAAAAGTTTGGAGGTTTTTTTTGTTGATTTTGAAATCCACATTGCTTTGAGAATAATAAACGCAAGAATTCGTATCGTGAGTGTTAGTCCCACATTGATAAGAAAATAGGTGGTCATTATAAATAGGGTGGTGGTTTAACTAGTTTGGTTTATGAGATAGTAAAAAACTAGGAAGCACGGACATGGACATAGGTACAAGTACATATATGGTGACATGAGCAATTTTTGAAAAATTATAACATAAAATAACCGGTACGACACCGATATGACACGGATACAACACAAGTGCAACACTCTAAATGAAATGTCCATACTTCCTAAGTTAGAAGACAAAGTTTTGTATAGTATGTTAGTGTATGAGCACTTATGGATATATCGGGTTAGGGTTAGGGTTAGTTTATGTCTAGAAAATCTTGCAAGTGATTAAAATCCTTATCATTTGATAGTGGATTTTGATTTTATTGTTTTACATACTTTTCACAACATAACTTCTCCTATAATTCTAATGCAATGGGATGTCCTTGTAATTAGCACATATCGAGGACCATTTCATAAGGGTTTACAGCACAATTTTAACAATTAATTAGCATTTTAGATCAATTTTAGATCATTTTAGACAGCAAAAAATTAGATATAAAAAAGGCATGCTCACATATGGCCGCCCAGTTTAACAGTATGACCTTGCTAGATCCCCTAATAGGTTTCTATGCTAAAATCCCAAATGGCTAAGAAACACTAGGAAGCTTTTTGAAACACTCTACACCATTAAACAACTTCCCACTGTGTGAGTTACAATCATATAATAGTTGTTGGAAATCAATAAATATCTTACACAAATCATACTCAGGAAGAACAATCAAGACGTACTTCTATGTTATAAGAACAAGCGCTCTCTTTGAATTTTAAATTAGGGCTATAGGAAAACTTATCTTGATGCAGTAAATCTCAAAATAAAATAGAATCTCTAGCACCTCTTGATCTTGAGAATTCCTTACTCTTCACTTCAATAACCACAAGAATCTCAAGAGATTGGGCTCTCTTCCTTGTCAACAACCCTAGTCGTGTGCCTTGAGGAAGAAAGAACTTTTCTTCTCTTCCTTGTAGTGCAAGTGTGTAGATCCCTTAGAGGGGAGCTAGAGAATGAGGACAAAATTTAGCTACAAAATTGATTTTAGTCTTAACCTACAATCTTACTTAATATCTTTTTATTGGAAATGAATTTTGACAAATCGACCATTGGATTACATCTTATTCTTATATGCATTATGTTTGCAAAATTTCAAGAAAATTAAAGATCAATACCTATGTCATCAATAAATTGTCTAAATTGCAAGTTTTTATAGTTTAAAATTATGTATAAAATATAAACTTATAAATTATATAGTAAATAATATCTAATTGACACAAAATTTGACAAATGTATTAAGAGCGTAAAGAGCATGCAGTTCAATAGTAAGATTTTCAAAATATGTAGTAATGTTTATTTTATTAAGTAAGATTGTAATCTTAAGATACAACTAATTTTGTAGTTAAACTTTGTTCAGAAAATAATTCTCTTTTCTCTTAAACATGTAGTGCAATAGCAGTCTAGGGCTTTCTAACTTAAAGTAATTCCTTTTATTCTTTTGGGCAAATTACAACTTAACTATTTGTGATTTAATAAAAATTTAAGTTGTCTACCTGTGGTTTAAAATTTGACACTTTACCCACCGAGGTTAGCTCGGTTAAAATTCCGTAACCCACCTCAGTTAAGAATAGAGCTAAATATGTAATTTTGTTCAACTTTTATATCTCTCTCTTCCCAAAACAAAAAACACATACAAAAACAAGATAAAAAAGGGAGGCTTTTGTAAAAATTAAGAACCATCATAGTTCTTTGCTACTTTTATGTAGCTGTTGCTACTTGCTATACTAATGGACCTGCTAGATGTCTTGTGCTAGCATCAAATGAGAAGAGCAGGTAGTGTACAGTGGTAATTGGCCAATTAAATTTCTTCAAAATTCTTACTCTTCAACTTCTTCAAAGCCCAAGCTAACTTAAGTATCCAGTCTCCAATCTTCTTTTTTAATAAGGCATCTTCTCAGCACCCCTTCGCAAATTCTTCCAGAGAAAGAACACTTGAAAAATATATGATCCCTTGATTTCAGCTTGCTTCTACAAAATGAACAAGCAAATCACCTTGATATCCCAGATTTTTTTTTTTAATCAAAATTTGATTCAACAAATCGATATTTAGCAAGTTTAAACATCAGTCTTGATGATATGCATAAAAACATTTTACAAATAAGAAAAGAAAACAATGGAAGAATATTTTTGCAATGCTAGTTTATGGTCTAATTGCAGTAATATGTTTTCTTTAATGTTTTATTTTCCCATTATTATATTCACTGTTTTTGTACTTGACTTCAAAAGTAGTTTGCATAAATGGCTTCTCTTTTGCTACATCCTTACCCCCCCCCCCCCCCTCCCTCCTCTCGGCAGGACAATTGTGCTATACTATTAGGAGCTTTGAGTGAGGAATTTCTGCATGTCTTTGCATGGGCAATAGTTCTAAATATTAATTTTTACAAAACCCTCCCTTTTTTATATTGTTTTGTCTTGTTTATGTATGTGGTTTTGTTTTGGAAGAGAGAGACATAAAAGTGGAGCAAAATTACATATTTAGCCATATTTTTAATAGAGGTGGGTTACAAAACTCTAACTGAACTAACCTCAGGTTGGTAAAGTGTCAAATTTCAAATCAGACAACTTAAATTACGATCAAACTATTGAATTCATACAAGTTCCAAAGATTCATCAATGGAGGAAAACACATACACCGAGAGAGAGAGAGAGATATGACAATATGAATCTTGTGAAACATAACAAGGGGGGTGATAGAGTTTGTTGAACCACGTTAACTAGTGTCTAACAGTCCCATTTTAACATCTTCATTGAAGTTTCATTGAAATGGGGGGAGTTCGCAGATTCGTTATTGAGTCAAAATCCTTTCAATTAGTTTTAGAGGAAGGGGGTCGTTTTTTCTTGCTAAGGATTTTTGAGAGGGGCAAATTCTTTATGCGATCAGTCTTCTTAGGCAAGACTGCAGCACTTTGGTTGATGAATAGTATTGAAGAACTTGTGGTTGGGAAGAGCTCCAAACAGTTTTTTATTTTCAGAGTGGTGACATTGCATTTACTCTCCAAAGTAGCTTCAATTCCTCGGGTCAGTTCTTGTTATTGACTGAACTCAAAGCTGGTGGGTCTAGGAGGTCGATCATAATTCCTGAAGGCAAAGAGAGAAGTGGTTGGAGGGCCTTTGGTCTTGAGCTGAGAAAGTTGCTATTCCCTTCCCATTACGCGGTGGGTGGTTATGGTCTCTCAAAGTTTATTCCCCAGGTGCAGAGGTTAAACTTGGAGACTCAAAATTCTAGAACCTTTGCTGAAGTTGTACAAGGCTCTCATGGAGGAATTAGAGGTTAGAAAGCAACTAAAGCAGATAGGTTACTCAGATAAGGGGAAGAAGGCATAGTTTAGAGAGGAGATGAAAGGGGTGAACCTGAACATAAAGGTGCCAAGGTGAAGGTAGCTCCGGTGGGCAAGGCAGATAAGATGGAGGTGGTGGGAGGGGACAAGAAGGAGCTGTGCATTAATGAGGAGACAGAGGTAGGGGCAAAAAACTCAGGCTACGCTACCCACTCCTCAGTTTGAATTCAAAAGATTACTTAATAGGGAAGAAGAGTGCTGTCAGGAGATCTTACTGGTCAGGAAGAAGCCTTTTAGTGGAGGTTGATGTGACAGGGAGCAGGCGAGTCTTCTGGGACAAAGGAAAGGGGGAGATACGAAGTACAGAATGGAGTCTCGGGCAATGGACAGGGATTGTAATTCAGAAGCACCAAGGGCTTTAAAATGGGTTGCACGGGAAATTTTAAGGCTGGAGTCTTTTATAAGGCTGGAGCAACACCTGGGCTGGGCCTAGACAAAAGCCCATTAGCATCCGATACACTTAAGAGATGTGTTCCATCTGTTTTCTCAGGCCCAAGTGTCTTTGAAGTGGGCGAGAGTTCTCTGTCTGGTGAAGAGAACTCAGCCCAGGCACCGATGACAGAGGCGAATCCCAAGCCTCCTCTTCAGAGCTCCGATCCAGCTTCTGTGTGTCGGACCGGTGCGACAAGCCTCCGGTGGGGGACGACGGCACCTCCTTCGCCGGAACCAGCTCCGATGAGCCCATGTTGACACCGGGTAAGTCCGATTCGGTGTTTTCGCGGTCATCGCTGAGCTTTTTCTTTCTGGTTTCTTTTGGAGCTTGTTGAGGGCTGGGCTTGTGGCTATGGATGTTTTTTTTGGGGCTGAAGGGGGCTGGGACAGCGGTGCCAACCTCAAGCTGATAGAGGCCTTGGATTTTGATCAGCCCAGCGTAGAGTTGTTTCCCAGGAAGGCAGATTGTGATGTTCCTGGAGTGAGACTATGGTGGGGGGAGAATTGAATCATTCGGAGTTGGGTTTGGGTGGAGAGGAAAGCTTACCTCTAATGTCTATCACCCCCGCTGGGTTGCCTCTGTCAGTTGATTTGTTTTGTGGCAATGAGGCCTTGGAGTGTCTGAATATGGCGGATATTTCCAGTTGGGTGAAGAATAGACTCCCTGGATTTAGTAAATTGGTGGGGCTGCCTCTTAGTCGCCATGAGAAGTTATGCACTGCCTTGTTACAAAAGATTGAGAGGGAGACAGAGGAGGCCAAAGTGTTGAACAGGAAAGATACAGCCCTAGAAAAGCTGCCATTAAAAGGGATAAAGGGAAGAGAGAGCTGAGGAATTTGCAATCTTCGGTTAACTATGATGGTAGGTAGAGTGTTGGCGGCTGAATTTATACTACAGTTGGGTTCCTCTTGTCATTATGAATTTAAAAATTCTCTCTTGGAATGTTAGGGGTCTGAATGATTGTCGGAAACGTTTGATTGTGAAAAATCTATTGCGGGAATGGAGGTGTGATGTAATCTGTCTTCAGGAGACTAAGCTTACTGGCTTGGACAGACGCATGATTGGCAGCTTGTGGAGCTGCCCTTATGTGGACTGGGTGGCCTTAGATGCTGTCCAGACGGCGGGCGGAGTTTTGATGATGTGGGATAGGAGGGTTTTAGAGAGGTTGGAGTTCATGGTGGGTTCTTTTTCTGTGTCTGTTCGGTGGAAAGGGGGGGGGATGGTTTTATTTGGGCGTGCTCTGGGGTTTATGGTCCAACTGACAACAATGCGAGGGGGCTTATGTGGGACGAGTTGGTTGGCGTTCAGCAATGTTGGAACGTCCCATGGTGCTGTTTTGGGACTTTAATATTGTCCGTTTTCCGAGTGAACGTTCGGGTAACTCCCGTCTCACCCCGGCTATGGAACTTTTTTCAGAGTTTATCGAGGACCTTAATTTGATCGATTTGCCTCTGGAGGGAGGGAATTATACCTGGTCTAGCGGCTCAGAACAGCCTTCGATGTCTAGAATAGATAGAGTTTTGGTGTCTCATGATTGGGAGGAGCAATATCCGAATGTGGTCCAACGGAGATTACCTCGCCCTGTTTCAGACCATTTCCCTATTCTAGTGGAGGTAGGGGGAATGGCGAGGGGGAAAAGTCCGTTTAGGTTTGAGAATATGTGGTTAAAGACGGATGGGTTCACTGATAGAGTTCATTTTTGGTGGAATCGGCATTCTTTCTCTGGCACTCCCAGTTTTGTGTTTGCCAAAAAATTGAAGGCTCTGAAGGAAGACATCAGTCAGTGGAATCGCTCGGAGTTTGGTCATGTTGGGCGCAAAAAGTCTCAACTTCTTGAGGCTTTGAAAGTGCTAGATGCCAAGGAAGGGGAGTTTGGCCTCTCTGCTGCAGAGTCTTGTGAGAGAGTTGTGTTGAGATCAGAAATAGAGAAACTTCTCTCGTTGGAAGAAATCTCTTGGAGACAGAAATCAAGAATGTTATGGATCAAGGAAGGTGACAATAACACCAAATTCTTCCATAAGGTGGCTAATTCTCATAGAAGGTTTAATCATCTAAGTATTTTGGAGGTGGATGGGGTGATTTTTGAGGAGGAGTCCGAGGTGGCGGCTCAGGTGGTTCAATTTTACAAAAAGTTGTATCAGGAGACTGAGGAGTGGAGGCCTTTTGCGGAAGGTTTGGAGTTTGATCAGATAAACGAGTCAGAGAGGGGCTGGCTTGAAAGGAGGTTTGAGAAGGAGGAGATTCTTCTAGCTGTCAACGAGTTGGCTGGAGATAAAGCCCCAGGTCCAGACGGCTTCTCTATGGCCTTTTTTCACCAATGTTGGAGAGTGGTGGAAAGAGATATTCTAGCAGTTTTTGAGGAGTTCTATCTCCACAGTAAGTTTGAGAAATCTTTGAACGCTACTTTCATAGCATTAATTCCTAAGAAGAATGATGCTTCCGATATTCGAGATTTCAGGCCTATCAGCTTGGTGGGGAGCTTTTACAAGATCTTGTCTAAGGTTTTGGCAAATCGTTTGAAGCTGGTTTTAGACCAACTTATCTCTGAGTCTCAGAACAGTTTTGTGGGAGGTAGACAGATTCTTGACTCAGTCCTTATTGCCAATGAGTGCCTTGATAGTCGTGTGAAGAGCAAGAATCCGGGGTTATTTGTAAGCTTGACATTGAGAAAGCTTATGATCACGTGAATTGGGAGGCTCTTCTAGATCTTTTGAAGAGAATGGGCTTTGGGGAGAAGTGGTGTAGATGGATTCGTACTTGCATTTCAACTGTCCAGCTCTCTATTCTGGTTAATGGGACCCCAGCTGACTTTTTTAAGAGCACGAGGGGTCTGAGACAAGGGGACCCGTTATCCCCTATGTTGTTTTTGGTTATAATGGAGGTTTTAAGCAGGATGTTGAAAAGAGTTGAAGGAGCTGGCTTGATCAGGGGCTTTAAGGCTGAAGGTAGACGGGGGGAAGGGGAATGTATCTCGCACCTTTTGTTTGCGGATGATACTATTCTGTTTTGTGATGCTGAAGTGGACCAGATCCTGCATGTTCGAATGCTTCTCCTTTGTTTTCAGGCTGTGACAGGTTTGAAGGTTAATGTCTCGAAGAGCGAGATGGTTCCAGTAGGGGAGGTAAATAATTTGCATGTTTTGGCAGAGATTCTGGGCTGTAGGATTGGGGCTTTGCCTATGACATATCTAGGTATGCCGTTGGGGCTTCCCACAAGTCCCCCTCTATTTGGAATCCTATCTTGGAAAAAATTAAGCGGAAGTTGGCTGGGTGGAAGAAGCTGTACTTGTCTAAAGGTGGAAGACTGACGTTGCTTAAGAGTACGTTAGCTAGCCTCCCTACTTATTATTTATCTCTTTTTACCATCCCTTCTCATGTGGCTAAGAAGATTGAGAAGATGCAAAGGGATTTCTTGTGGGGGATTCGAAGGCTCATTTGGTAGGGTGGGATAAGGTGTGTGCCCCAAAGGCGAATGGGGGTTTGGGAGTAAGGAAAATTACGACTTTCAATAAAGCCTTATTAGGAAAATGGTTATGGCGGTTTGGGGTGGAGGAGACTCGCCTATGGAGGAGGGTTGTAGCTTTGAAGTTTGGGGAAGAGTGGGGGAATTGGTCTTCCAAGGTGGGTAGGGGTGTCCACGGGTGCGGTTTATGGAGAAGCATCCGAAAAGGCTTGGAAGGTGTTTTGTAAATGCACTCACTTTGAGGTAGGGATGGGAGATAGAGTGAAATTCTGGACGGATCGGTGGTGTGGGGAGTTACCACTCCATCTATCCTTCCCGATGGTGTATGGGATTGCTTATAATAGAGAGGCTTCTGTGGCCTCGTCTCTTGAAAGGTTGGGGACTGGGGCTCAGAGAAGCTGGAATGTTCGTTTACTCAGGGAACCAAATGATTGGGAGTCGGGAGAGGTGGAGGATTTCCTCTGTACCTTAGGCTCAAATTTACCTCAATCTGAGCACGGAGACCGTATGAGGTGGAAGTTGTCAAAGAAGGGGAATTTTAACACTCGCTCTTTCTATAATAAG